>NC_041384.1:151337007-151379064 GCF_002162155.2 Triticum dicoccoides | reverse complement strand
CCCGCGCCTCCACGCGGCTCGCCCCGCCGCCTGGCTTCGCCCGCCGCCGCAGTTCGCCGGTCACCATCGCCGCCCCGCCACCGCAGTTCGCCGGCCAACCACGCCGTCTGGCCGCTCCTCGACGTCCGTGCCCGGATCCGCCCTCCTCCGAGCCGGCCCCGCCGTCCTCGACCTCTCCGGCCACCGTCCTCGTCTTCTCCGGCGATCTCCGCACTTTCCGGCCAACCTCGGGAAACATGCCGCCCGGATCCAGATCTGAGAGAAACCCTAGGGTTGACTTTTGCCTCTCTCTAAGTCCCCAGTTTTCCATATGTTTAGCATTGTTCATTGCATCATAATTTGCATCCGTAGCTCCGTTTTGCGCGTGTGATATATCAAATTGTTCGCCTGGATGTGCACTTCATTTAATTCCATTGCACCATGTTCATTGGAGTTCATCTTGATGCCCTAAATGCTGTTGCAAGAGTGCTATGTAATGTTAGTGTCTGTTTCTTAACAGATTATGGTCATTTGTCATTTTTTGCCATGTTTAATGTGTGCCTCCTATGAACTTGAGCCCTACATGTGTTTTGGGCTATGCCATGCCATCTTTACAGGGGTGTATGCCATGTATTTTTGTGATCAATGTGGTGACTAGCACAAGCATGCAAAGTAGCTCTCTTGATGTTGCTGATTTCAGAGACTTAGAATTCTTCTCAGTCATTTCCCTGATGTTATTTTTATGCCTTGTATTCATGTTGCTACAGAGTGATACATGCCTCTTTTGAGCATGTTCAGTAAGGATGATTTTGAGCTATTGTTATGTTCTATCCATCCATGTCTTTTTTTGCAATTATGGAGTACCCTAGCATGACTCAATCTTGCTCTACTTTTGCTATAAGATGTTCCTGGCAGATTGTTTACGTGTTAATCAATTTTGCCGAGGTTGTTGTAGTTGTTCCATGCATGCTATGAGAGTGTTCTTGCCATGGTTAGCTTATTGATCATGTCTTCTTGCTGGGTGTATGCTTGATTTGTCATGCAATGCCTTGTGGTGAGTGCATCGAGCTCGCAAACATGCCTACGTAACTCTGTTTTTGCCATGTCCTGTTTTCTGCAAAGTCTGAATCTGTTAACGAAACTTGCTATGTTTACATGGTTGCCATTGTATCTTATGATCCCTTTTGGCTTATGGTCAGTAAGGGACTTTTGTTATATGCTTTGAGTAGTTTCATGCCATGCCTTGATTTGCCATCATATGTTCCTGTAGCATGTTGTTATCTTGCTCTAAACATTCCTTCCTGATGTTAAATCCTGACATGTTGTTATTTTCACTAAGTCTGTGAACCTGATATCTTTTGCACTTTTGCCATGCTTCTTTGAACCTGCTATTGTGTGATTTAGCCATAGCTCAGTGTTCATCTTTTGTCAAGCATCTTGAGTGGATCACTGCCATGTGCTTTGTTGCTATGGTAGAGTGCAGTAGCTTATCTTTCTTGATGCATTTAGATGGCATCGTGCTGTTAATCGCAGATTGGTGCCATTATTGTTTTGCTTGCCATTTGCAAACTGTGCATCCGATTTCGGTGATCTTTATATCGATTTCGACCAAAATCAACTCATCTTTCCATCGGCGCTCTTGGTTTGCCAAGTTGAGGCCTGGTTCAATCTTTTCCTTATGGAGCATGCATATGCATTGCATATCACACCCCGCATATCATGCCATGTTTTGCATCATGTTGCTTGCGCATTGCACCGTGGTTGATCGTGGTTCCCTTTGCTTGTGTTCTTGCTTTGGGTAGAGCCGGGAGACGAGTACGTGATTGAGGAACCCGTTGAGTACGCTTACGATGATCAATCTTACGTCCACTCGGAGAACTTTCCAGGCAAGATGACCATACCCTCGAAATCACTTCTATCTTTGCTTGCTAGTTGCTCGCTCTTTTGCTATGCCTATGCCGCGATACCTACCACTTGCTTATCATGCCTCCCATATTGCCATGTCAACCTCTAACCCACCTTGTCCTAGCAAACCGTTGTTTGGCTACGTTACCGCTTTGCTCAGCCCCTCTTATAGCGTTGCTAGTTGCAGGTGAAGATTGGAGTTTGTTCCTTGTTGGAACATGTTTATTGTTGGGATATCATTATTATATCTTGTTACTTTAATGCATCTATACACTTGGTAAAGGGTGGAAGGCTCGGCCTTATTCCTGGTGTTTTGTTCCACTCTTGCCGCCCTAGTTTCCGTCATACCGGTGTTATGTTCCTTGATTTTGCGTTCCTTACGCGGTTGGGTTATCATGGGAACCCCTTGACAGTCCGCCTTGAATAAAACTCCTCCAGCAAGGCCCAACATTGGTTTTACCATTTGCCACATAGCCTTTTTCCCTTGGGTTCCGCGGACTCAAGGGTCATGTTTATTTTAAAAACCCCTGGCCGGTGCTCCTCTGAGTGTTGGTCCAACCTGTCAGCTGCCGGTGGCCACCAGGGGCAACTCTGGGCTGGCCTACCGGAACCTTGGACAATCCGGTGTGCCCTGAGAATGAGATATGTGCAGCTCCTATCGGGATTTGTCGGCACATTCGGGTGGCTTTGTTGGTTTAGTTTTACCATTGTCGAGATGTCTTGTAACCGGGATTCCGAGTCTGATCGGACCGTCCTGGGAGAAGGAATATCCTTCGTTGACCGTGAGAGCTTGTGATGGGCTAAGTTGGGACACCCCTGCAGGGTTTTGAACTTTCGAAAGCCGTTCCCGCGGTTATGGGCAGATGGGAATTTGTTAATGTCCGGTTGTAGAAAACCCGAAACTTAACTTAATTAAAATGGATCAACACCGTGTGCTGCCGTGATGGTCTCTTTTCGGCGGAGTCCGGGAAGAGAACACGGTCTCGTGTTATGCTTGAACGTAAGTAGTCTAGGATCACTTCTTGATCATTAGATTCTCGAACGTGCTTTGCCTTCTCTTCTCGCTCTCATTTGCGTATGTTAGCCACCATATATGCTAGTGCTTGCTGCAACTCCACCTCACATACCTTTTGCCTACCCATAAGCTTAAATAGTCTTGATCGCGAGGGTGTGAGATTGCTGAGTCCCTGTGACTCACAAATTACTTCCAAAACTAGATGCAGGTGCCGATGATACCGTTCTAGGGGATGCGACTGAACTCAAGTGGGAGTTCAATGAGGACTCAGGACGTTACTACATTTCCTTTCCAGACGATCAGTAGTGGAGCCCAGTCGGGGCGATTGGGGATCTTATGCATTTGGGGTTGTCTTTATTTTGGTTCCGTAGTCGGATCTTGATTGTATCTGGATGATTGTAATGCTATTTATGTATTGTTTGAAGTGGCGATTGTAAGCCAACTATGTACCTCTTTCTTATTCAGTACATGGGATGTGTAAAGATTACCCCTCTTGCGACATTGCCTACAATGCGGTTATGCCTCTAAGTCGTGCTCCGACACGTGGGAGATATAGCCGCATCGTGGGTGTTACACATGGCATTTCCATAGCCATTCCGAGATATATTGCCATGCAAATTCCATCATCATCATATACATGACTTGAGCATCATTGTCATATTGCTTTGCATGATCGTAAGATAGCTAGCATGATGTTTTTATGGCTTGTCCATTTTTTGATGTCATTGCTACGCTAGATCATTGCACATCCCGGTACACCGCCGGAGGCATTCATATAGAGTCATATCTTTGTTCTAGTATCGAGTTGTAATATTGAGTTGTAAGTAAATAAAAGTGTGATGATCATCATTATTAGAGCATTGCCCCAGTGAGGAAATGATGATGGAGACTATGATTCCCTCACAAGTCGGGATGAGACTCCAGATTTTAAAAATAAATAAAAGAGGCCAAATAATCCCAAATAAAAAAAGAGGCCAAAGAAGCCCACCAAAACAAAAAAAACAAAAAAATGAGAGAAAAAGAGAGAAGGTGCAATGTTACTATCCTTTTACCACACTTGTGCTTTAGAGTAGCACCATGTTCTTCATATAGAGAGTCTCTTGAGTTATCACTTTCATATACTAGTGAGAACTTTAATTATAGAACTTGGCTTGTATATTCCGATGATGGGCTTCCTCAAATGCCCGAGGTCTTCATGAGCAAGCAAGTTGGATGCACACCCACTTAGTTTCAGTTTGAGCTTTCATTTACTTATAGCTCTAGTGCATCCGTTGCATGGCAATCCCTACTCCTCACATTGACATCAATTGATGGGCATCTCCATAGCCTGTTGATTAGCCGCGTCGATGTGAGACTTTCTCCTTTTTTGTCTTCTCCATGCAACCTCCACCATCATATTCTATTCCACCTATAGTGCTATGTCCATGGCTCATGCTCATGTATTGCGTGAAAGTTGAAAAGGTTTGAGAACATCAAAAGTATGAAACAATTGCTTGGCTTGGCATCGGGTTTGTTCATGATTTAAATATATTTTGTGTGGTGAAGATGGAGCATAGCCAGACGATATGATTTTGTAGGGATAACTTTCTTTGGCCATGTTATTTTGAAAAGACATGATTGGTTTATTAGTATGCTTGAAGTATTATTATCTTAATGTCAAATGATAGACTATTGCTTTGAATCACTCGTGTCTTAATATTCATGCCATGATTAGATTACATGATCAAGATTATGCCAGGTAGCATTCCACATCAAAAATTATCTTTTTTATCATTTACCTACCCTAGGACGAGCAGGAATTAAGCTTGGGGATGCTGATACGTCTCCGTCGTATCTATAATTTTTGATTGTTCCATGCCAATATTCTATAACTTTTATATACTTTTGGCAACTTTTTATACTATTTTTGGGGACTAACATATTGATCCAGTGCCCACTGCCAGTTCCTGTTTGTTGCATGTTTTTGTTTCGCAGAAAACCCATAATCGACAGAATTTGTTACTACCTAGGAACATAGTCAGAATATGAAATCACAATTCGTTGCTTAAATAGTGACCAATTAGTCAGAACAAATACCCCGATTATGCTAAGTAATATGACAGCATGGAGAAAGTTGAAAGGACACTAACCTCGACCAGACTTTGATCGGCTGATGACGTTGGGGAAGTAAACATCCATGTTAATTAGACCAGGCTACGGTGCATGCACAAGAATTTTATTGCCAGCTTTCAGTTCATAACACTTCGACATTTTTCTCCAAAGGTCCGCATTAAAACAGGAGTGACCATCTTTATCAAGTTTTACGCTAACCGTCATTGTAAATCCATGTTGCGTTGTCAATATGACATCCTAGAAGTCATCAACAAAGTAAAGCCCAAGATTTCCTTCTACTCTTGTTCTTGCAAAGCAAGGGATGTACTGCTTGAAATGAAAATTAAGATCATAAATTAGATATATTGAAATAATAGAGCATCACGCAAATATGGTAGTAACTGATAGAACAGATCAATATATAGATGAAAGCAAAGTACAAAAATATAGAATTAAAAATAGATAATGGAACAAAGATTTGATGCAAATATATAGATAATGTAGCAACAGACGGTATATGTTCACAAATTTAGGCCATGCCGACCGTGGTAGGTTGAGATTGAATAGCGACAGACGGACTGCGATAAGAGATCAGTGAATATTTCACTAAGTTGATTACCTTCTCCATGACAAAAATCCCCGGCCCAATCCCGCAGAAAACCCTAGTCGACCAGAGTCTAAAATGTCGGTGCAGATAGGCGGCGGAAAGCGGTAGGGGTGAAATCCCGTGCCGTTTGGAGCGCGACCTATGCTCGCCGCCAACAGCCGTCGATCTTAGGATGCAGAGTTGCGGAGGAGTCCGTGGCGATTGAGTGGGGACGAAGTGGGCGAGGGTTTACTTTTTCCGTTTGCATGTGTGAGTGAACACACACGGTTTGCAAAGGCGATGAAGATGAATCATGTGTAATAGTAAATCACCAAGATTGAATGGGAATCCAAATTTCCTTTGTCCTTCATCCATGAGTTTTTTCTACAATGAACATAAACCTTGTTAATCACCATGTTCAAATTTGACACCTTTTCGGGTTCATTTACAATATTTAGGGGATTATGTGGATTTTGTAGGCATTAATGCACATAATTCAAATTCAAACAATTGGTGCTTGAAAAGGTGCACAAGAACGGTCTGGAAAATCCATACTTGTGGTATTTAGTAATTTCTCAAGCCTGTTACAAGGAATGGGCAGAGATTTCAATGGAATGTGTGGCAATAGTCAACCACAAACGAGTTATTTATTGGGTTATCAACTATAGAACAATGAAATACGTTCTTGAAAAACATGACACCTGGGATGGTGCCATGGTATGGCCTCACCGTGCCTTGGTTAAAAGCTGAGAAGGTCTGATTTATGTCATCTTGACTTGACTTGGCGCGAATCTCCCCGGCAACGGCGCCAGAAATCCTTCTTGCTACCTCTTGAGCATTGCATTGGTTTTCCCTTGAAGAGGAAAGGGTGATGCAGTAAAGTAGGGTAAGTATTTCCCTCAGTTTTTGAGAACCAAGGTATCAATCCAGTAGGAGATCACGCTCGAGTCCCACGCACCTACACAAACAAATAAGAACCTCGCAACCAATGCGATAAAGGGGTTGTCAATCCCTTCACGGTCACTTACGAGAGTGAGATCTGATAGATATGATGAGATAATATTTTTGGTAGTTTATGATAAAGAGAAATAAAGATGCAAAGTAAAATAAACGGCAATAGAAATAGCTAAGTGTTGGAAGATTAATATGATGGAAGATAGACCCGGGGGCCATAGGTTTCACTAGTGGCTTCTCTCAAGAGCATAAGTATTACAGTGGGTAAACGAATTACTGTCGAGCAATTGATAGAATTGAGCATAGTTATGAGAATATCTAGGTATGATCATGTATATAGGCATCACGTCCGCGACAAGTAGACCGAAATGGTTCTGCATCTACTACTATTACTCCACACATCGACCGTTATCCAGCATGCATCTAGAGTATTAAGTTCATAAGAACAGAGTAATGCTTTAAGTAAGATGACATGATGTAGAGGGATAAACTCATGCAATATGATATAAACCTCATCTTTTTATCCTTGATGGCAACAATACAATACAATAGAATAAGTGTTGTTTCCCTTTGTGTCACTGGGATCGAGCACCGCAAGATTGAACCCAAAGCTAAACACTTCTCCCATTGCAAGAAAGATCAATCTAGTAGGCCAAACCAAACTAATAATTCGAAGAGACTTGCAAAGATAAACCAGTCATACATAAAAGAATTCAGAGGAGATTCAAATATTGTTCATAGATAAACTTGATCATAAACCCACAATTCATCCGATCTCGACAAACACACCATAAAAGAAGATTACATCGAATAGATCTCCAAGAAGATCAAGGAGAACTTTGTATTGAGATCCAAAGAGAGAGAAGAAGCCATCTAGCTAATAACTATGCACCTGTAGGTCTGAAGTAAACTACTCACACATCACCGGAGAGGCCTTGGAGTTGATGTAGACGCCCTCCATGATCAATGCCCCCTCCGACGGAGCTCCGGAAAAGGCCCCAAGATGGATCTCTCGGGTACAGAAGGTTGCGGTAGTGGAATTAGGTTTTCGTGGTGCTCCTGGATGTTTGGGGAGTACGTGGATATATATAGGAGGAAGAAGTAGGTCGGTGGAGCAACATGGGGCCCACGAGGGTGGAGGGCGCGCCCTGGGTGGTAGGCGCGCCCCCTGCCTCGTGGCCTCCTCGATTGTTTCTTGACGCACACTCCAAGTCTCTTGGATCATGTTCATTGAGAAAATCACGTTCCCGAAGGTTTCATTCCGTTTGGACTCCATTTGATATTACTTTTCGGCGAAACCCTAAAATAGGCAAAAAACAACAATTTGGGCTGGGCCTCCGGTTAGTAGGTTAGTCCCAAAAATGATATAAAAGTGTAAAATAAAGCCCATTGACATCCAAAATAGATAATATAATAGCATGAAGCAATCAAAAATTATAGATACGTTGGAGACGTATCAATAGTCCCATTATCTTTTTGAATTCTCCCGACTACACTATATCGGAGAAGTTTACCCTTATTAAGGATTATATTGATGGGTTGCGTTTTACTATTACACATGATGATTTTGATATATATAATATACATGTGCTTGCTGCTCCTACTTGCAATTATTATGAGAGAGGAACTACATCTCCGCCTCTTTATGTTTCCAACACGAAAAAATTTCAAGAAACCGTTTCTACTATGCATTGGCCTTTAGTTTGTGTGCATGCATTGTTCTTTTATGACATGCCGATGCATAGGAAGAGAGTTATACTCTGTCATTACATGATATATGTTACTTTGTGCTCACTACTAATCATTGTTAATTAAAATTGGCTTTGATATACCTTGGGATCCGGCTGGATTCATTACTTGAGCACCATATGCCTAGCTTAATGGCTTTAAAGAAAGCGTTGCCAGGGAGACAACCCAGAAGTTTTAGAGAGTCATTTATTTCTGTTGTGTGCTTTTATGAGGTTTAAAAATAAAAACAATGTGCCGAGGTTTGGCTTTAGGATGTTTTAGATGCTTGTTGGTTTGTACGGTGCAGGACAGAAACTTCGGCTGTAGTGCGTGATTTTACATTGTTTACTGGATGGTCAAACGGTTCTGAAACTTTTTGCACTGTCTTTCCATAATTTTTTTTATTTTCCCTAATTTTGGTAGAATTTTTGGAGTAACAGAGGTATGGTGAATGTTCAGATTACTACAGACTGTCCTGTTTAAGACAGATTCTGTTTTTTGATGCATAGTTTGCTTGTTTTGATGAAACTATCGATTTATATCAGTGGATTAAGCCATGGAAAAGTTATATTACAGTAGCTACAATGCAAAAACAAAATATGAATTGGTTTGCAACAGTACTTAGAGTAGTGATTTGCTTTATTATACTAACGGATCTTACCGAGCTTTCTGTTGAGTTTTGTGTGATTGAAGTTTTCAAGTTTTGGGAGAGATCACGATGGATGAAGGAATAAGGAGTGGCAAGAGCCTAAGCTTGTGGATGCCCGAGGCACCCGAAGGAAATATTCAAGGACTCCCAAGCAACCAATCTTGGGGATGCCCTGGAAGGCATTCCCTCTTTCTTCTAACGATCATCGGTAATTTCACTTGGAGCTATATTTTTATTCGTCACATGATATGCGTAAATCTTGGAGCGTCTTTTGCATTTAGTTTTCACTTTTCTTTGATTCACCATGCTGGTATGAGATAGTCCATGGTTGATTCATAGAATGCTCTTTGCACTTCACGTATATCTTTTGAGTATGACTTTATAGAATGTTTCGTGTGCTTCACTTATATCTTTTGAAGTTTGGATTGCCTGTTTCTCTTCACATAGAAAACCACCATTTATAGAATGCTCTTTTGCTTCACTTGTATTTGTTAGAGCATGGGCATATCTTTTGTAGAAAGAATTAAACTCTCTTGCTTCACTTATATCTGTTTAGAGAGATGACAGGAATTGGTCATTCACATGGTTAGTCATAAAATCCTACATAAAACTTGTAGATCACTGAATATGATATGTTTGATTCCTTGCAATAGTTTTGCGATATGAAGATGGTGATATTAGAGTCATGCTAGTGGGTAGTTGTGGATTGTAGAAATACTTGTGTTAAAGTTTGTGATTCCCGTAGCATGCACGTATGGTGAACCGTTATGTGATGAAGTCGGAGCATGAGGTATTTATTGATTGTCTTCCTTATGAGTGGCGGTCGGGGATGAGCGATGGTATTTTCCTACCAATCTACCCCCCTAGGAGCATGCGCGAAGTACTTTGTTTCGATGACTAACAGATTTTTGCAATAAGTATGTGAGTTCTTTATGACTAATGTTGAGTCCATGGATTATACGCACTCTCACCCTTCCATCATTGCTAGCCTCTTCAGTACTGTGCATTGCCCTTTCTCACCTCAAGAGAGGTGCAAACTTCGCCGGTGCATCCAAACCCCGTGATACGATACGCTCTATCACCCATAAACCTCCTTAGATCTTCCTCAAAACAGCCACCATACCTACATATCATGGTGTAACGCCCCGTATGTAACCTGCCATATTTGTATTCCAACTCTTGCCATTTTCGGCGCTAAGTTATGATATTCCCTCGTGGTTGGGTTTTGTCTTCGTTTTACTTTTGTCTTTGTCATGCATCTCATATCATGTCATCATGTGCATCGCATTTGCATACGTGTTCGTCTCATGCATCCGAGCATTTTCCCCGTTGTCCATTTTGCATTCTGGCACTCCTATGTCCTCCGGTGTCCCCTTTTGCCTCTTTTCATGTGCGGGTGTTAAATGTTATCAGATTGGACCGAGACTTGCCAAGCGGCCTTGGTATATTACCGGTAGACCGCCTGTCAAGTTTCATGCCGTTTGGAGTTCGTTTGATACTCCAACGGTTAATCGAGGAACCGTAAAGGCCTCATGTGTATTGCAGCCCAACACCCTTTTCAAAGTGGACCAAAACCCATCTAAACCCCCTCCATCTTCTTGGTCATTCGATCACGATCGCGTGGCCGAAAACCGCACCTCATTTGGAGTCTCCTAGCTCCCTCTATCTATAAATAGGTGCATCCCCCCGAAATTTGCGGATGAAACCCTAACCTAGTTCCCCTCGCGCCGCCGGACATTTCCTCTCCACCGGCCGGACACATCTGCCCCACTCCCCCGTCCAATCGCGAGCTACCAAGTGTCACCGCCGACGTCTCCCACCGCGCCGGCCCGCACGAACCGGGGCAGGCCCCCGCGGCCCGAGCCGCCCTGTGCCTCCAGGCGGCTCACCCTGCCGCCCGGCTTCGCCCACCGCCGCAGTTCGCCGGTCACCATCACCGCCCCGCCGCCACAGTTCGCCGGCCAACCTCGCCATCTGGCCGCTCCTCGACGTCCGCGCCCGGATCCGCCCCGGATCCACCCTCCTCCGAGCCGGCCCCGCCGTCCTTGACCTCCCCGGCCGCCGTCCTCGTCTTCTCCAGCGATCTCCGTACTTTCCGGCCAACCTCGGGAAACGTGCCACCCGGATCCAGATCTGAGAGAAACCCTAGGGTTGACTTTTGCCTCTCTCTAAGTCCCTAGTTTTCCATATTTTTAGCATTGTTCATCGCATCATAACTTTCCATCCGTAGCTCCGTTTTGGGCGTGTGATAAATCAAATTGTTCGTCTGGATGCGCACTTCATTTCATTCAATTGCGCCATGTTCATTTGAGTTCATCTTGATGCCCTAAACGCTGTTGCAAGAGTGCTATGTAATGTTAGTGTCTGTTTCTTAACAGATTATGGTCATTTGTCATTTTTGCCATGTTTAATGTGTGCCTCCTATGAACTTGAGCCCTACATGTGTTTTGGGCTATGCCATGCCATATTTATAGGGGTGTATGCCATGTATTTTTGTGATCAATGTGGTGACTAGCACAAGCATGCAAAGTAGCTCTCGTGATGTTGCTGATTTCAGGGACTTAGAATTCTTCTAAGTCATTTCCCTGGTGTTATTTTTATGCCTTGTATTCATGTTGTTACAGAGTGATACATGCCTCTTTTGAGCATGTTCAGTAAGGACGATTTTGAGATATTGTCATGTTCTATCCATCCATGTCTTTGTTTGCAATTATGGAGTACCCTAGCATGACACAATCTTGCTATACTTTTGCTATAAGATGTTCCTGGCAGATTGTTTACGTGTTAATCAATTTTGCCGAGGTTGTTGTAGTTGTTCCATGCATGCTATGAGAGTGTTCTTGCCATGGTTAGCTTATTGATCATGTCTTCTTGCTGGATGTATGCTTGGTTTGTCATGCAATTCCTTGTGGTGAGTGCATCGAGCTCGCAAACATGCCTACGTAACTCTGTTTTTGCCATGTCCTGTTTTCTGCAAAGTCTGAATCTGTTAACGAAACTTGCTATGTTTACATGGTTGCCATTGTATCTTTTGATCCCTTTTGGCTTATGGTCAGTAAGGGACTTTTGTTATATGCTTTGAATAGTTTCATGCCATGCCTTGATTTGCCATGATATGTTCCTGTAGCATGTTGCTATATTGCTCTAAACATTGCTTCCTGATGTTAAATCCTGACATGTTATTTTCACTAAGTCTGTGAACCTGATATCTTTTGCACTTTTGCCATGCTTGTTTGAACCTGCTATTTTGTGATTTAGCCATAGCTCAGTGTCCATATTTTGTAAAGCATCTTGAGTGGATCACTGCCATGTGCTTTGTTCCTATGGTAGAGTGCAATAGCTTATTTTTCTTGATGCATTTAGATGGCATCGTGCTGTTAATCTCAGATTGGTGCCATTATTGTTTTGCTTGCCATTTGCAAACTGTGCATCCGATTCCGGTGATCTTTATATCGATTTCGACCGAAATCAACTCATCTTTCCATCGGCGCTCTTGGTTTGCCAAGTTGAGGCCTGGTTCAATCTTTTCCTTATGGAGCATGCATATGCATTGCATATCACATCCCGCATATCATGCCATGTTTTGCATCATGTTGCTTGTGCATTGCACCGTGGTTGATCGTGGTTCCCTTTGCTTGTGTTCTTGCTTTGGGTAGAGCCGGGAGACGAGTACGTGATTGAGGAACCCGTTGAGTACGCTTACGATGATCAATCTTACGTCCACTCGGAGAACTTTGCAGGCAAGATGACCATACCCTCGAAATCACTTCTATCTTTGCTTGCTAGTTGCTCGCTCTTTTGCTATGCCTATGCCGCGATACCTACCACTTGCTTATCATGCCTCCCATATTGCCATGTCAACCTCTAACCCACCTTGTCCTAGCAAACCGTTGTTTGGCTACGTTACCGCTTTGCTCAGCCCCTCTTATAGCGTTGCTAGTTGCAGGTGAAGATTGGAGTTTGTTCCTTGTTGGAACATGTTTATTGTTGGGATATCATTATTATATCTTGTTACTTTAATGCATCTATACACTTGGTAAAGGGTGGAAGGCTCGGCCTTATTCCTGGTGTTTTGTTCCACTCTTGCCGCCCTAGTTTCCGTCATACCGGTGTTATGTTCCTTGATTTTGCGTTCCTTACGCGGTTGGGTTATCATGGGAACCCCTTGATAGTTCGCCTTGAATAAAACTCCTCCAGCAAGGCCCAACATTGGTTTTACCATTTGCCACATAGCCTTTTTCCCTTGGGTTCCGCGGACTCAAGGGTCATGTTTATTTTAAAACCCCCTAGCCGGTGCTCCTCTGAGTGTTGGTCCAACCTGTCAGCTGCCGGTGGCCACCAGGGGCAACTCTGGGCTGGCCTACCGGAACCTTGGACAATCCGGTGTGCCCTGAGAATGAGATATGTGCAGCTCCTATCGGGATTTGTCGGCACATTCGGGTGGCTTTGTTGGTTTAGTTTTACCATTGTCGAGATGTCTTGTAACCGGGATTCCGAGTCTGATCGGACCGTCCTGGGAGAAGGAATATCCTTCGTTGACCGTGAGAGCTTGTGATGGGCTAAGTTGGGACACCCCTGCAGGGTTTTGAACTTTCGAAAGCCGTTCCCGCGGTTATGGGCAGATGGGAATTTGTTAATGTCCGGTTGTAGAAAACCCGAAACTTAACTTAATTAAAATGGATCAACATCGTGTGCTGCCGTGATGGTCTCTTTTCGGCGGAGTCCGGGAAGAGAACACGGTCTCGTGTTATGCTTGAACGTAAGTAGTCTAGGATCACTTCTTGATCATTAGATTCTCGAACGTGCTTTGCCTTCTCTTCTCGCTCTCATTTGCGTATGTTAGCCACCATATATGCTAGTGCTTGCTGCAACTCCACCTCACATACCTTTTGCCTACCCATAAGCTTAAATAGTCTTGATCGCGAGGGTGTGAGATTGCTGAGTCCCTGTGACTCACAAATTACTTCCAAAACTAGATGCAGGTGCCGATGATACCGTTCTAGGGGATGCGACTGAACTCAAGTGGGAGTTCAATGAGGACTCAGGACGTTACTACATTTCCTTTCCAGACGATCAGTAGTGGAGCCCAGTCGGGGCGATTGGGGATCTTATGCATTTGGGGTTGTCTTTATTTTGGTTCCGTAGTCGGATCTTGATTGTATCTGGATGATTGTAATGCTATTTATGTATTGTTTGAAGTGGCGATTGTAAGCCAACTATGTACCTCTTTCTTATTCAGTACATGGGATGTGTAAAGATTACCCCTCTTGCGACATTGCCTACAATGCGGTTATGCCTCTAAGTCGTGCTCCGACACGTGGGAGATATAGCCGCATCGTGGGTGTTACACATGGCATTTCCATAGCCATTCCGAGATATATTGCCATGCAAATTCCATCATCATCATATACATGACTTGAGCATCATTGTCATATTGCTTTGCATGATCGTAAGATAGCTAGCATGATGTTTTTATGGCTTGTCCATTTTTTGATGTCATTGCTACGCTAGATCATTGCACATCCCGGTACACCGCCGGAGGCATTCATATAGAGTCATATCTTTGTTCTAGTATCGAGTTGTAATATTGAGTTGTAAGTAAATAAAAGTGTGATGATCATCATTATTAGAGCATTGCCCCAGTGAGGAAAGGATGATGGAGACTATGATTCCCTCACAAGTCGGGATGAGACTCCAGATTTTAAAAATAAATAAAAGAGGCCAAATAATCCCAAATAAAAAAAGAGGCCAAAGAAGCCCACCAAAACAAAAAAAACAAAAAAATGAGAGAAAAAGAGAGAAGGTGCAATGTTACTATCCTTTTACCACACTTGTGCTTTAGAGTAGCACCATGTTCTTCATATAGAGAGTCTCTTGAGTTATCACTTTCATATACTAGTGAGAACTTTAATTATAGAACTTGGCTTGTATATTCCGATGATGGGCTTCCTCAAATGCCCGAGGTCTTCATGAGCAAGCAAGTTGGATGCACACCCACTTAGTTTCAGTTTGAGCTTTCATTTACTTATAGCTCTAGTGCATCCGTTGCATGGCAATCCCTACTCCTCACATTGACATCAATTGATGGGCATCTCCATAGCCTGTTGATTAGCCGCGTCGATGTGAGACTTTCTCCTTTTTTGTCTTCTCCATGCAACCTCCACCATCATATTCTATTCCACCTATAGTGCTATGTCCATGGCTCATGCTCATGTATTGCGTGAAAGTTGAAAAGGTTTGAGAACATCAAAAGTATGAAACAATTGCTTGGCTTGGCATCGGGTTTGTGCATGATTTAAATATATTTTGTGTGGTGAAGATGGAGCATAGCCAGACGATATGATTTTGTAGGGATAACTTTCTTTGGCCATGTTATTTTGAAAAGACATGATTGGTTTATTAGTATGCTTGAAGTATTATTATCTTAATGTCAAATGATAGACTATTGCTTTGAATCACTCGTGTCTTAATATTCATGCCATGATTAGATTACATGATCAAGATTATGCCAGGTAGCATTCCACATCAAAAAATATCTTTTTTATCATTTACCTACCCTAGGACGAGCAGGAATTAAGCTTGGGGATGCTGATACGTCTCCGTCGTATCTATAATTTTTGATTGTTCCATGCCAATATTCTATAACTTTTATATACTTTTGGCAACTTTTTATACTATTTTTGGGGACTAACATATTGATCCAGTGCCCACTGCCAGTTCCTGTTTGTTGCATGTTTTTGTTTCGCAGAAAATCCATATCAAACGGAGTCCAAACGGGATAAAAACGAACAGAGAATATTTTTGGAATATATGTGAAATATGGGAAGAAAATCAACGCGAGACGGTGCCCGAGGGAGCCACGAGACAGGGGGGCGCCGCACCCCTTGGGCGTGCCCCTGACCCTCGTGGGCCCCCCGTAAGGCGGTTACTGCTCTTCTTCAATTGCAAGAAAGCTAATTTTCAGAAGAAAAAATGGGCCGAAGGTTTCAATCCAATCGGAGTTACGGATCTCCGGATATATAAGAAACGGTGAAAGGGCAGAATCCCAGAACGCATAAACAGAGAGAGACAAAGAGACATATCCAATCTCGGAGGGGCTCTCGCCCCTCCCATGCCATGGAGGCCATGGACCAGAGGGGAAACCCTTCTCCCATCTAGGGACAAGGTCAAGGAAGAAGAAGAAGAAGGGCCCCCCTCTCCCCCTCTCTTCCGGTGGCGCCGGAGTGCCACCGGGGGCCATCATCATCACCGCGATCTTCACCAACACCTACGCCATCTTCACCAACATCTCCATCACCTTTCCCCCTCTATCTACAGCGGTCCACTCTCCCGCAACCCGCTGTACCCTCTACTTGAACATGGTGATTTATGCTTCATATTATTATCCAATGATGTGTTGCCATCCTATGATGTCTGAGTAGATTTTCGTTGTCCTATCGGTGGTTGATGAATTGCTATGATTGGTTTAATTTGCTTGTGGTTATGTTGTTGTCCTTTGGTGTCCATCACATGAGCGTGCGCGTGGATCACACCATAGGGTTAGTTGTATGTTGATAGGACTATATTGGAGGGCAAGAGTGACAGAAGCTTCAACCTAGCATAGAAATTGATGCATACGGGATTGAAGGGGGACCAATATATCTTAATGCTATGGTTGTGTTTTACCTTAATGAACATTAGTAGTTGCGGATGCTTGCTAATAGTTCCAATCATAAATGCATAGAATTCCAAGTCAGGGATGACATGCTAGCAGTGGCCTCTCCCACATAAAACTTGCTATCGGTCTAGTAAAGTAGTCAATTGCTTAGGGACAATTTCACAACTCCTACCACCACTTTTCCACACTTGCTATATTAACTTTATTGCTTCTTTATCTAAACAGCCCCTAGCTTTTATTTACGTGCTCTTTATTATCTTGCAAACCTATCCAAAAACACCTACAAAGTACTTCTAGTTTCATACTTGTTCTAGGTAAAGCGAACGTTAAGCGTGCGTAGAGTTGTATCGGTGGTCGATAGAACTTGAGGGGATATTTGTTCTACCTTTAGCTCCTCGTTGGGTTCGACACTCTTACTTATCGAAAGAGGCTACAATTGATGCCCTATACTTGTGGGTTATCAGGGGGCCATAGGTTTCACTAGTGGCTTCTCTCAAGATAGCATAAGTACTACGGTGGGTGAACAAATTACTGTCGAGCAATTGATAGAATTGAGCATAGTTATGAGAATATCTAGGTATGATCATGTATATAGGCATCACATCCGTGACAAGTAGACCGACCCCTGCCTGCATCTACTACTATTACTCCACACATCGACCGCAATCCAGCATGCATCTAGAGTATTAAGTTCATAAGAATGGAGTAACGCTTTAAGCAAGATGACATGATGTAGAGGGATAAACTCATGCAATATGGTATAAACCCCATCTTTTTATCCTCCATGGCAACAATACAATACGTGTCGTTTCCCCTACTGTCACTGGGATCGAGCACCGCAAGATTGAACCCAAAGCTAAGCACTTCTCCCATTGCAAGAAAGATCAACATAGTAGGCCAAACCAAACTGATAATTCAAAGAGACTTGCAAAGATAACCAATCATACATGAAAGAATTCAGAGATGATTCAAATATTGTTCATAGATAATCTTGATCATAAACCCACAATTCATCTGATCTCGACAAACACACCGCAAAAGAAGATTACATCGAATATATCTCCAAGAGAATCGAGGAGAACTTTGTATTGAGATCCAAAGAGAGAGAAGAAGCCATATAGCTAATAACTATGGGCCCGAAGGTCTGAGGTAAACTACTCACGCATCATCGGAGAGGCTATGGTGTTGGTGTAGAAGCCCTCCGTGATCAATGCCCCCTCCGGCGGAGTGCCGGAAATGGCCCCAAGATGGGATATCACGGGTACAAAAGGTTGCAGCAGTGGAATTAGGTTTTCGTGGTGCCCTCTGATGTTTTCAGGGTACGTAGGTATATATAGGAGGAAGAAGTAGGTCGGTGGAGCCACGAGGGGCCCACGAGGGTGGAGGGCGTGCCCCCCTGCCTCGTGGCCTCCTTGTTGGTTGCTTGACGTCCACTCCAAGTCCTCTGGATCATGTTTCTTCCAAAGTTCACGCTCCCGAAGGTTTCATTCCATTTGGACTCTGTTTGATATTCTTTTTCTGCAAAACACTGAAATAGGCAAAAAACAACAATTTGGGTTGGGCCTCCGGTTAATAGGTTAGTCCCAAAAATAATATAAAAGTGTATAAGTAATCCCATTAAACATCCAAAACAGAATATATAATAGCATGGAACAATCAAAAATTATAGATACGTTGGAGACGTATCAGGTGTCTGTTTCTGATACGCCTCCAACGTATCTATAATTTTGTTGTTGTTCCATGCTATTATATTATCTGTTTTGGATGTTTAATGGGCTTTATTATGCACTTTTATATTATTTTTAGGACTAACCTATTAACCAAAGGCCCAGTGCATATTGTTGTTTTTTTGCCTATTTCAGTGTTTCGCAGAAAAGGAATATCAAACGGAATCCAAACGGAATGAAACCTTCGCGAGGATCGTTTTTGGAACAAACGCAATCCAGCAGACTTGGAGTGGACGTCAAGGAAGCAGAGAGGAAGCCACGAGGCAGGAGGGCGCGCCCCCACCCTCGTGGGCCTCTCGTGTCTCCACCGACCTACTAATTTCTCCTTTATATACTCATATTGTTGGGGAACGTAGTAATTTCAAAAAAAAATCCTACGCACACGCAAGATCATGGTTATGCATGGCAATGAGAGGGGAGAGTGTTGTCTACGTACCCTCGTAGACCGAAAGCAGAAGCATTAGCACAACACAGTTGATGTAGTCGTATGTCTTCACGATCCGACCGATCCAAGTACCGAACGCACGACACCTCCGAGTTCAGCACACGTTCAGCTCGTTGACGTCCCGCGAACTCCAATCCAGTAGAGCTTCACGACAGAGTTCCATCAGCACGACGGCGTGGTGACGATGATGATGTTCTACCGTCGCAGGGCTTCGCCTAAGCACCACTACGATATGATCGAGGTGGATTATGGTGGAAGGGGGAACCGCACACGGCTAAGAGATCCAAAGATCAATTGTTGTGTCTATGGGGTGCCCCCTGGCCACGTATATAAAGGAGTGGAGGAGGAGGGGGCGGCCAAGAGGAGGAGGCGCGCCCAAGGGGGGCAATCCTACTCCAAGTAGGTTTTGCCCCCCCCCTTTCCTATTCCAACTAGGAGAAGGGGGGCCGCGCCCCCTTCCCTTTCCCAATTCGGATTGGGGCAAGGGGGGCTGCGCGCCACCTCCTGCTGCCTCTCCTCTTCCACTACTTTGGGCCCATGAGGCCCAATAACCCCTGGAGGGGTTTCGGTAACCCCCCGGTACTCCGGTATATATCCGATAACCCCCGGAACCATTCCTGTGTCCGAATATAGTCATCCAATATATCAATCTTCATGTCTCGACCATTTCGAGACTCCTTGTCATGTCCGTGATCACATCCGGGACTCCGAACAACCTTCGGTACATCAAAACTCATAAACTCATAATATAACCGGCATCGAAACGTTAAGCGTGCGGACCCTACGGGTTCGAGAACTATGTAGACATGACCGAGACACGTCTCCAGTCAATAACCAATAGCGGAACCTGGATGCTCATATTGGCTCCTACATATTCTACGAAGATCTTTATCGGTCAAACCGCATAACAACATACGTTGTTCCCTTTGTCATCGGTATGTTACTTGCCCGAGATTCGATCGTCGGTATCTCAATACCTAGTTCAATCTCGTTACCGGCAAGTCTCTTTACTCGTTCCGTAATACATCATCCCGCAACTAACTCATTAGTTGCAATGCTTGCAAGGTTTATAGTGATGTGCCTTACCGAGTGGGCCCAGAGATACCTCTCTGACAATCGGAGTGACAAATCCTAACTACGCGCTTTTCCGAGTGGGCCCAGAGATACTTGTCACAGATGTGATGCCTATATACATGATCATGCCTAGATCTCATAACTATGCGCTTTTCTATCAATTGCTCGATAGTAATTTGTTCACCCACCGTAGATTATGCTATCTTGAGAGAAGCCACTAGTGAAACCTATGACCCGTGGGTCTATTCTCCATCATATTAATTGACCGTCAACTAGTTATTTCTGTCATCGCTTATTTTGCAATATTTACTTTTCAATCTATACAACAAAAATACCAAAAATATTTATCTTATTATCTTTATCAGATCTCACTTTTGCAAGTGGCCGTGAAGGGACTGACAACCCCTTTATCGTGTTGGTTGCTAGGTTCTTGATTGTTTGTGAAGGTACGAGGGACTTGCGTGTTGTCTCCTACTAGATTGATACCTTGGTTCTCAAAAACTGAAGGAAATACTTACGCTACTTTTCTGCATCACCCTTTCCTCTTCAAGGGAAAACCAAAGCATGCTCAAGAGGTAGCAGTTTCTCCTACTTTATTTGAATCGGATTTGACTACGGCGGTCCTTGCAGAAGTTTAAATAGCAACTTGATAATCACCGTTGTGGTTATGCATAGGTAAGAACGTTTCTTGGTAATTGCTCATAGTAGCCACGTAAAACTTGCAACAACAAAGTAGAGGACATCTAACTTGTTTTTGTACGGCATGTTGTGATGTGATATGGTCAAGATGTGATGTGATATATGTTCATGTATGATATGATCATGTTTTGTAATAAGTTCACGACTTGCCTGTCGATGAGTTCGACAACCGGCATGAGCCTTAAGGTTGTCTGTAATTATTGTATGACATGTGTGTCAATCACTTAAGCGCCATGTAATTGCTTTGCTTTATCGCTATGCATTAGCAATAGTTGGCGAGATGACCTCGACACAACGATGGAGATCAAGGTGTCATGCCGGTGACGATGGAGATCATACCAATGCTTTGGAGATGGAGATCAAAAGCACAAGATGATGATGATGGCCATATCATGTCACATATTTTGATTGCATGTGATGTCTATCCTTTATGCATCTTATTTTTCTTAGCACGACGGTAGCATTATAAGATGATCCCTTCACTTAATTTCAAGATAAAAGTGTTCTCTCCGAGTATACACCGTTGCTAAAGCTCGTCATTTCGGAGCACCTCGTGATGATCGGGTGTGATAGACTCTACGTTCACATACAACAGGTGTAAGCCAGTTTTGCACATGCAGAATACTTGGGTTAAACTTAACGAGCCTAGCATGTACAGACATGGTCTCGGAACACTGGAGACCAAAAGTTTGAACGTGAGTCATATAGTAGATATGGTGAACATAGAGTGTTCACCATTGAAGACTACCCCATCATACGTGATGATCGGACATGGGTTAGTTGATTTGGATCATGTATCACTTGGACAACTTGAGAGATGTTGATTTAAGTGGGAGTTCATTAGTAATTTGATTTTTTGAAATAAAATTTATCATGAACTTAGTCTTAATAGTTTTTGCATATCTATGTTGTAAATCAATGGCCTGTGCTACCGTTCCCCTGAATTTTAATGCGTTCCTAGAGAAAGCTAACTTGAAAGATGATGGTAGCACCTACACGGACTGGGCCCGTAACTTGAGGATTATCCTCATTCTTGCAAAGAAGAATTGTGTCCTTCATGCACCGCTAGGTGACAGACCTGCTGCAGGAGCTAATGCAGATGTTATGATGTCTGGCCGAATCGATCTGATGACTAGTCAATAGTTCTGTGTGCCATGCTTTACAGCTTAGAACCGGGACTTCAAAGATGTTTTGAACATCACAGAGCCTATGAGATGTTCCAAGAGCTGAAGTTGGTATTTCAAGCTAATGCCCGGGTTGAGAGATATGAAGTCTCCAACAAGTTCTATAGCCGTTAGATGGAGGAGAACAGTTCTGTCAGTGAAAACATACTCAAAATGTCTGGGTATCATAACCACTTGACTCAGCTGGGAATTGATCTTCTAGTTGAGAGTGTTATTGACATAGTTATCAATCACTGTCACCAAGCTATAAAGGTTTCGTGATGAACTATAATATGCAAGGGATGACGAAAACGATTCCCGAGCTCTTCGCGATGCTGAAATTGGCGGAGGTAGAAATCAAGAAGGGGCATCAAGTGTTGATGGTCTACAGGACCACTAGTTTCAAGAAAAAAGGGCAAGGGAAAGAAAGGGAACTTCAAGAAGAATGGAAATCAAGTTGCCACTCCATGAAGAAGCCCAAAGCTGGACCCAAGCCTGAAACTGAGTGCTTCTATTGCAAAGGAAATGGTCACTGGAAGCGGAGCTGCCCCAAATACTTGGCGGATAAGAAGGATGGCAAAGTGAACAAAGGTATATTTGATATACATGTTATTGATGTGTTCCTTGCAAATGCCCATAGTAGCACCTGGGTATTTGATACTGGTTCGGTTTCTCATATTCGTAACTCGAAACAGGAGCTGTGGAATAAACGAAGATTGGCTAAGGACGAGGTGACGATGTGCGTCGGAAATGGTTCCAAGGTTGATGTGATCACCATCGACACGCTACTTCTACATCTACTTTCGGGATTAGTTTTATACCCCAATAATTGTTATTTGGTGTGAGCGTTGAGCAACATTATATCTGGATCTTGTTTATTGTGAGACGGTTATTCACTTAAGTCAGAGAGTAATTGTTGTTCTATTTATGTGAGTAACATCTTTTGTGGTCATGCACCCTTAGTGAATGGTCTATTCTTGTTGAATCCCGATTGTAGTGATACACATATTCATAATATTGATGCCAAAAGATGCAAAGTTGATAATGATAGTGCAACATACTTGTGGCATTGCCGTTTATGTCATATTGGTGTAAAGCGCATGAAGAAACTCCATGCGGATGGACTTTTGGAATCACTTGATTATGAATCATTTGATACTTGCAAACCATGCCTCATGGGCAAGATGACTAAAACTCTGTTCTCTAGAACAATGGAGCGAGCTAATGACTTATTGAAAATAATACATACTGGTGTATGCGGTCCAATGAGTGTTGAGGCACATGGAGGGTATCGTTCTTTTCTAACCTTCATAGATGATTTGAGTAGGTATGGATATATCTACTTGATGAAACACAAGTCTGAAACATTTGAAAAGTTCGAAGAATTTTAGAGTGAAGTGGAGAATCATCGTAACAAGAAAATAAAGTTTCTACGATATGATCGCGGAGGCGACTATTTGAGTTACGAGTTTGGCCTTCATTTAAAACAATGTGGAATTGTTTCATAACTCACGCCACCTGGAACACCACAGCGTAATGGTGTGTCTGAACATCGTAACCATACCTTATAGATATGGTGTTTTCTATGATGTATCTTATCGATTTGCCTTTATCATTTTGGGGTTATGCATTAGAGACAACCGCATTCACGTTAAATAGGGCACCGTCTAAATCCGTTGAGCCGACATCGTATGAACTATGGTCTGGCAAGAAACCTAAGCTGTCGTTTCTTAAAGTTTGGGGATGCTACACTTATGTCAAGAGGCTTTAACCTGATATGCTCAAACCCAAATCGGAGAAGTGTGTCTTCATAGGATACCCTAAAAAACTATTGGGTACACCTTCTACCACAAATCCGAAGGTAAGATCTTTGTTGCTATGAATGGGTCATTTCTAGAGAAGGAGTTTCCCTCGAAAGAAGTGAGTGGGATAAAAGTAGAACTTGGTGAGGTAGTTGTACCTTCTTTCAAATTGGAAAGTAGTACATCAGATAAAACCGTTCCCAAGATGCCTACACCAACTAGGGAGGAAGCTAATGATGATGATCATGAAACTTCAGATCAAGTTACTACTGAACCTCATAGATCAAACAAAACATGTATGATACGTCTCGAACGTATCTACAATTTTTGTAGTACTCATAATATTATATTATCCATCTTAAATGTTTAATGTGCCTTTATATGATGTTTTATATGATTTTTTGGACTAACCTATTAACCTAGAGCCCAGTGCCAGTTTCTGTTTTTTCCTTGTTTTTGAGTATCGTAGAAAAGGAAAATCAAATAGAGTCCAATTGACATGAAAATTCACGGAGATTCTTTTTGGACCAGAAGAAGCCCACGGAGTACCAGAGATGGACAAGGGGAGTCCCGAGGCCACAACAAGGGTGGGGGCATGCCCTACCCCCTGGGCCCGCCCCCCTATCTTGTGTCTGCCTCGGGGACCCCCCTGACATGAAATCGATGCCAAAAATTCCTATAAATACAGACCCCCCCAGAAAATAACCTAGATCAGAAGTTCCGCCGCGCAAGCCTCTGTAGCCATGAGAAATTAATCTAGGCCCTCTCTAGCACCCTGCCGAAGGGGGGCATCATCACCGAAGGCTATGGAGGAGGATCCCGGAGGGGCCATCATCACCATGGAGGCCAAGGACCAAAGGGAGAACCTCTCCCCATCCAGGGGGAGGCCATGGAGGAGGAAGCACAAGGGGGAGAACCTCTACTCCTCTCTCTCTCGGTGGCGCCGGAGTGCCATCGGGAGGGGAATCATCGCCGTGGTGATAGTCTTCATCAACATCACCATCATCATCACCATCCTCATCTCTTTTACACGGTCCACTCTCCCGCACCCCACTGTAATCCCTACTTCAACATGGTGCTTTATGCAACATATTATGATCCAATGACGTGTTGCCATCCTATGATGTTTTGAGTAGATATCCTTTGTCTTTGGGTTGATTGATAATCTAGATTGGTATGAGTTGTATGTTTTATTTTGATGTTGTCCTATTGTTCCCTCCGTGTCACGCAAGCCTGAGGTATTTCCACTGTTGGGTGTTGCAATACATTCATGATTCGCTTATACTGGGTTGCTTGAGTGACAGAAGCATAAACCCGAGTAGAGGGGTTGTTGCGTATGGGATAAAGGGGACTTGATGCTTTAATGCTATGGTTGGGTTTTACGTTAATGATCTTTAGTAGTTGAGGATGCTTGCTAGAGTTCCAATCATAAGTGCATATGATCCAAGAAGAGAAAGTATGTTAGCTTATGCCTCTCCCTCATATGAAATTGCAATGACGACTATCGGTCTTGTTAACAATTGCCTAGGATAATTCCGCACACCGACCCATCATTATTCCACACTCGCTATTTATAATATTTAGTAATATATTCTAACTTTATGATAACAACACCTAATTTTATATTTTAGCTCTCCTATATCATGCAAAGTTATCCTGTTCATACCCACAACGTAGTTTTATTTCTCATTTCTAGTTGGAAGAAAACGTTCGGTGTACGTAGAGTCGTATCAGTGGCAGATAGGGCTTGAGAGAATATTGATTTTACCTTTAGCTCCTTGTGGGTTTGACACTCCATACTTATCACTTCCACCTTTGGGAATTGCTACGATGATTCCCTGCACTTGGGGATTATCAACGTACCGCACCAGAGTGGTACGGTAATCCTGTCCTGGAAGTCATGTTGTTAGACAACGGCAAACCTATGAAGTATGAAGAAGCTATGATGAGCCCAGATTCCAACAAATGGCTTGAGGCCACGAAATCTGAGCTAGGATCCATGTATGAGAACAAAGTATGGATTTTGGTGGACTTGCCTGATGATCGACAAACCATTGAAAATAAATGGATCTTCAAGAGGAAGACATACGCTGATGGTAATATCACTGTCTACAAATCTCGACTTATCACGAAAGGTTTTCAACTAGTTCAAGGCGGTGACTGCGATTAGACTTTCTCACCTGTAGCGATGCTTAAGTCTGTCAGAATCATGTTAGCAATTCCGCATTTTAAGATTATGAAATCTGGCAAATGGACATCAAAATTGTATTCCTTAACGGGTTTCTTAAAGAAGAATTGTATATGATGCAACCAGAAGGTTTTGTCGATCCTAAGGGTGCTAACATAGTGTGCAAACTCCAGCGATCCATCTATGGACTAGTGCAAGCATCTCGGAGTTGGAATATATGCTTTGATGAAGTGATCAAAGCAAATGGTTTTATACAGACTTATGGTGAAGCATGTATTTACAAGAAAGTGAGTGGGAGCTCTGTAGCATTTCTGGTGTTATATGTAGATGACATATTGCTGATTGAAAATGATATATAATTTCTGGATAGCATAAAAGGATATTTGAATAAGAATTTTTCAATGAAAGACCTCGGTGAAGCTGCTTATATATTGGGCATCAAGATCTATAGGGATAGATCGAGAGGCTTAATAGGACTTTCCCAAAGCACATACCTTGACAAAGTTTTGGAGAAATTCAAGATGGACCAGTCAAAGAAAGGGTTCTTGCATGTGTTGCAAGGTGTGAAATTGAGTAAGACTCAAAGCCCGGCCACGGTAGAAGATAGAGAGAGAACGAAAGTCATTCCCTATGCCTCAGCCATAGGTTCTATAATGTATGCCATGCTATGTACCGACCTGATGTGTGCCTTGCCATAAGTTTGGCAAGGAGGTACAACAATAATCCAGGAGTGGATCACTGTACAACGGTCAAAATTATCCTTAGGTACCTAAAGAGGACTAAGGAAATGTTTCTCGGTTATGGAGGTGATAAAGAGTTCGTCGTAAAGGTTCATCGATGCAAACTTTAACACTCATCCAGATGACTCTGACTCTCAATCTGGATGTGTATTGAACGTGGGAGCAATTAGCTAGAGTAGCTCCATGCAGAGCATTGCAGACATAGAAATTGGCAAAATACATACAAATCTGAATGTGGCAGACCCATTGACTAAACCTCTCTCACAAGCAAAACATGATCACACCTTAGCACTCATTGGGTGTTAATCACATGGCAATGTGTGATGTCTACTACGCAACTTTATTCTTGTAGACATGTGTTGGGCCTCCAAGCATAGAGTTATGTAGGACAATAGCGATTTTCCCTCAAGTGGATGCCCTAAGTTTTATCAATCCGTGGGAGGCGAAGGATGAAGATAGTCTCTCTCAAGCAACCCTGCCACCAAATAATAAAAAGTCTCTTGTGTCCCCAACAGACCAAATACAATGGTAATTTGTATAGGTGTACTAGTTTGGCGAAGAGATGGTGATACAAGTGTAATATAGATTGTAGATATTGATTTTTGGTATGCAAACTCCAGCGATCCATCTATGGACTGGTGCAAGCATCTCAGAATTGGAATATACGCTTTGATAAGGTGATCAAAGCATATGGTTTTATACAGACTTATGGTGAAGCATGTATTTACAAGAAAGTGAGTGGGAGCTCTGTAGCATTTTTTATATTATATGTGGATGACATATTGTTGATTGAAAATGATATAGAATTTCTGGATAGCATAAAAGGATACTTGAATAAGATTTTTTCAAATGAAAGACCTCGGTGAAGCTGCTTATATATTAGGAATCAAGATCTATAAAGATAGATCAAGATGCTTGATAAGATATTTCAATGAGTACATACCTTGACAAGATTTTGAACGAGTTCAAAATGGATCGGTCAAAGAAAGAGTTCTTGCCTGTATTGTAAGGTGTGAAGTTGAGTAAAGACTCAAAACCCGACCACGGCAGAAGATAAAGAAAGACTGAAAGTCATTCCCTATGCCTCAGCCATAGGTTCTATAAAGTATGCCATGTTGTGTACCAAACCTGTTGAGTACCTTGCCATTAGTTTGGAAAGAGGGTACAATAGTGATCCGGGAGTAGATCGCCGAACAACGGTCAAAATTATCCTTAGAGGACTAAGGAAATATTTCTTGGTTATGGAGGTGATAAAGAGTCTGTCGTAAAGAGTTACGTCAATGCAAGCTTTGACACCGATCTGGATGACTCTGAGTCTCAATCTGGATATATATTGAAAGTGGGAGGAGTTAGCTAGAGTAGCTCCATGCAGAGCATTGTAGACATAGAAATTTGCAGAATACATACGGATCTGAATGTGACAGACCCGTTGTAACGCCCTCGATGTGGCTATATCTCCCACGTGTCGAAGCACGACTTAGAGGCATAACCGCATTGAAAGCAATGTCGCAAGTGAGGTAATCTTCACACAACTCATGTAATACATAAGGGACAGAGATACATAGTTGGCTTACAATCGCCACTTCACACAATACATGAATAAAGCATTACATCATCCAGATACAATCAAGGTCCGACTACGGAACCCAAAATAAAAGAAGACTACCCCAAATACTACACAGATCCCCGATCGTCCCAACTGGGCTCCACTACTGATCAACTGGAAACGAAACAACATAAAGAACACGATCTTCATCGAGCTCCTCCTTCAGCTTGGTTGCGTCACCTGTACGGTATCATCGGCACCTGCAAACTGGTTTTGGAAGTATCTGTGAGTCACGGGGACTCAGCAATCTCACACCCTCACGATCAAGACTATTTAAGCTTATAGGTAGGGTAAAAGGTATGAGGTGGAGCTGCAGCAAGCGACTAGCATATATGGTGGCTAACATACGCAAATGAGAGCGAGAAGAGAAGGCAAGGCACGGTCGATAAAACTATGATCAAGAAGTGATCCTAGAACAACCTACGCCAAACATAACTCCAACACCGTGTTCACTTCCCGGACTCCGCCGAGAAGAGACCATCACGGTTACACACGCGGTTGATGCATTTTAATTAAGGTCAACTTCAGGTTTTCTACAACCGGACATTAACCAATTCCCATCTGCCCATAACCGCGGGCACGACTTTCGAAAGATCAAATCCCTGCAGGGGTGTCCCAACTTAGCCCATCACAAGCTCTCACGGTCAACGAAGGATATTCCTTCTCCCAAGACAATCCGATCAGACTCGGCATCCCGGTTACAAGACATCCTCGACAATGGTAAAACAAGTCCAGCAAGACCACCCGCTCTGCACATATCTCGTTCTCAGGGCACACCGGATAAGCTAAGCGTACGGGAGCCAACGTAACCCAAGTTGCCAAGGGACGGCCTCGCACGGTGCTCTGGGTTGGACCAACACTTAGAGAAGCACTGGCCCGGGGGTTTAACAAAGATGACCCTTGAGCCGGCTGACCCAAGGGAAAGAAAAAGGATAGGTGGCAAATGGTAAAACCAATGTTGGGCCTTGCTGGAGGAGTTTTATTCAAGGCAAACTGTCAAGGGGTTCCCATTATAACCCAACCGTGCAAGGAACGCAAAATCCGGGAACATAACACCGATATGACGGAAACTAGGGCGGCAAGAGTGGAACAAAACACCAGGCATAAGGCCGAGCCTTCCACCCTTTACCAAGTATATAGATGCATTAATTAAGTAAGAGATATTGTGATATCCCAACAAAATATCCATGTTCCAAACATGGAACAAGCTCCAATCTTCACCTGAAACTAACAACTCTATAAGAGGGGCTGAGCAAAGCGGTAACATAGCCAAACAACGGTTTGCTAGGACAAGGTGGGTTAGAGGCTTGGCTCAACAATATGGGAGGCATGATAAGCAAGTGGTAGGTATTGCAGCAAAGGCATAGCAAAAGAGCGAGCAACTAGCAAGCAAAGATAGAAGTGATTTCGAGGGTATGATCATCTTGCCTGAAATCCCGCAAGGAAGAAGAACGAGTCCATGAAGAAGATAAACGGACGTAGTCGAACGAATCCTCCCAACACGACGTTATCGGAACTAGCCCGAAGAAGCAACATCGAAAAGAAGCAAACAACATAGTAAACTACCAAGCATAACATGGCATGATGCACAACCAGTATGATGCATGCCCGGTTTAATGAAGCATGGGATGTCAAAGTGCACAAGCAATCCTACAAATTAAGTGGAGCTCAATATGCAACGAGTTGCATATTGAGGAACACCACATCAATTATTTAGTCCTCTCTCGGTTATGAACCCAGCAATATTAAATGTTGATTAACATGGCAAGAGGTGAGGCATAACAAAACTATACTATCTAGACAATTTAAATGGGGCCGGGTATAACAAACAATGAATCCGGTAAATCCCCATATGCATTTAGCAATCTGGTGCAACAACAATTTTAACATTTTCAATGTTATTATCATGATGGAATGACATGAGCAAGTTTATGCAATTTTTATTAAAAGTTTGACAAGAGTATTATGAAGCATTTGGTCGCCATGGCGGAACAAAAGGGGTGCCACGGCAACTACAACGGAAATGGTGCCACGACAACATTCCGGGTGATCCAACAACTCATTGAGATGTCGGTGCAAGAGAAAATGTGGATGAACAGATCATGCGAGGATGGTGGGGGTGATCCCGGATTCCAGGTGTCCCACGAGTTGGCGACAAGGAAACGAGTGACAATTTGAACAGGGTGAAAAACATGAGCATCTCAAACATCGCAAGCATACGTTCACGGACGTCGCCTCGAGGTTATACCTTCGAAGCGTGCATTATCGGAGGGGTTCGAGTTCGATGCAGTGTAGGGGAAGTAGACATTCTCGGGACGCCGAGGGAAGTAGTGGTTCATGTTCGTAGATGTTCGGGGTCACGACATGGAACTTGACGTCCACGGGGTCTTCAACGGTGGTCGTGGTACATGTTCCGTAGACGTTAGGGCGGTGTAGTGGTACACGTTCACAGAGTAGGTCGTACATGTCGTCGGTAGATGTTCACTTGACGGCCTTCAACGACTGTAGTTGTTCTCGTTTCGTCGTGGAAGTAGTTGCACATCTCATAGTGGTACTTGACAATCTCGAAGACGGCGGAAAACGAACTTGGCGGTCCCGTTACACGGTTCTTCGGAGATGGTAGTTGTACATGACCGTATATGTTCAGGGTCATCGGGGTACTTGTCGGTCGGGTCTTGATGGTCATGTTTTGCGACGGTAGTCGTGCTAGTCGGCGGTAGTGGAACTTGACGAATCCGAGGTCTTCAAGATCGACGGTAGTTGTACATCTCATAATGGAACTTAACGGATCCGAGGACTCCGGGCGTCGTGGTACTTTTCACATTCTGGAACCGAAGTGGTACTTGATAATATTCGGGACGGTGTTGGCGATTTCGGAGACACGGTATAGGGACTTGACGCAACACCGCGTAGTCGTCCTAGGGGCATCGGAGCTAGTTGGACTTGCCGGTCTTTACGATCTGAAGGGCACTTGGAGTCTTCGGTCATAGGTGCTTGGTAGGTCGTCGAGGTTGAGTGTGAGTTCATCGGAGCAGGGACTCCAGCGAAGGGAAAGGTGAAGGAAATATTCCCCAGAGGCAATAATAAAGTTATTATTTATTTCCTTATATCATGGTTTCCTTATATCATGGTAAATATTTATTATTCATGCTAGAATTGTATTAAACGGAAACATAATACATGTGTGAATACATAGACAAACAGTTTGTCACTAGTATGCCTCTACTTGACTAGCTCGTTGAATCAAAGATGGTTAAGTTTTCTAGCCATAGACATGAGTTGTCATTTGATTATGGGTCACATCATTAGAGAAAGATGTGATTGACTTGACCCATTCCGTTAGCATAGCACTTGATCGTTTAGTTTGTTGTTATTGCTTTCTTAATGACTTATACATGTTCCTATGACTATGAGATTATGCAACTCCCGTTTACCGGAGGAACACTTTGTGTGCTACCAAACGTCACAACGTAACTGGGTGATTATAAAGGTGCTCTACAGGTGCCTCCGAAGGTACTTGTTGGGTTGGCATATTTCGAGATTAGGATTTGTCACTCCGATTGTCGGAGAGGTATCTCTGGGCCCACTCAGTAATGCACATCACTATAAGCCTTTCAAGCATTGCAACTAATGAGTTAGTTGTGGGATGATGTGTTACGGAACGAGTAAAGAGACTTGCCGGTAACGAGATTGAACTAGGTATTGAGATACCGACGATCGAATCTCGGGCAAGTAACATACCTATGACAAAGGGAACAACGTATGTTGTTATGCGGTTTGACCGATAAAGATCTTCGTAGAATATGTAGGAGCCAATATGAGCATCCAGGTTCCGCTATTGGTTATTGATCAGAGACGTGTCTCGGTCATGTCTACATAGTTCTCGAACCCGTAGGGTCCGCACGCTTAAAGTTCGATGCCGGTTATATTATGAGTTTATGTGTTTTGATTTACTGAAGGAGTTCGGAGTCCCGGATGAGATCAGGGACATGACGAGGAGTCTCGAAATGGTCGAGATGTAAAGATCGATATATTGGACGACTATATTCGGACATCGGAAAAGTTCCGAGTGATTCAGGTATTTTCCGGAGTACCGGGGAGTTACGGGAATTCATATTGGGCCTTAATGGGCCATACGGGAAAGGAGAGAAAGGCCTCAAAGGGTGGCCGCACCCCTCCCCATGGGCTGGTCCGAATTGGACTAGGGAGGGGGGCGCCCCCTTCCTTCCTTCTCCTTTTCCCTTCCCTTTCCTTTCCTCCTACTCCTACTAGTTGGAAGGGCTCCTAGTTCTACTAGGAAAGGGGGAATCCTACTCCCGGTGGGAGTAGGACTCCCCTAGGGCGTGCCATAGAGAGGCCGGCCCTCCCCCTCTTCCACTCCTTTATATACGGGGGCAGTGGGCACCCCAAAGACACAACAATTGATCTCTTGATCTCTTAGCCGTGTGCGGTACCCCTCTCCACCATAATCCACCTCGGTCATATCATAGTGGTGCTTAGGCGAAGCCCTGCGTCGGTAGAACATCATCATCTTCACCACGCTGTCATGCTGACAAAACTCTCCCTCAAAGCTTGGCTGGATCGGAGTTCGAGGGACGTCATCAAGTTGAATGTGTGCATAACTCGGAGGTGCCGTGCCTTTGGTACTTGATCGGTCGGATCGTGAAGACGTACAACTACATCAACCGCGTTGCGCTAACGCTTCCGCTTTCGATCTACGAGGGTACGTGGACAACACTCTCCCCTCTCGTTGCTACGCATCACCATGATCTTGCGTGTGCGTAGGAATTTTTGAAATTACTACGTTCCTCAACAGTGGCATCAGAGCCTGGTTTTATGCGTTGATGTAATATGCACGAGTAGAACCCAAGTGAGTTGTGGGCGATATAAGTCATACTGCTTACCAGCATGTCACACTTTGGTTCGGCGGTATTGTTGGATGAAGCGGCCCGGACCGACATTACGCGTATGCTTACGCGAGACTAGTTTTACCGCCGTGCTATGCACACAGGACTAGCGGGTGTCAGTTTCTCCAACTTTAGTTGAACCGAGTGTGGCTACGCTCGGTCCTTGAGAAGGTTAAAACAGCACCAACTTGACAAACTATCGTTGTGGTTTTGATGCGTAGGTAAGAACGGTTCTTGCTAAGCCCGTAGCAGCCACGTAAAACTTGCAACAGCCAAGTAGAGGACGTCTAACTTGTTTTTGCAGGGCATGTTGTGATGTGATATGGTCAAGATGTGATGAGATATAAGTTGTTGTATAAGACGATCATGTTTTGTTGAAGTTATCGGCAACTGGCAGAAGCCTTATGGTTGTCTCTTTATTGCATAAGATGCAAGCGCCAAATAATTGCTTTACAATTATCGCTATGCGATAGCAATAGTTGCAAGAGCAATAGTTGGCGAGACGACCATGTGAAGACACATTGATATAGATCAAGATGATGGAGATCATGGTGTCATGCCGGTGACGATGGAGATCATGACGATGCTTTGGAGATAGAGATCTAAGGCACAAGATGATGATGGCCATATCATGTCACATATTTTGATTGCATGTGATGTTTATGTTTTATGCATCTTATCTTGCTTTAATTGACAGTAGCATTATAAGATGATCTCTCACTAAATTTCAAGATAAAAGTGTTCTCCCTCAGTATGCACCGTTGCCAAAGTTCGTCGTGCCCAGACAACACGTGATGATCGGGTGTGATAAGCTCTACGTCCATCTACAACGGGTGCAAGCCAGTTTTGCACATGCAGAATACTCAGGTTAAACTTGACGAGCCTAGCATATGCAGATATGGCCTCGGAACACTATGACCGAAAGGTCGAGCGTGAATCATATAGTAGATATGATCAACATAGTGATGTTCACCATTGAAAACTACTGCATTTCACGTGATGATCGGTTATGGTTTAGTTGATTTGGATCACGTGATCACTTAGAAGATTAGAGGGATGTCTTTCTAAGTAGGAGTCCTTAAGTAATATGATTAACTGAACTTAAATTTATCATGAACTTAGTCCTGGTAGTATTAGCATATCTATGTTGTAGATCAATAGCTCGGGTTTAGCTCCCCTGTTTTATTTTTGATATGTTCCTAGAGAAAACTAAGTTGAAAGATGTTAGTAGCAATGATGCGGATTGGATCCGTGATCTGAGGTTTATCCTCATTGCTGCATAGAAGAATTATGTCCTTAATGCACCGCTAGGTGACAGACCTATTGCAGGAGCAGATGCAGACGTCATGAACATTTGGCTAGCTCAATATGATGACTACTTGATAGTTTAGTGCATCATGCTTAACAGCTTAGAATCGGGACTTCAAAGACGTTTTGAACGTCATGGATCATATGGATGTTCCAGGAGTTGAAGTTAATATTTCAAGCAAATACCCGAGTTGAGCGATATGAAGTCTCCAACAAGTTCTATAGATAAAACATGGAGGAGAATAGCTCAAGCAGTGAGCATGTGTTCAGATTGTCTGGGTACTACAATCGCTTGAATCAAGTGGGAGTTAATCTTCTAGATAAAATAGTGATTGACAGAATTCTCTAGTCACCATCACCAAGTTAGTAGAACTTCGTGATGAACTATAGTATGCAAGGGATGATGAAAACGATTCCTGAGCTTTTCATGATGATGAAATTGATGAAGGTAGAAATCAAGAAAGAGCATCAAGTGTTGATGATTAACAAGACCACTAGTTTCAAGAAAAGGGCAAAGGGAAAGAAAGGGAACTTCAAGAAGAACGGCAAGCAAGTTGCCGCTCAAGTGAAAAAGCCCAAGTCTGGTCCTAAGCCTGAGACTAAGTGCTTCTACTGCAAAGGGACTGGTCACTGGAAGTGGAACTGCCCCAAGTATTTGGCGGATAAGAAGGATGGCAAAGTGAACAAAGGTATATTTGATATACAGATTATTGATGTGTATTTTACTAGTGTTCGTAGCAACCCCTCGGTATTTGATACTGGTTCAGTTGCTAAGAGTAGTAACTCGAAACGGGAGTTGCAGAATGAACAGAGACTAGTTAAGGGTGAAGTGACGATGTGTGTTGGAAGTGGTTCCAGGATTGATATGATCATCATCGCACACACCCTATACTTTCGGGATTAGTGTAGAACCTAAATAAGTGTTATTTGGTGTTTGCGTTGAGCATGAATATGATTTGATCATGTTTATTTCAATATGGTTATTCATTTAAGTAAGAGAATAAATTGTTGTTCTGTTTACATGAATAAAACCTTCTATGGTCATACACCCAATGAAAATGGTTTGTTGGATCTCGATCGTGGTGATACACATTCTCATAATATTGAAGCCAAAAGATGCAAAGTTAATAATGATAGTGCAACTTATTTGTGGCACTGCCGTTTAGATCATATTGGGGTAAAGCGCATGCAGAAAATCCATGCTGATGGGATTTTGGAATCACTTGATTATGAATCAGTTGATGCTTGCGAACCGTGCCTCATGGGCAAGATGACTAAGACTCCATTCTCTGGAACAATGGAGCAAGCAACTGACTTATTGGAAATAATACATACTGATGTATGCAGTCCGATGAATGTTGAGGCTCGTGGCGGGTATCGTTATTTTCTGACCTTCACAGATGATTTGAGCAGATATGGGTATATCTACTTGATGAAACATAAGTCTGAAACATTTGAAAAGTTCAAAAACCTTCAGAGTGAAGTGGAAAATCATCGTGACAAGAAAATAAAGTTTCTACGATCTGATCGCAGAGACAAATATTTGAGTTACGAGTTTGGTCTTCAATTAAAACAATGTGGAATAGTTTCACAAAATCGTGCCACCTGGAACACCACAACATAATGGTGTGTCCGAACATCATAACCGTACTATTGTTGGATATAGTGCACTATATGATGTTTCTTATCGATCAACCACTATAGTTTTGAGGTTATGCATTAGAGACAGCTACATTCACATTAAATAGGGCACCATCTAAATCCGTTGAGACGACATCGTATGAACTATGGTTTGGCAAGAAACCTAAGCTGTCGTTTCTTAAACTTTTAGGTTGCAATGCTTATGTGAAAAAGTTTCAACATGATAAGCTCAAACCCAAATCGAAGAAGTGCGTCTTCATAGGATACCCAAAAGAAAATGTTGGGTACACCTTCTATCACAGATCCGAAGGCATGATATTCATTGCTGAGAATGGATCCTTTCTAGAGAAGGAGTTTCTCTCGAAAGAAGTGAGTGGGAGGAAAGTAGAACTTGATGAGGTAACTGTACCTGCTCCCTTATTGGAAAGTAGTTCATCACAGAAATCTGTTCCTGTGACTACTACACCAATTAGTGAGGAAGCTAATGATGATGATCATGTAACTTCAGATCAAGTTACTACTGAACCTCGTAGGTAAACCAGAGTGAGATCCGCACCAGAGTGGTACGGTAATCCTATTCTGGAGGTCATGTTACTTGACCATGACGAGCCTACGAACTATGAGGAAGCGATGATGAGCCCAGATTCCGTGAAATGGCTTGAGGCCATGAAATGTGAGATGAGATCCATGTATGAGAACAAAGTATGGACTTTGATTGACTTGCCCAATGATCGGCGAGCCATTGAGATTAAATGGATCTTCAAGAGGAAGACAGACGCTGATAGTAGTGTTACTATCTACAAAGCTAGAATTGTGGCAAAAAGGTTTTCGACAAGTTCAAGGTGTTGACTACGATGAGAGTTTCTCACTCGTATCTATGCTTAAGTCTGTCCGAATCATGTTAGCAATTGCCGCATTTTATGAAATCTGGCAAATGGATAAACAAAACTGCATTCTTTAATGGATTTATTAAAGAAGAGTTGTATATGATGCAACCAGAAGGTTTGGTCAATCCTAAAGGTACTAACAAAATATGCAAGCTCCAACGATCCATCTATGGACTCGTGCAAGCATCTCGGAGTTGGAATATACGCTTTGATAAGTTGATCAAAGCATATAGTTTTATACAGACTTGCGGTGAAGCCTGTATTTACAAGAAAGTGAGTGGGAGCACTACAGCATTTCTGATAAGTATATGTGAATGACATATTGTTGATCGGAGATAATGTAGAATTATTCTGGAAAGCATAAAGGAATGTTTGAAAGGAGTTTTTCAAAGAAAGACCCCAGTGAAGTTGCTTACATATTGAGCATCAAGATCTATAGAGATAGATCAAGACGCTTGATAAGTTTTTCAATGAGTACATACCTTGACAAGATTTTGAAGTGATTCAAAATGGATCAGTCAAAGAAAGAGTTCTTGCCTGTGTTACAAGGTGTGAAACTGAGTAAGACTCAAAACCCGACCACAGCAGAAGATAGAGAGAGAATGAAAGTCATTCCCTATGCCTTAGCCATAGGTTCTATAAAGTATGCCATGCTGAATACCAGACCTATTGTATACCCTGCCCTATGTTTGGAAAGGGAGTACAATAGTGATCTAGGAGTAGATCACTAGACATTGGTCAAAATTATCCTTAGTGGAATAAGGATATGTTTCTCGATTATGGAGGTGACAAAAGGTTCGTCGTAAAGGGTTACGTCGATGCAAGTTTTGACACTGATCCAGATGACTCAAAGTCTCAATCTGGATACATATTGAAAGTGGGAGCAATTAGCTAGAGTAGCTCCGTGCAGAGCATTGTTGACATATAAATTTGCAAAATACACAAGGATCTGAATGTGGCAGACCCATTGACTAAACTTCCCTCACAAGCAAAACATGATCACACCTTAGTACTCTTTGGGTATTAATCACATAGAGATGTGAACTAGATTATTGGCTCTAGTAAACCCTTTGGGTGTTGGTCACATGACGATATGAACTATGGGTGTTAATCACATGGTGGATGTGAACTATTGATGTTAAATCACATGGCGATGTGAACTAGATTATTAACTCTAGTGCAAGTGGGAGACTGAAGGAAATATGCGCTAGAGGCAATAATAAAGTTATTATTTATTTCCTTATATCATGGTAAATGTTTATTATTCATGCTAGAATTGTATTAAATGGAAACATAATAAATGTGTGAATACATAGACAAACAGTATGTCACTAGTATGCCTCTACTTGACTAGCTCGTTGAATCAAAGATGGTTAAGTTTCCTAGCCATAGACATGAGTTGTCATTTGATTAATGGGGTCACATCATTAGAGAATGATGTGATTGAGTTGACCCATTCCGTTAGCATAGCACTTGATCGTTTAGTTTGTTGTTATTGCTTTCTTCATGACTTATACATGTTCCTATGACTATGAGATTATGCAACTCCCATTTACCGGAGGAACACTTTGTGTGCTACCAAACGTCACAACGTAACTTGGTGATTATAAAGGTGCTCTACAGGTGTCTCCGAAGGTACTTGTTGGGTTGGCATATTTCGAGATTTCGATTTGTCACTCCGATTGTCGGAGAGGTATCTCTGGGCCCACTCGGTAATGCACATCACTATAAGCCTTGCAAGCATTGCAACTAATGAGTTATTTGCGAGATGATGTGTTACGGAACGAGTAAAGAGACTTGCCGGTAATGAGATTGAACTAGGTATTGAGATACCGACGATCGAATCTCGGGCAAGTAACATACCGATGACAAAGGGAACAACGTATGTTGTTATGCGGTTTGACCGATAAAGATCTTCGTAGAATATGTAGGAGCCAATATGAGCATCCAGGTTCCACTATTGGTTATTGATCGGAGATGTGTCTCGGTCATGTCTACATAGTTCTCGAACCCGTAGGGTCCGCACGCTTAAAGTTCGATGACAGTTATATTATGAGTTTATGTGTTTTGATGTACCGAAGTAGTTCGGAGTCCTGGATGAGATCAGGGACATGACGAGGAGTCTCGAAATGGTCGAGACGTAAAGATCGATATATTGGATGACTATATTTGGACATCGGAAAGGTTCCGAGTGATTCGGGTATTTTCGAGAGTACCGGGGAGTTACGGGAATTCATATTGGGCCTTAATGGGCCATACGGGAAAGGAGAGAAAGGCCTCAAAGGGTGGCCGCACCCCTCCCCATGGGCTTGTCCGAATTGGACTAGGGAGGGGGGCGCCCCCTTCCTTCCTTCTCCTTTTCCCTTCCCTTTCCTTTCCTCCTACTCCTACTACTTGGAAGGGCTCCTAGTTCTACTAGGAAAGGGGGAATCCTACTCCCGGTGGGAGTAGGACTCCCCTAGGGCACGCCATAGAGAGGGCCGGCCCTCCCCCTCCTCCACTCCTTTATATACGGGGGCAGGGGGCACCCCAAAGACACAACAATTGATCTCTTGATCTCTTAGCCGTGTGTGGTGCCCCTCGGTCATATCGTAGTGGTGCTTAGGCGAAGCCCTGCGTTGGTAGAACATCATCATCGTCACCATGCCGTCGTGCTGACGGAACTCTTCCTCAAAGCTCGGCTGGATCGGAGTTCGAGGGACGTCATCGAGTTGAACGTGTGCATAACTCGGAGGTGCCGTGCGTTCGGTACTTGATCGGTCGGATCGTGAAGACGTACGACTACATCAACCGCGTTGTGCTAATGCTTCCGCTTTCGGTCTACGAGGGTACATGGAGAACACTCTCCCCTTTCGTTGCTATGCATCACCATGATCATGCGTGTGCGTAGGAATTTTTTGAAATTACTACGTTCCCCAACAAAAGGGAGGCGGCGACCTGCTGTTGACGGCGCTCCGGCGAGATGGCGGCGGACTTGGGGTGCAGGGGCGCCAAGGCCTGAGCTGCTGCTGTTCGATGTAGAGAAAGGAAGCCAGGGGACGCGGAGGAGGCCGGGACGACGGGGAGGCATCATGGCTCGGTGATGCTAATGACCTCGCGGCCATGCCGGGCGACGGGCGCGGCTTGGGGAGGCGCAGGGGACAACGGCGGCAGGGCACCAGCAGGGCGAGGAAGAGGTCGGGCGTCGGGGAGGCAGGCACTCTGGTGAGATGGTGATGGTGCTGCCACAGCGGAGGAGCTGCGAGGAGGGAGAGGGCAGAGGACGGAGCAGGTCCGGCGAGGAAGATGCAGGGGACGCCCAGCAGGCTATGGTGCCCGGCGTCCCTGGCAACGTTGCAGGGCGGCGAGCTCAGCCCTCGCGGTGATGGTGGAGGAGAGCAGGGGACGGGATCGTGCAGAGGAGCGAGAGGGAGGAGGAGGTGTAGTGGATCAGGACCCATGGCAGTTGCGGGCGTGCTGGCGTCGGGGAGGAGTGTTGAGATGAGGGAGAGTGGGGGGATCGAGGGCGAAGCCCTGTGCGTGTGCGGCGGCGCAGGAGGAGAACGAAGGGAGAGGGAGAAGGGATCTAAGGAGCGGGCTCCCTGACGGCTAGGGTAAGAATTAGGGGTTCGAGAGAGAGATGGGCCGACCTTGCTGGGCCTAGTGGCCGGCTGGGCCTGGGTGCAACCTTCCTCTCTCTCATATACTCCTGAGAAGAAAGAAGGAAGAAAAAAGAGAGAAGAAAAATGAAGGAGATGGTTAGTGAACGAATTTGAGCAAGAGGTTAAATTTCTTGGACTCACACAAAATGTGTTGATCCAAGAAATTAGGAATGACCAAGATTGAAAGAATAAATTCAAATTTCTTTGAATTTAATTCAAAAGGTTTGAACTAGGACAGGTTTTTCGAAGTGCCAAAAATGTTGAGAATTTAGGTGGAGCTCCGGAAAAAGATAAAAGAATTTATGGGTGAAGTTTGAGGAGCAAACTCGAAGCAGAAAAGACATGTGATTATTTGCAAGTGTGTTATAGGTGATACGAAACTAATGGAATATTTCATTATAGCTCCCTATAATATTGGGATGATATGTTATAAAGAGAAGTCACCCTTCCCTCGATTTAAATGGATCAAAGATCCACACAAATTATTTAGTGGGTTTTAAACGGGTTGCATGATGACATAATGACATGATGCAAGGCACATGATGCAAAGGGGAAAGCAACAAGAAAAACAAAACACATGACGAAACCCGGAATCCATGGATGGCATCTGAATCTCCGGTCTTGGGGCGTTACACCCATTGACTAAGCCTCTCTCACAAGCAAAACATGATCACACCTTAGTACTCTTTGGGTGTTAATAACATGGAAATGTGAACTAGATTATTGACTCTAGTAAACTCTTTGGGAGTTAGTCACATGGTGATGTGAACTACGGGTGTTAATCACATAATGATGTGAACTAGATTACTGACTCTATTGCAAGTGGGAGAATTGTAACACCCCGGATGTAACTTTCCCAATTTGTACTCCAACTCTTGCCGTTTCTGGCCTTAAGTTATATTTATTTCCTCGGGTTCGGGTTTTTGTCTCCGTGTGTTGTTGTCGTTGTCATGCATCTCATATCATGTCATCATGTGCATTGCATTTGCATACGTGTTCGTCTCATGCATTCGAGCATTTTCCCCGTTCTCCGTTTTGCATTCCGGCGTTTCGTTCTCCTTCGGTGGTCATTTCTAGCTTTCTTTCGTGTGTGGGGATTAAACATTTCCGGATTGGACCGAGACTTTCCAAGCGGCCTTGGTTTACTACCGGTAGACCGCCAGTCAAGTTTCATACCATTTGGACTTCGTTTGATACTCCAACGGCTAACCGAGGGACCGAAAAGGCCTCGTGTGTGTTGCAGCCCAACACCCCTCCAATTTGGCCCAAAACCCACCAAACTCTGCTCCATCATCTAGAGCGTTCGATCACGATCGCGTGGGAGAAAACTGTACCTCATTTGGACTCTCCTAACTCCCTCTATACATATATATATACCTCCCCCTTCTAAAAATCCCGGATCCCCTCCATCCCTAACCTCAGATCCATTTCCACCCGCCGCCGCCGGACAAAGGCGCCACCGACGGACGTGTCCGCCCGCCGTGTCTTCTGCCACGTGTCGCCACCGGGTTCGCGGAGGCGCCGCACCCACAACCCCGCGCTCCGGCCCGCCGGGCCCAGGTGGGGCCCTCCCGGCCCAGCGCGCCGCCGCCCATCACCGACAGCCGTCGCCGCCCCTCTCCTCCCGATCCGGCCGCCGCGCTCCTCCCAGCCCCGCCGCGCCAT
>NC_041384.1:151216178-151336347 GCF_002162155.2 Triticum dicoccoides | reverse complement strand
GCTCCGCCGCCTCCCCGCCTCGCCTCCGGCCAGATCCGGCCGCGGGAGAGCCAGATCTGGCGATCCCCTCCACTCCGGCCACCGTCCGCGCCATCTCCGGCGAGCAGCGCCGCCGCCTCGGTTCGCGTGCCGGGTCAACCCTAGATCCGAAGGTCGAAATTTCTTCTAAGTCCCTGTTATTTTTCAGTCCAAGTGCTCATGTTCGTAGCTCCGTAACTTTGCATCCGTAGCTTCGATTCATGCATATAGCATATCAAAGTGTTCACCTCAGAGAGTGCATCATTTCATTCCAGTGCATCATTTTCATTTGAGCTCATCTTGATGCCCGAAATGCTGTTAGAAGAGGGCTACTTGAGTGAATTGTGAGGTCTGCTACTTCGTTTCGCACTTTTGTCATTTTTGCCATGATTATTGTGTGCATGATATGCCCGTGAGTTCTACATATGTTTTGTTAAGGGTTTTGTCATGTTTCCAGAGGTGCAACCGATGTATTTTTGTGATGTGTGTGGTGACTTATGCAAGCTTGCAAAGTGGTGCACTTGCTAATTCTGTTTTCAGGGACTTAGTAATTTCACTAAGTCCTGGAGCTGTTTATCTCATGATGCCATATGTTCATGTTGTTTCCTAGTAATCCGTGCCTCTTTTGAGGATGATCAGTAAGGGAGTTTTGTTAATATTTGTAGTGCTCTATCCATCCATGTCTTCGTTTTCATTTATGGAGCACCCTAGCTTGAGTCAATTGAGCTCTACTTTTGTTACTTTGTGAATCTGGGCAGATTGTCAACTTGCTTGCAATTTTGCCGATGATGTTGTAGTTGATCCATGCATGTTATGTTATTGTTCTTGCCATGTCTAGCTTGAATTTTGTGCCTTGTTGATGGGTGTATGCTTGTCTTGCCATGACTTGCACCGTAGTGAGTGCATCGAGCTCGTAAACATGCCTACTTGAATTATATTTCAGCTTGCTCCAGTTCTTCACTAAGTCCGAAACTGATTATGTTTTTGCTATGTTCACGTGCTTGCAATTGTATTTTCTCATCCCTTTTGGCTCAAGGTCACTAAGGGACTTTTGTTAAGCTCTTTGAGTAGCTCCATGCCATGCTTTACTTTGCCATGTTCTGTTCCTGTAGCATATAGTTTTGTTGCTCCGAAGAGGGCTACCTGATCTGAAATTCCAGACAAGTATTAATTAGTCTGAGATCTGTTTGCCATATGCATTTTTGCCATGCTTGTTTGAACCTGTTAATGGATGAATTGGCCATAGCCCAGTGCTAGACTTTTGTTAAGCATCTTGTGAAAATCCCTGCCATGTATTTTGTTGTCATGTTTGGTTGCTGTAGCATGTTCATCTCATTGCATTTAGATGCCTACTTGCTGTAAATCGCAGACCGGTGTCATTTTTTTGAATCGCTTTCCATTTCCAAACCGTAACTCCGATTCCGGCGTTCTTTATATCGTTTTCAAGCGATTTCATCTCATATTTCCAGTGGCACACTTGGATTTCCAAGTTGAGGCCAGGTTCATGCAATTCCTATCATATCTTGCATTTTGCGTCCCGCATCGCATCCCGCATAGCATATCATATTTGCATTGTGTTGTTTGAGTTCGCACGTGGTTGATTATATCCTTGTTGCTTGTTTGTCTTGTTTGGGTAGAGCCGGGAGACGAGTTCGCTAATGAGGAGCCCGTTGAGTTTGCTTTTGAGGATCCAGTCAACTCTGACAACTGTGCAGGCAAGATGATCATACCCTCGAAATCACTACTATCTTTGTTATGCTAGTTTGCTCGCTCTTTTGCTATGCCAATACTACGATGCCTACCACTTGCTTGCAAGCCTCCCAAATTGCCATGTCAAACCTCTAACCCACCATTGTCCTAGCAAATCGTTGATTGGCTATGTTACCGCTTTGCTCAGCCCCTCTAATAGCGTTGCTAGTTGCAGGTGAAGATTGGAGGCCATTCCTTGTTGGAACATCATTTATTGACTTGTTAGGATATCATTATATTGCCATGTTATGTTAATGAATCTATATACTTGGTAAAGGGTGGAAGGCTCGGCCTCTCGCCTAGTGTTTTGTTCCACTCTTGCCGCCCTAGGTTTCGTCATATCGGTGTTATGTTCCCGGATTTTGCGTTCCTTACGCGGTTGGGTTATAATGGGAACCCCTTGATATTTCGCCTTGATTAAAGCTTTTCCAGCAATGCCCCACCTTGGTTTTATGATTCTCGACCTAGCCTCTTTTTCCCTTGGGTTACCGGAGCCCAAGGGTCATCTTATTTTAACCCCCCCGGGCCAGTGCTCCCTCTGAGTGTTGGTCCGAACCGGGCAGCCTGCGGGGCCACCTAGGGGAAACTCGAGGGTTGGTTTTACTCGTAGCTTGATCTATCTGAGTGTGCCCTGAGAACGAGATATGTGCAACTCCTATCGGGATTTGTCGGCACATTCAGGCGGTGTTGCTGGTCTTGTTTTAACCTGTCAAAGTGTCTTGAATTACCGAGATACCGAGTCTGATCGGAACGTCTTGGGAGGAGGTCTATTCCTTCGTTGACCGTGAGAGCTTGTCATGGGCTAAGTTGGGACTCGCCTGCAGGGATTTGAACTTTTGAAAGCCGTGCCCGTGGTTATGGGCAGATGGGAATTTGTTAATGTCCGGTTGTAGATAACTTGAACCTTAATTAATTAAAATGAATCAACTAAGAGTGTTACCGTGATGGCCTCTTCTCGGCGGAGTCCGGGAAGCGGACACGGTGTTGGAGTAATGTTTGCGCAGGTTGCTCTCTAGTTTCTCGCTCGCGCTTTGCCTCCTCTTCTCGCTCTCTTTTGCGAATAAGTTAGCCACCATACTTGCTAGTCGCTTGCTGCAGCTCCACTCATATTTTACCTTGCCATACCTATAAGCTTAAATAGTCTTGATCGCGAGGGCGCGAGATTGCTGAGTCCCTGTGGCTCACAGATTACTATTACACCAGATGCAGGGCCTGATGATTCCGCTCCAGGAGACGCGTATGAGCTCAAGTGGGAGTTCGACGAAGACTCTCAACGTTACTATGTTTCCTTTCCCGATGATCAGTAGTGGTGCCCAGTTGGGGGTGAACGGGACCGTTGTCGCTTGTTGGGTTTCTCTTTTATTTTGGCGCCGTAGTCGGGCCGTGAGTGTTTGGATGATGTAGTGTTATTTATGTACTTGATTGACGTGGCGAGTGTAAGCCAACTATGTTATCTCCCCTTTATTAATCATATTACATGGGATGTTGTGAAGATTGCCTAACTTGCGACATATGCCTTCAATGCGATTATGTCTCTAAGCCGTGCCTCGACACGTGGGAGCTATAGTCGCATCGAGGGTGTTACAAGTTGGTATCAGAGCCTTCCCCGACCTTAGGAGCCCCATTGCTCGATCGTTTTTAGCGGCCGAGTTGTGTCTAGAAAAATGTTTTGAGTCATTTAGGAATTATATATCAAAGAGTTTAGGAATTCTTTTTACTTCCCAGTCTCCTCATCGCTCTGGTAAGGCATCCTGACATAGAGTTTTGACTTTTCTCTTCTCAAATTTCACTAATTTTTTTTTAGGATCACGCGGGTATCTTGGAATCGTTCCGATGGTTTTATGATGAGAACATTGTCTTGGTGCCTCCTGTCAGGGGTTTAGTGGAAGTGTCCCGGGGAGTTGAGCTCTGAGGTGTTATCATCATAATTTTATCGTTGCAGTTCTGGAATACCTGAGTTTAGTACGCCGACATTGAAAATCTCTTTTATGCAGTTCGTTGGTGAGATAACCTCGACGCCACCCAGTACTGGGGCGGGAGTTCGGGAGTATCGCCATAACTTGTATAACAGATGCTTTTCGAAGGTTGATGTAGATGGTTTCCGAAGGTTTCTTGGTTATGTGTTGAAGGATGGATACAGCTGGATGTAGGATTTGCTAGTTTGGGTGAGATATTATGCTTCCCCTGTATCCCCAACACCTGATTGCATAACCGGAAAGGTTCGGGAGTTTCTTAGGTGGGAATTCTAGTAGCTCTAGTTTTTCTTCCACGGATATTGGTTTGAGATTGGGATTTCTTACCGATTATTCGTTCTTGATCCGTACCTTGTTGATTTATTTCTCTACCTTAATTCTACGTGGCTTCTCAATGTATGGATATGTGACCATTTCAAGAGGAATGCATTCGTTCATTTTGTTCGGATGTGAAGACTATATGTTGCAATTTTCATTCCGTTGGATTCAGCTTTAATATTTGTCTATCAATGTGCTAATGGTGGTCAACCTCTTCAGGATGGCTCCTCCAACGCGCATGACTCCGAATCCTGATCCGCCACCACCTCCACCTCCTCCTGAGGCATGGCAAGCTGTGATGGCCGCAACCAATGCAAACACACAGTTGATCATGAAATTTCTCCAAGAGCACAATCAAGGCAACCAAGGGAATCAAGGCAGCAATCAGAGTCACTTTGCTACACTCAACCATTTCCTTGCTAACGGGCCAAAGACTTTCAGCAATTGTGTTGAGGCAACCGATGCTGACGATTGGCTTGTGGATCTGTGCAAGCATTTCGAGTGCAGTAATGTCAGGCCTGAGGACTTTGTTAAGTTCGATTCCTTCCAACTCAAAGATCAAGCTGCTGAATGGTTCCAGCAGTACAAAGACTCCAGAGGTGGACGTGTTATCACTTGGGATGATTTACGTCGAGATTTTCGAGCTCATCATATTCCCCAGAGCGTGGTTGAAAGCAAGCGTGAGGAATTCCGCAACCTGAAGCAAGGCTCTTTGTCTGTCTATGACTACAACAAGTTGTTCCAGAAGCTTGCCCGCTTTGCCAAGCAGGACGTGCCTGATGAGAAGAGCATGATATATCAGTTCAGGGGTGGTCTCAGAGAAGAAATTCAGCTAGCTCTTGTTCTCTTCGAGCCCTTGAGATACGATGAGTTCTACAACATGGCATTGAAGCAAGAGGCTGCTCAGTTGAGGTGTGATGCTTCCAAGAAGCGAGTCAGAGATGTTACTCCTTCTTCCTCTACTCAAGTGGCCAAGTAGCACAAGTTTTGGCTTCCTCCTCCTCCGTTCCGTCAGCCGTTTCAGCAGAAGAGCAAAGGTGGCAATGGTTCTTCCCACCCACCCAACCCTGGCTTTCAAAACAAGACTTCGTCTCAAGCTCCAAGATCGAGTGCTCCGTATCACCGTCCGCTTTCAGAGGTCACGTGCAACAAGTGCCAACAGAAGGGTCACTATGCCAACAAGTGTTTCAACCAGAGGCGTCTTCCTCCTCCTCCTCCTGTCAGATCGGCAAGTACAGCTGTGGTCAAGCATAACCCCAAGCACGCCAAGGTCAATTTTATGAATGCAGCTCAGGCAGAGGATTCTTCAGATGTCATCATGGGTAACCTTCCTGTTAATGATATTCCTGCAAGAGTTCTTTTTTACACGGGTGCATCGCATTGTTTCATGTCAAAGCCATTTTTTACCAAGCATGAGTTCGTTTCTTCTCATTTGGGTAAACAAATGGATATTGTTTCTCCTGGCAAACGTTTGATTGCTAGTCTAGAGGTGCCAGATGTTACTATCACCTTGGGCGACTACAAGTTCCTTTCTTCCCCAATGGTTCTTGGTAACTCGGATATTGATCTTATTCTCGGAATGGATTGGCTTTCTAAGCACAAGGCTCAGCTTGATTGTGCAGCCAGGCAGATTCAATTGACTCATTTGTCTGAGGATGTAATTGTCTTTGCCGCTTATGATGATACCATCCGTCTATTTTCTCTCAATGAGAAGGGTCAATTGGATGCCATCTCTCAAATTCCAGTCGTTTGCGAATATCAAGACGTCTTTCCAGAAGAGCTTCCAGGAATGCCTCCGCACCAGCCAGTTGAATTCGTTATTGATCTTGAGCCTGGCACGGAACCTGTGTGCAAGCGTCCTTACAAGCTCGGACCTGAAGAGTTGAAGGAGCTGAAGAAGCAACTCGATATTCAAGAGAAAATGGGTCTCATCCAGCCTAGTTCTTCTCCGTGGGGTTGTGGTGTTCTTTCTATGAAGAAGAAGGATGGAACGGACCGACTTTGTGTTGATTACCGTCCATTGAACAAGAAGACCATCAAGAACAAATACCCACTTCCCAACATCAATGAGCTGTTCGAACAACTCAAAGGTGCTCGAGTATTCTCCAAGCTTGATCTCCGTATGGGTTATCATCAGATTCATATCCGTGAGCAAGATATTCCCAAGACGGCTTTCAGGACAAGCTTTGGATCATATGAATACACTGTCATGTCTTTTGGCCTCGTCAACGCTCCTTTGACGTTCTCTCGCATGATGAACTTCATCTTCAACACCTACACCAATGACTTCGTTTTGGTCTATCTCGACGACATTCTGGTTTTCTCCAAGAACAAGGAAGATCATGCCAAGAACTTGCGTTTGGTTCTTGATAAGCTCAGAGAACATCAGTTCTACGCCAAGTTCTCCAAGTGTGAATTTTGGCTCGATGAGGTTCTTTATCTTGGTCATATCATCTCTGCCAAGGGCATTGCCGTGAATCCTAAGAAGATGTCTGCAATTGTGAATTGGGAACCTCCTCAGAACGTGAAGCAACTCCGTAGCTTCCTCAGTCTCGCAAGCTATTGCCGAAGATTCGTTGAAAACTTTTCTAAGATCGCGAAGCCTCTCTCAAATCTTCTCCAGAAGCACGTCAAGTACGTTTGGTCTCCGGAGTGTGACATTGCTTTCAACACTTTGAAAGAGAAATTGATCACCGCTCCAGTTCTGACTCCACCTGATGAATCCAAACCGTACGAGGTCTTTTGTGATGCCTCTCTCCAAGGTCTTGGCGCGGTATTGATGCAAGAGAAGAAAGTTGTTGCTTATACATCTCGCCAGTTGAAGCCTAATGAGAAGAACTACCCCACTCATGATCTCGAGTTGGCAGCAGTTGTGCATGCTCTTTTGACTTGGAGACATCTTCTATTGGGAAGAAAAGTGGACATTTTCACTTATCACAAGAGTCTCAAGTACATCTTCACTCAGCCTAATCTCAACCTTAGGAAAACTCGATGGGTCGAAATGATTCAAGAGTATAATCCGAGTATTGAGTATACTCCAGGCAAGGCCAATGTGATTGCTGACGCATTGAGCAGAAAGGCCTACTGCAACAGTCTGATTCTCAAGCCTTATCAACCCGAGCTTTGTGAAGCTTTCCGCAAACTTAATCTGCAAGTTGTTCCTCAAGGTTTCCTCGCCAACCTTCAAGTCTCTCCTACCTAGGAAGACCAGATTCGCCAAGCCCAGCTTCTTGATGCTATGGTGAAAAAGGTGAAGATTGGGATTGCCAAGAGTCAATCCAAGTACAAGTGCTACCGCCTTGATGACAAGGACACTCTCTTCTTCGAGGATCGTATTGTTGTACCCAAAGGTGACCTTCGTAAAGTGATCATGAACGAGGCTCACAATTCTCTCCTCTCCATCCACCCTGGGAGCACGAAGATGTATCAGGACCTTAAGCAAGCTTATTGGTGGACTTGAATGAAGCGCGAGATCGCTCAATTTGTGAATGAATGTGATGTGTGTAGAGGAGTGAAGGCAGAACACCAAAGGCCAGCAGGTCTCCTCTAACCTCTTGCCATTCCTGAATGGAAGTTTAACCACATTGAAATGGACTTCGTGACTGGGTTTCCAAAGTCCAAGCGTGGCAATGATGCTATATTCGTTGTCATCGACAAACTCACTAAAGTGGCTCACTTTCTGCCTATCAAAGAGTCGATCATTGCAGCTCAATTGGCGGAACTCTATACCTCTCGTATTGTCTCTCTGCACGGTATTCCACAAGTGATCTCTTCAGACCGTGGCAGCATCTTTACATCGAAGTTTTGGGATTCTTTTCAGAAGGCCATGGGCACTAACATCCGCTTCAGCACGGCTTTCCATCCTTAAACTAGCGGTCAAGTCGAGCGTGTCAACCAGATTCTTGAAGATATGCTTAGGGCTTGTGTGATCTCCTTCGACATGAAGTGGGAGGATTGTCTTCCTTATGCTGAATTCTCCTACAACGACAGTTTTCAAGCAAGTTCAGGCAAGGCCCCTTTTGAAATTCTGTATGGCAGGAAGTGTCGTACCCCTCTCAACTGGTCTGAAACCGGTGAACGTCAGCTTTTGGGTAATGACTTAATCACAGAGGCAGAAGAAATGTGCAAAGTCATTCGAGATAATCTCAAAGCAGCCCAATCCCGCCAGAAGAGCTACTATGATAGTAAGCACTGTGATTTGGCTTTCGAGATCGGAGATCATGTTTACCTCCGTGTCTCTCCTATGAAAGGTACTCGTCGCTTCGGTATCAAAGGGAAGCTTGCCCCCAGATATGTGGGACCTTTCAAGATTGTCAGCAAGAGAGGCGACCTCGCCTATCAACTCAAGATTCCTTCAAACTTTGCAAATGTTCATGACGTGTTCCATGTCTCTCAGCTTCGAAAGTGCTTTAAGACTCCTGATCGCACCATCAACTTCGAGGACATTGAGCTCCAAGAAGATCTCTCTTATCGTGAGCACCCAGTTGCTATTCTTGAAGAGACTGAACGCAAGACTCGCAACAAGTCAATCAAATTTCTCAAAGTCAAGTGGTCACACCATTCCGACCGTGAAGCTACCTGGGAACACGGGGATCACCTCCGTTCTGAGTACCCGGCGTTCTTTCAGTCCTAGATCTCGGGACGAGATCCTTTCGTAGTGGTGGAGTGTTGTAACACCCCGGATGTAACTTTCCCAATTTGTACTCCAACTCTTGCTGTTTCCGGCGTTAAGTTATATTTATTTCCTCGGGTTCGGGTTTTTGTCTCCGTGTGTTGTTGTCGTTGTCATGCATCTCATATCATGTCATCATGTGCATTGCATTTGCATACGTGTTCGTCTCATGCATTCGAGCATTTTCCCCGTTGTCCGTTTTGCATTCCGGCGTTTCGTTCTCCTTCGGTGGTCATTTCTAGCTTTCTTTCGTGTGTGGGGATTAACAATTTCCGGATTGGACCGAGACTTGCCAAGCGGCCTTAGTTTACTACCGGTAGACCGCCTGTCAAGTTTCGTACCATTTGGACTTCGTTTAATACTCCAACGGTTAACCGAGGGACAGAAAAGGCCTCGTGTGTGTTGCAGCCCAACACCCCTCCAATTTGGCCCAAAACCCATCAAACTCTGCTCCATCATCTAGAGCGTTCGATCACGATCACGTGGGTGAAAACCGCACCTCATTTGGACTCTCCTAGCTCCCTCTATGCATATATATATATACCTCCCCCTTCTAAAAATCCCAGATCCCCTCCATCCCTAAACTCAGATCCATTTCCACCCGCCGCCGCCGGACAAAGGCGCCACCGACGGACGTGTCCGCCCGCTGTGTCCGCCGCCACGTGTTGCCACCGGGTTCGCGGAGGCGCCGCACCCACATCCCCGTGCTCCGGCCCGCCGAGCCCAGGCGGGGCCCTCCAGGCCCAGCGCGCCGCCGCCCATCACCGACAGCCGCCGCCGCCCCTCTCCTCCCGATCCGGACGCCGCACTCCTCCCAGCCCCGCCGCGCCATCGCCGGAGATCTCGCCAGCGCGAGCTCGCCGTCACCCGAGCTCGCCGGCCCGGCCACCGCACGGCGCCGCCGCGCCCTCCGGCCGCTCTGCCGCCTCCCCGCCTCGCCTCCGGCCAGATCCGGCCGCGGGAGAGCCGGATCCGGCGATCCCCTCCACTCCGGCCGCCGTCCGCGCCATCTCCGGCGAGCAGCACTGCCGCCTCGGTTCGCGTGCCGGGTCAACCCTAGATCCGGAGGTCAAAATTTCTTCTAAGTCCCTGTTATTTTTCAGTCCAAGCGCTCATGTTCGTAGCTCCGTAACTTTGCATCCGTAGCTCTGATTCATGCATATAGCATATCAAAATGTTCACCTCAGAGAGTACATCATTTTATTCCATTGCATCATTTTCATTTGAGCTCATCTTGATGCCCGAAATGCTGTTAGAAAAGGGCTACTTGAGTTAATTGTCAGGTCTGCTACTTGAGCTCATTTTTTCCATGATTATTGTGTGCATGATATGCCCGTGAGTTCTACATATGTTTTGTTACGGTTTTTGTCATCTTTCCAAGAGGTGCAACCCATGTATTTTTGTGATGTGTATGGTGACTTGTGCAAGCTTGCAAAGTGGTGCACTTGCTAATTCCGTTTTCAGGGACTTAGTAATTTCACTAAGTCCTGGAGCTGTTTATCTCATGATGCCATATGTTCATGTTGTTTCCTAGTGATCTGTGCCTCTTTTGAGGATGATCAGTAAGGGAGTTTTGTTAATATTGTAGTGCTCTATCCATCCATGTCTTTGTTTGCATTTATGGAGCAATCTAGCTTGAGTCAATCGAGCTCTACTTTTGCTACTTTGTGAATCTGGGCAGATTGTCAACTTGTTTGCAATTTTGCCGATGATGTTGTAGTTGATCCTTGCATGTTATGTTATTGTTCTTGCCATATCTAGCTTGATTTTGTGCCTTCTTGATGGGTGTATGCTTGTCTTGCCATGACTTGCACCGTAGTGAGTGCATCGAGCTCGTAAACATGCCTACTTGAATTATATTTCAGCTTGCTCCAGTTCTTCACTAAGTCCGAAACTGATTATGTTTTTGCTATGTTCACGTGCTTGCAATTGTATTTTCTGATCCCTTTTGGCTCAAGGTCACTAAGGGACTTTTGTTAAGCTCTTTGAGTAGCTCCATGCCATGCTTTACTTTGCCATGTTCTGTTCCTGTAGCATATAGTTTTGTTGCTCCGAAGAGGGCTACCTGATCTGAAATTCCAGACAAGTATTAATTAGTCTGAGATCTGTTTGCCATATGCATTTTTGCCATGCTTGTTTGAACCTGTTAATGGATGAATTGGCCATAGCCCAGTGCTAGACTTTTGTTAAGCATCTTGTGAAAATCCCTGCCATGTATTTTGTTGTCATGTTTGGTTGCTGTAGCATGTTCATCTCATTGCATTTAGATGCCTACTTGCTGTAAATCGCAGACCGGTGTCATTTTTTTGAATCGCTTGCCATTTCCAAACCGTAACTCCGATTCCGGCGTTCTTTATATCGTTTTCAAGCGATTTCATCTCATATTTCCAGTGGCACACTTGGATTTCCAAGTTGAGGCCAGGTTCATGCAATTCCTGTCATATCTTGCATTTTGCATCCCGCATCGCATCCCGCATAGCATATCATATTTGCATTGTGTTGTTTGAGTTTGCACGTGGTTGATTATATCCTTGTTGCTTGTTTGTCTTGTTTGGGTAGAGACGGGAGACGAGTTCGCTAATGAGGAGCCTGTTAAGTTTGCTTTTGAGGATCCAGTCAACTCTGACAACTGTGCAGGCAAGATGATCATACCCTCGAAATCACTACTATCTTTGTTATGCTAGTTTGCTCGCTCTTTTGCTATGCCAATACTACGATGCCTACCACTTGCTTGCAAGCCTCCCAAATTGCCATGTCAAACCTCTAACCCACCATTGTCCTAGCAAATCGTTGATTGGCTATGTTACCGCTTTGCTCAGCCCCTCTAATAGCGTTGCTAGTTGCAGGTGAAGATTGGAGGCCATTCCTTGTTGGAACATCATTTATTGACTTGTTAGGATATCATTATATTGCCATGTTATGTTAATGCATCTATATACTTGGTAAAGGGTGGAAGGCTCGGCCTCTCGCCTAGTGTTTTGTTCCACTCTTGCCGCCCTAGGTTTCGTCATATCGGTGTTATGTTCCCGGATTTTGCGTTCCTTACGCGGTTGGGTTATAATGGGAACCCCTTGATATTTCGCCTTGATTAAAGCTTTTCCAGCAATGCCCCACCTTGGTTTTATGATTCTCGACCTAGCCTCTTTTTCCCTTGGGTTACCGGAGCCCAAGGGTCATCTTATTTTAACCCCCCCGGGCCAGTGCTCCCTCTGAGTGTTGGTCCGAACCGGGCAGCCTGCGGGGCCACCTAGGGGAAACTCGAGGGTTGGTTTTACTCGTAGCTTGACCTATCTGAGTGTGCCCTGAGAACGAGATATGTGCAACTCCTATCAGGATTTGTCAGCACATTCGGGCGGTGTTGCTGGTCTTGTTTTAACCTGTCGAAGTGTCTTGAATTACCGAGATACCGAGTCTGATCGGAACGTCTTGGGAGGAGGTCTATTCCTTCGTTGACCGTGAGAGCTTGTCATGGGCTAAGTTGGGACTCCCCTGCAGGGATTTGAACTTTCGAAAGCCGTGCCCGCGGTTATGGGCAGCTGGGAATTTGTTAATGTCCGGTTGTAGATAACTTGAACCTTAATTAATTAAAATGAATCAACTGAGTGTGTTACCATGATGGCCTCTTCTCGGCGGAGTCCGGGAAGCGGACACGGTGTTGGAGTAATGTTTGCGCAGGTTGCTCTCTAGTTTCTCGCTCGCGCTTTGCCTCCTCTTCTCGCTCTCTTTTGCAAATAAGTTAGCCACCATACTTGCTAGTCGCTTGCTACAGCTCCACTCATATTTTACCTTGCCATACCTATAAGCTTAAATAGTCTTGATCGCGAGGGCGCGAGATTGCTGAGTCCCTGTGGCTCACAGATTACTATTACACCAGATGCAGGGCCTGATGATTCCGCTCCAGGAGACGCGTATGAGCTCAAGTGGGAGTCCGACGAAGACTCTCAACGTTACTATGTTTCCTTTCCCGATGATCAGTAGTGGTGCCCAGTTGGGGGTGAACGGGACCGTTGTCGCTTGTTGGGTTTCTCTTTTATTTTGGCACCGTAGTCGGGCCATGAGTGTTTGGATGATGTAATGTTATTTATGTACTTGATTGACATGGCGAGTGTAAGCCAGCATGTTATCTCCCCTTTATTAATCATATTACATGGGATGTTGTGAAGATTGCCTAACTTGCGACATATGCCTTCAATGTGATTATGTCTCTAAGTCGTGCCTCGACACGTGGGAGCTATAGTCGCATCGAGGGTGTTACAAGACTGAAGGAAATATGCCCTAGAGGCAATAATAAAGTTGTTATTTTATATTTCCTTATTCATGATAAATGTTTATTATTCATGCTAGAATTGTATTAACTGGAAACTTGATACATGTGTGGATACATAGACAAAACAGCGTGTCCCTAGTAAGCCTCTACTAGACTAGCTTGTTAATCAAAGATGGTTAAGGTTCCTAATCATAGACATGTGTTGTCATTTGATGAACAGGGTCGCATCTTAGGAGAATGATGTGATGGACAAGACCCATCCGTTAGCTTAGCATATTGATCGTTCAGTTTTATTGCTATTGCTTTCTTCATGTCAAATACATATTCCTTCGACTATGAGATTATGCAACTCCCGGATACTAGAGGAATACCTTGTGTGCTATCACACGTCACAATGTAACTGGATGATTATAAAGATGATCTACAGGTATCTCCGAAGGTGTTTGTTGGGTTGGCATAGATCGAGATTAGGATTTGTCACTCCGAGTATTGGAGAGGTATCTCAGGGCCCTCTCGGTAATGCACATCATAAGAAGCTTTGCAAGCAAAGAAACTAACGAGTTAGTTACATGATGATGTATTACGGAATGAGTAAAGAGACTTTCCGGTAATGAGATTGAACTAGGTATGTGGATACCGATGATCCAATCTCGGGCAAGTAACATACTGATGGACAAAGGGAATAACGTATGTTGTCATAACGGTTCGACCGATAAAGATCTTCGTAGAATATGTAGGAGCCAATATGAGCATCCAGGTTCCGCTATTGGTTATTAACCGAAGAGGTGTCTCGGTCATGTCTACATAGTTCTCGAGCCCGTAGGGTCCGCACGCTTAACGTTCGATGACGATTTAGTATTATATGAGTTATGTAATGTGGTGACCGAAGGTTGTTCGGAGTCCCGGATGAGATCACGGACATGACGAGGAGTCTTGAAATGGTGGAGAGGTAAGGATTGATATATAGGACGACGATATTCGGATACTGGAAGTGTTCCGAAGGGTATCGGGTACTTATCGGGTCACCGAAAGGTGTTTCGGGTACCCCCGGTAATCCTATGGGCCATATGGGCCTTGTGAAGGAACACACCAGCCCACAAGGGGACGGTGCACCCTATAAGGCTATAGGAGGAGGAGAAGGAAGGAGGGAAGGGCAAGGAAAGTGTGGATTAGGATTCCCACTTCCTTCCCTCACCCCCTCTTTCCTTCCCCTTCATGCATACATGGAAAGGGGGGCCGCAGGGCAAGGCAGGGCCCCTAGGGGGCGGCAGCCAACCTTAGGGTGCCCCTGGCTGCCTCTCCTCCCCTCCCACCTACATATATGTTGGGAGGGGGCGGCTCACAAGCACAGACCAACAATTGTTAGCCGTGTGTGGCGCCCCCCTCCACAGTTTACGCCTTCGCTCATATCTTCATAGTGCTTAGGCGAAGCCCTGCGTAGATCACTTCACCATCACCGTCAGCACGTTGTCGTGCTGACAGAACTCATCTACTTCCTCGACACTTTGATGGATCAAGAGTTCGAGGGGCGTCATCGAGCTGAACGTGTGGAGAACTCGGAGGTGCCGTATGTTCGGTACTTGATCGGTCGGAATGAGAAGAAGTTCGGCTACGTCAACCGCGTTATCAAACACTTCTGCTTTCGGTCTACAAGGGTACGTAGACACACTCTCCCCCTCTCGTTGCTATGCATCTCCTAGATAGATCTTTCGTGAGCGTAGGATTTTTTGAAAGTGCATGCTACGTTTCCCAACACGAGGGACATCATCGATCTGAACATGTGCAGAACTTGGAGGTGTCGTACGTTCGGTGCTTGATCAGTCGGAACGAGAAGAAGTTCGACTACATCAACTGCGTTGTCAAACGCTTCCGCTTTCGGTCTACGAGGGTACGTGGACACACTCTCCCCTTCTCATTGCTATGCCTCTCCTAGATAGATCTAGCATGAGCATAGGATTTTTTTTGAAATTGCATGCTACGTTTCCCAACACCCCCTACCGAGATTCGTCGGTTTCAGTACCAACAAACGGTAATTTTTTCACCCACCGTATCGCTATGTTCTTGAGAGAGATGCCTCTAGTGAAAGCTATGGCCCTCGGGTACATTTAAATCATATTACTAAAATCCTAAATATATTTCTACAATTTATTTACTTTGCAATTTAGATATCTCCTACTATCAGGTTAATCCTTGCAATTAATGAGTGCAAGGGGATTGACAACCCTCTTGCCCGCGTTGGATGCAAGTATTCGCTCTTGTGTGTGTAGGTACTGGCTAAGGTCGTTTGTGTGAATCTCCTATTGGTTCGATAAACCTCTGTTCTTTACTAAGGAAAATACTTTCTGCTAGTTTATTACTTCACCCTTTCTATTCAGGGAAATCCCAACGCATTTAACAAGTAGTAGCCAACATCACAGATGGCTTCCCGGAGAGCTGACAGACAAGCTGGCCGCGATAGTCTCCGGTTGCGCAGGATCCACGGCCATTCTCGTCGAAGGCGCACCCCATCCACGACCAAATGTTTAGGGTAGAATCGTATACATAGCTTTGTAAGACACTCAAGGGTATGACAAATCAACCGTATACATAGTTTAACTAATATAACTTGACATATTGAACAAATATAGTGCGGTGCCGGTGGGGGACCTATGCCCCCCCCAATAATATAATATAAGGTTGGCGAGCCAAGCCCCCAAAATTCATATTCATTCATTTTTTTAACAGAGAAAGGCACATGAAGTGCCACAATTTATTCAGCTCAATAGCATCGTACAACATGAATTACAAAACCCTGAAAATTGAAATTGGAGAGAAGAGAAACGATAGGGCATCTCATGTTCCTGTGAGCTGAAGCAAAGCAACTAATCTCATGTTCTAAAACTGATCTAAGAACTTGGTGAGCAACAATATGAGAAATCCCATTGATTTCTCTAGATATGTGGTATACTTGAGAATTGAGATCTCTAGAGAAGAAGAAGAAATCAGCCAAAGTTTTCCTGGTAGTCCAAGGGGTGGAGGCTTCGAAAATAGTCCCGTTCGCCGCAACCAAATTCAAATATAAGAAATCTGTGAGAAAAGTGTGTAGAGAAATTTGGATACACTGCGTGACTTGTGCAGCAAAAAGGTGGGAAGTGCTACTGCTTGAAGAGGTGAATTGGTGATCATGGAGGCTTGAATATGCACATTTACTTCAATTTGGTCCTGAAAAAATAGAGAAAAACACCAACACCAGTACCTGCAGCTCCTTGAGGTAGACCTGGAATATTTTACATCTGAAAGCCGCACTAGAATAAACTTTAGGCCATGTAATAAAAAGATCATATTTGGCAGTGTGTCCCTGCATAGGCAAATGATTGCATGGTACCAAAGAATGAGCTTGATGCTGAATATGATTCCAATGTATGTTTTTATTAGTATCACATTGTTCATTAGATAAAGCCCTAGCAACGATATTAACATGATGAGTCGGAGGTTTTTTCTATCAAAAATATAGTCATTCCTTGGTTTGCAAATGCGTCACATAAAGTTAAAAAGGTTAGAAATGGAGGCATGGGGATGATTCATATTAAGCAAAGCAAGAATAATATTTTGCATATTAGAGTGATCATGAACTAGAACATCATAATTAATATACCAAGGATAATCAAACCAAGCGACCCTAGCAAAATCACATAGAAAGAAAAGATGAATCTCATTTTCTTGATGGCCACATCTACAACAAAATTGAGAGATATGAGTAGAAAAACAACAAACTCTCAAACATGTGGGAAGAGATTTTCGTAGAAGCCTCCAAGCAAAAGTTTGCACCCTCGGAACAACGAGATTTTGCTTCCAAACCATTCATAGAAGACTTTTGACCTACAATGAAACCTGATAATGAGCATTTCTTGCATTGTTGTGAATATCCTGCAAACACAATTTATAAGTCGATTTGGAAGTAGAAAATCCATTAGGAGTTAGATCCCAACAAAGAATGTCAAGGAAGTTATCATGAATAATAGTTGTTTGAGTAATAGTAGATGCCAAGGGCTCCTGAAAGAGAGAGTGAATTAGAGCGTTGTTCCAAACTTTCTGACCTGGGAGCAAAAGATCTTTAACCAAAGCAGGGTAATTCAATCCAGGAGGTTGAATAATGAGTTGTGCATGAACAGAAACCCAGGAAGTACACCAAGGAGTACTCCAAAGAGAAATATTTCCTTGGGTAATTTGCTAAACATAATGGGCTTTTAATTTGGGAAGCATTTTAAGAATATAGGACCAAAAGGCTGATTTTGTAGTGTTGGGAGTGGCAATCCAAATAGAAGAATCCTAAGAGTATTTGGATTTAAGCACAAGATATAACTAAGAATTGGGGGCTTTAGCAAGTCTCCAGGTAGCATCAAGAATAAGTCCTTTGTTAACGGCTTGCAAATTTCTTATACCTAACCCTCCTTGTTTAGAGTTGCATATATCCTTCCAAGCTCCGAGGAAAAGGCTCCTATTAAGTTGTTTTCTCTGATTCCTGTCCACAAAAAACTCATAATAATAGCAGTGAGTTTAGCAATGAACTTTTTGGTGAATAAAATGTGTTAGCAATGAACTTTTTGGTGACTAAAATGTTAGCCATATAATAACAAGACTGATAGGAAAAACAGATCTAATGAGCTCAAGTCTAGCTCCATGAGAGAGCATATTAGCCTTATAAGCCGAAAGTTTATTCATAAATTTACCAAGAACAAATTTATAAGCTACAACTCTATTCTTAGCTGGGAGAATGGGAGAGTGTCCCAAATGAGTGAAGTTACTATCCATGATAGAAACGGGAAAGATATTCTGCATATCTGTCTTAATAGCTTCATTAACATGTGCACTAAAAAGAATACAAATTTAGTCCAATTTGGAATTTGACACGAAAGAGCACAAAAATGATGAATAATTTGAGCCATAGAACTAGCTTCCTGAACAATGGCTTTCCCACAAACAAGGAGATCATATGCAAATTGAAGAGAAGGAATAGGAGGCCATTTTTGTTGAAGTAAAATTCCCTTAAGATGGTTTGTTGACAAAGCATCGTCGAGAGACAAAGACAATTCATTGGTAGCAAGAACAAACAAGTAAGGAGACAAAGGACAACCTTGATAAATCCCTCTTGTCTTTTAAATTCATGAGAAGGATGAGAATCAAAGAGTTTTCCAATGTGTGATCTTCCGGATGCAGAGGGAGCATTTAAATTTGATTAATTTTGCTTTCCAACTCCTGCAATTATTCCTAAATAGGCCTTTTCATTTTGCACCACCTTTTCAAAGATCCTGCAAGGGAAGATGTTTTGTCGAAAAAGAAGAAGCTCCAACATTACTCCATGCCGATTTAGCAAAAGCACTGAAATCTTCCTCAAGCAGCCACCAGTTTTGAAATTTGAAAAAAAAATAGGCTTAGAGAAATTATCAACAGTGGATATAAGAATTGGAGCAAGATCATTCAGCATGGTTGACAGAGTTGCTATCCCGAATTCTCTATATGTCGTTTATTGTCGAAAATTGCCAGCGCTTGCACATGGGCTGAGTGATGCATTTGAAGTGGCCCATTTCTAGATAGCGTGGGAACAATCCCATCTAGTTTTGCGATCCTTCTAGAAGGTTCCTAAAATGGTTTTTCGTTCTTTTCCGATTTTCGGTTTTCGTTTGGTTTTCGTCTTTTCTCTTTTTCTTTCTTGTTTTTTGTTTCTCTTCTTTCTTTTTTGTTTTTGTTTTCTATTTTTTTGTTTATATATGATTTCAAAAAAATGTTTATGCTTTCTAAAAATGTTTTGAATTTTTCAAAAATTAAAAACATATTCAGGATTTTTAAGATGATCGTGTTTTTTTAAAATTGTTCATGACTTTGAAAAATGTTCATAAATTTCAAAAACATTCATCTTTATAAAAATTTGATAAAATTAAAATGTTCATGTTTTCAAAGTTTATTCGTAAATTCAGAATGTTGGAAAATGTTCCTTTTTTCAATTTTACACATAAAGTAAAAAATGAGTTTGCCTTTATGGAAAATGTTGGAGAATTTCAACCAAATGCTCGCGCTTTTGATTTTTCTTCTCAGAATTTAGAAACATGCTCCAATTATCTATTTTTTTCTCAAAATTCAAAAAATGGAACAACGGGATTTTCAAAATTAGTTTTTGTTAAAAATGTTCAGGCTTTTAAAAAGATGAAATTTCAAATTTTGTTCGACTTGTTCAATAAATTGTTCGATTTTCAAACATTCACTTTTTAAATTCTGTTCACAATTTCCAAAGAATATTTGTAAAAAATATAAAATTGTTCTTAACCGTACACACTCCTCTTTGGCCACCAACTCTTGTCATCCTGATCTTTCAGAAAAAACTCTTGTCGGCTATACAGGTTAGGTACTCTCCTTAATTAGTTACAGGCCTGGAGATCGAAACCCGTCGAGGGGGGGGGGACAAAATCACTGTTTTGACCCTTTAAGCGAAGATTAGCATGATTTGATCTTACTTTGTAAGTATTTCATGATATGAATTTTTTATTATGCCAACATCCATAGTGTTTTGGTTGCACAGAAGACGGCACTGTTCCTGACGTTTTCTTTGACCAACACTCATCCAGTCCACACTGACGTGGCAATGCGAAAACGGCATGATGCTTCGTGTTTTGAGAAAACGCCATCGACGTTAGCGTTGGCATTTTGGTGAAAGGCCATGAGCGTTGGTGTTTGGCTCAAGGCTGCTCCGACCACTTAAGTACATTCTTTAGTTATCTCAATGGCAGTAGTGCACAGAAATTAGCAGGGGCGCATAAGTGCGGGAGCATTTACCTGCTAAGCCATGTCGTCCGCTCCATTTGCCTTGTGATTTTTGAAGTAGTTGAATCGCGAATGAGGGCACAGTAAAAAGAAAATCCGCGAAAAAGCTTTAAGTTTGAATGATGACACTTATGTTGCGTTTGGATGTTTGCATTCGGGCCTAGTATTGGCTACTGGCATTTATGTGGGCTAAATATCCCGAATACCACTGTTTGTTGTTCTTGGCATTCATCTGTGGCATTCGGGATTGATATCGAGAGATTCGTCTCGAAGGCAAAAGGCTCCTCGCCCAATTAGGAGCCTATGTGCTCGACATCGTTGAGTATTCGGGATAGCACGTACCTATTCGCGACCGAAAGGACCATCATCCCTCCGATCCCCGCTAGAGACAGGAGGTCTCGCCCGCCGTGCACAGCGGTGACGGCCGACACAGGTAGGCCATCCCGCCGTCCTCTTGTACAAGGGCCATCGCCACCCCCCTGAGGGAGTCCTGGATTAGAGGGTCCCCGTGCGTCCGGGCTATGTGACATGGGCCGAACTAGTGAGCTGTGAAGATACAAGATACAAGGCCTCCCCCCGTGTTCGGATGGGACTCTCCTTTGCATGGATGGCAAGCTCGGTGTTCCGATATGAAGATTCCTTTCTCTGTAAACCGACTATGTACAACCCTAGGCCCCTTCGATGTCTATATAAACTGGAGGGTTTAGTCCATAGAGGCAATCATAATCATATAAGCTATACATCTAGGGTTTAGCCATTACGATCTCGAGGTAGATCAACTCTTGTAACCCCTATACTCATCAAATCAATCAAGCAGGAAGTAGGGTATTACCTCCATTAAGAGGGCCCGAACCATGGTAAACATCGTGTCCCTTGTCTCTTGTTACCTTCGATCCTCAGACGCACAGTTCGGGACCCCCTAACCGAGATTGGCCGGTTTTTACACCAACATTGGTGCTTTCATTGAGATTTCCACTGTGCCGTTGACAGAAGGTTGATGGCTCGATCAATCATCTACAACGATGCTTTTTAGGGGGATACTTTCCTCCCCGGCCAAATTTTCGTATTCGGTGGCTTCGCACTGCATGCCAACTCGATTGGCCACCTTGAACAGATCGACATCTACACCCCTGGTCACTAGATCAGTTTCGGGAACCTAAACTATGTCGCTGATATCCGAGGAGACTTCATCTTCGAAGGGTTCGCGACCCCGACCATCGCTATGGCCTTGGATCCGGAGCAAACCATCAGGTCCAAGGATGGGAGTGTGGAGCCCACTGAACTCTCCATTGGGAACCGCATTATCGAGGATCCGGAGGCGATCGTATCCATGGTGAACTCGGAATCAGTCTAGGTTCCTCCTATCATTGAAACGCCGGACTCGCCCCCGGACTGTAGATCCGGACTCTTGAAGTCTGCGCCAAGTAGGCAGGGCCAGGAGGCTTTCACCTCGGCCAGCCCCGCGGACTCTCACTTCCACGTCCAAACCTCGCTCTTAAACAAGGCCCTGGACTTAATGCGATCCCTTGCTATTACAGAGGAATCACTTCCGAACTACGCCCAGCCCGGACTAGGGCTAAGAGTGGGAAATTTTACGTCCCACCCACCACCCACTTCATAGCCACTATCGAAGACTTAACCGACATGCTGGATTACGCCTATGAAGACATCGACGGCATGGACAACGATGCTGGAGACGAACAAGGCCAAGACCCGTCGATTACCGGATGTTGGACGACCAATTCCACATACGACGTATACATGGTGGACACACCGAAAGAAGATGACGATGCAAACAGGAAAGATCCGGTAGAGGACAAACCTGATGAGGCACCACCGAAGCGTCGACGCCAGCGACACCGCTTAAAATCACGTCGTGGCAAAGACAGTAATACCGGCACCGGAGACGAGAACACTCCGGAGGGTGCCGAAGAGACCGAAGCCCCCATCGAGCCCACATCCGAACAAGACGATGTGGGAGAGGGGCAAGTCAACCCTGACGATCTGGTTGGGAATGGGGACTCGAAAGATAGTAATTATCTAGCGCTCTTCAAAGACGATGAGAGCCTCGGCAACAAAGACTTCATCGTGCCAGAGGAACCACTCAAGCAGAAGCGCTTTAAGCGCCAGCTAATCGCCACTACGAGAAGTCTAAAAAAGCAGCAGGAGCGGCTCCAAGACGAGCAAGATACACTCAACAACAGATGGACCCAAGTCCTAGCTGCCGAAGAGTACAACTTTCAATGCCCAACTAAGAATTATCCGAAGCGTCGGTTACTTCCACAATTCGACGGCGAGGCCGTCAAGCCCATACCGTCAAGACACGACCGTGCTGATGAACCAGACTGGCCACCATGCTGGAGAGATAAAGCGGCAACCTATGACGAACACCAACCCGCACCACCTTGCCATAAAGGCAAAGAGACAGCGGCTCCAAGATACACCTACGACCTACGGTGGGACCTGGATAATAGAGCAGGCCAAGCCAGAGCGATCTATGGATCGAGGGGGCGAGCTTCAACGCGCGAAGACGACCATCAGGCCTGGCGTGGCAGGCACAACCTCACTCGGGCCGAAAACCGCAGATGGACTTCATCCAAATTATGTCGTGACGTCGCCCGATACAGAGGCACCGCACACCCCCTATGCTTCACCGACGAGGTAATGGAGCAGCAGTTCCCAGAGGGGTTTAAACCCGTGAACATTGAATCATACGATGGAACGAAGGATCCCGCAGTATGGATTGAAGATTTCCTTCTCCATATCCACATGGCCCGCGGTGATGACCTCCATGCCATCAAGTACCTCCCCCTAAAACTCAAGGGACCAGCACGACACTGGTTAAACAGCCTCCCAGAAAACTCTATTGGTAGCTAGGAAAATTTGGAAGATGCCTTTAGAGACAACTTCAAGGTACCTATGTTTGGCCTCCAGATGCCGATGACCTTAGTTACATTGTCCAGCAACCTGGAGAGTCATCCCGGAAACTCTGGACCAGGTTCTTAATTTAAAAGAACCAAATTGTCGATTATCCGGACGTCGAAGCCATGACGAGTGGCTCGCCCGACACCTCGGCCAAGAAAAACCAAAGTCTATGACAGCCCTCATAGCACTCATGACCCGCTTTTGCACGAGAGAAGACAGCTGGCTCGCTTGTAGAAGCAACAGTACCAGCAACCCTGGCACCTAGATGGCAACGGCAAGCCACGGCGCAACAAGCACAAGCGTCAAAGGCAACAACGAGGATACCGAAGACACTGCGGTTAACGTCGGATTCAGTGGCTCTAAAATAGGTCAGCAGAAGAAGCCATTTAAAGGAAACAAGGATGGTGCATCTAGTATGGACGGAATACTAGACCGGTCTTGCCAGATTCATGGCACCCCTGACAAGCCTGCCAATCATACCAATAGAAATTTTGGGTCTCTAAACAGGCCGGCAAGCTAAACACCAGGCATAAGGGGAAAGGGCCGCCTAGCGAGGACGGCGATGAAGAGCCTCGCCCACCGAACACAGGGGGGGGTAGAAGAAATCCCCCCCCCCCTAAGTCAAAATGGTGAATAATATACGTCACTCACATCCCCAAGCGGGAGCACAAGCGCACATTAAGGGACGTCTATGCCATAGAGCCAGTCGCCCCAAAATTTAACCCATTGTCAGCCTGCCCGATCACTTTCGATCGCAGAGACCATCCGACCAGTATCCGTCATGGAGGTTCGGCCACATTGGTCCTCGATCCAATTATCAATGGATTCCACCTCACGCGAGTCCTTATGGACGGCGACAGCAGTCTCAACCTGCTTTATTAGGACACTGTCCGTAAAATGGGTATTGATCCATCAAGAATCAAGCTCACTAAAACCACCTTTAAAGGAGTAATAGCCGGCGTGGAGGCCTGTTGCACAGGATCCATAGCGCTGGAAGTCATCTTCGGCTCCCCAGATAACTTCCGAAGCAAAGACTTGATCTTCGACATTGTCCCCTTCTGAAGTGGCTATCATGCACTGCTCGGACGAACCCCTTTCACCCGTTTCAATGCAGTCCCACACTACGCTTATCTAAAGCACAAAATGCCTGGACCACTTGGCGTTATAATAGTCAATGGAAACATGGAGCGCTCCCTCCCTACATAGGAGCATATCACGACCCTCACAGCCGAAGTATAGGGTGGCCTCATTAAGCTGAATACTACATCGGCAGCCAAGCCCCCGGACACTATCAAACAAGTCCGGTCTACCTTGCAGAATGAAAGTCCGGCTTGTCCAGAGCTAGACTAGCAATTCAGCCTCCGTCAAAACCCCAACCTGATAGCGGCATATGTACCGCGTGTACATAACTACGCGCTAAAGATACCATGGGCTAGGGCGGAGGCCCACTAAAAATATGGTCTGCAATACGGTTCGACCCTATCCGGGCCCTCAAATTCTTCCTTTTCTTCTTCTTATTCTTATTTTTCAGGTTCTTTACAACCCGCATCACTTTTCGATGATACCAAGGGCCATTCTTCCAGGCCCCTTATATATGCTTAATCGTTTATGAAGGAAATATGCCCTAGAGGCAATAATAAAGTTGTTATTTATATCTCCATATATCATGATAAATGTTTATTATTCATGCATGCTAGAATTGTATTAACTGCAAACTTAGTACATGTTGAATACATAGACAAACATAGTATCACTAGTTTGCCTCTACTTGACTAGCTCGTTGAATCAATGATGGTTATGTTTCCTAACCATAGACCTGATTTGTCATTTGATTAATAGGATCACATCATAGAGAATGATGTGATTGACTTGACCCATTCGTTAGCTTAGCACAATGATTGTTTAGTTTGTTGCTATTGCTTTCTCCATAACTTATACATGTTCCTATGACTATGAGATCATGCAAATCCCATATACCGGAGGAAGACTTTGTGTGCTACCAAACGTCACAATGTAACTGGGTGATTATAAAGGTGCTCTACAGGTGTCTCCGATGGTGTTTGTTGAGTTGGCATAGATCAAGATTAGGATTTGTCACTCCGATTGTCAGAGAGGTATCTCTGGGCCCTCTCGGTAATGTATATCACTATAAGCCTTGCAAGCAATGTAGCTAATGAGTTAATTACGAGATGTAGCATTACGGAACGAGTAAAGATACTTTCCAGTAATGAGAATGAACTAGGTATTGAGATACCAACGATCGAATCTCGGGCAAGTAACATACCGATGACAAAGGGAACAATGTATGTTGTTATGCGGTTTGACCGATAAAGATCTTTATAGAATATGTAGGAGCCAATATGAGTATCCAGGTCCACTATTGGTTATTGACTGGAGACATGTCTCGGTCATTTCTACATAGTTCTCAAACCCGTAGGGTCCGCACGCTTAACGTTCGGCGACGATCGGTATTATGAGTTTATATGTTTTGATGTACCGAAGATAGTTCGGAGTCCCGGATGTGATCACGGACATGACAAGGAGTCTCGAAATAGTCAAGACATAAAGATTGATATATTGGACGACCATATTCGGACACCGGATGAGTTCCGGGGGTCACCGGATATTTATCCAAGTTCTGGGGGGTTATCGGAACCCCCGGGGGAACTAATGGGCCAACATGGGCCTTGTGGGAGAGAGAGGAGAGGGCCTAGGGCTGCCCCCCCCCCTTGGGAGTCCGAATTGGACAAGGAGGGAGGGTGGCACCCCCTCTTTCCTCCCTCCCTCTCTCCCCTTCCTTCCCCCTTCCCCCTTCCTAGTTGGACTAGGAAAAGGGGAGTCCTACTCCTACTAGGAGGAGGACTCCCCCTCTCCTTGGTGTGCCCCTAGGCCGGCCGGCCTCCCCCTTGCTCCATTATATACGGGGGCAGTGGGGACCCTAGAACACACAAGTTGACTGTTTTCCAGCCATGTGTGGTGCCCCCCTCCACCATAATCCACCTCGGTCATATCGTAGCGGTGCTTAGGCGAAGCCCTGTTCCGGTAGCATCATCATCACCGTCATCACGCCGCCATGCTGATGAAGCTCTCCCTCGAAGCTCTACTGGATCGTGAGTTCGTGGGACGTCATCGAGCCGAACGTGTGCAGATCGCGGAGGTGTTGCAACTTCGGTGCTAGGATCGGTCGATCGTGAAGACGTACGACTACATCATCCGTGTTGTCATAACGCTTCCGCTTACGGTCTACGAGGGTACGTAGACAACACTCTTCCCTCTCGTTGCTATGCATCACCATGATCTTGCGTGTGCGTAGGAATTTTTTTGAAATTACTGCGTTCCCCAACAGTGGCATCCGAGCCAGGTTTATGCGTAGATGTTATATGCATGAGTAGGACACAAAGGAGTTGTGGGCGTGGGTATATACATATTGCTTGCCGTCACTAGTTGATTCTTGATTCGGAGGTATTGTTGAATGAAGCAGCCCAGACCGACATTACGCGTACACTTACGCGAGACTGGTTGTACCGACGTGCTTCGCGCACAGGTGGCTGGTGGGTGTCAGTTTCTCCAACATTAGTTGAATCATATTCAATGAACATGGTTCTTTCTGAAGATCAAAAAGCGATCACTATATCGCGTTGTGGTTTTTAATGCGTAGGTAAGAACGGTTCTTGCTCAGCCCGTAGCAGCCACGTAAAACTTGCAACAACAAAATAGAGGACGTTTAACTTGTTTTTGCAAGGCATGTTGTGATGTGATATGGTCAACACATGATGCTAAATTTTATTATATGAGATTATCATGTTTTGTAACACAGTTATCGGCAACTGGCAGGAGCCATATGGTTGTCGCTTTATTGTATGAAATGTAATCGCCATTTAATTGCTTTACTTTATCACTAAGCGGTAGCGATAATCGTAGAAGCAATAGTTGGCGAGACAACAACGATGCTACGATGGAGATCAAGGTGTCAAGCCGGTGACGATGGTGATCATGACGGTGCTTTGGAGATGGAGATCAAAGGCACAAGATGATGATGGCCATATCATATCACTTATATTGATTGCATGTGATGTTTATCCTTTATGCATCTTATTTTGCTTAGTTTGACGGTAGCATTATAAGATGATCTCTCATTAAATTTCAAGGTATAAGTGTTCTCCTTGAGTATGCACCGTTGCTAAAGTTCGTCGTGCCGAGACACCACGTGATGATCGGGTGTGATAATCTCTACGTTCACATACAAAGGGTGCAAGCCAGTTTTGCACACGCAGAATACTCAGGTTAAACTTGAAGAGCCTAGCATATGTAGATATGGCCTCGGAACACTGAGACCGAAAGGTCGAGCGTGAATCATATAGTAGATATGATCAACATAGTGATGTTCACCATTGAAAACTACTCCATCTCACGTGATGATCGGACATGGTTTAGTTGATATGGATCACATGATCACTTAGATGATTAGAGAGATGCCTATCTAAGTGGGAGTTCTTAAGTAATTTGATTAATTGAACTTTAATTTATCATGAACTTAGTACCTGATAGTATTTTGCATGTCTATGTTGTTGTAGATAGATGGCTCGTGTTGTTGTTCCATTGAATTTTAATGCGTTCCTAGAGAAAGCTAAGTTGAAAGATGATGGTAGCAACTACACGGACTAGGTCCATAACTTGAGGATTATCCTCATTGCTGCACAGAAGAATTACGTCCTAGAAACACTAGGTGACAAACCCGCTGCAGGAGCAACGCCAGATGTTGTGAACACCTGGCAGAGCAAAGTTGATGACTACTCGATAGTTTAGTGTGCCATGCTTTACGGCTTAGAACCGGGACTTCAATGATATTTTGAACGTCATGGAGCATATGAGATGTTCCAGGAGTTGAAGTTAATATTTCAAGCAAATGCCCGGATTGAGAGATATGAAGTCTACAATAAGTTCTACAGCCGCAAGATGGAGGAGAATAGTTCTGTCAGTGAACATATACTCGGAATGTGTGGGTACCACAACCACTTGACTCAATTGGGAGTTAATCTTCCTGATGATAGTGTCATTGACAGAGTTTTTCAATCACTGCCACCAAGCTACAAGAGCTTCATGATGAACTATAATATGAAAGGGATGGGACGATTCCTGAGCTCTTCGCAATGCTAAAGGCTGCGGAGGTAGAAATCAAGACGGAGCATCAAGTGTTGATGGTCAACAAGACCACCAGTTTCAAGAAGAAGTGTAAATGGAAGAAGGGGAACTTCAAGAAGAACAGCAAGCCAGTTGCTGCTCAAGTGAAGAAACCCAAGTCTGGACCTAAGCCTGAGACTAAGTGCTTCTACTACAAAGGAACTGGTCACTAGAAGCGGAACTGCCCCAAGTATTTGGCGGAGAAGAAGGATGGCAAAGTAAAAGGTATATTTGATATACATGTTATTGATGTGTACCTTACTAATGCTTGCAGTAGTGCCTGGGTATTTGATACTGGTTCAGTTGCTAATATTTGCAACTCGAAACAGGGGCTACGGATTAAGCGAAGATTGGCTAAGTACGAGGTAACAATGCGCGTGGGAAATGGTTCCAGACTCGATGTGATCGTCATCGGCATGCTACCTCTACATCTACCTTCGGGGTTAGTTTTAGACCTAAATAATTGTTATTTGGTGCCAGCGTTGAGCATGAACATTATATCTGGATCTTGTTTGATGCGAGATGGTTATTCATTTAAATCAGAGAATAATGATTGTTCTATTTATATGAGTAATATCTTTTATGGTCATGCACCCTTGATGAGTGGTCTATTTTTACTAAATCTTGATAGTAGTGATACACATGTTCATAGTATTGAAGCCAAAAGATGCAGAGTTGATAATGATAGTGCAACTTATTTGTGGCACTGCCATTTAGGTCATATTGGTGTAAAGCGTGTGAAGAAACTCCATTCTAATGGACTTCTGGAATCACTTGATTATGAATCACTTGGTACTTGCTAACCATGCCTCATGGGCAAGATGACTAAAACTCCATTCTCCGGAACAATGGAGTGAGCAACGGAGTTATCGGAAATCATACATACTGATGTATGTGGTCCAATGAACATTGAAGCTCGCGGTGGATATTGTTATTTTCTCACCTTCACACATGATTTTAGAAGATATGGGTATATCTACTTAATGAAACATAAGTCTGAAACATTTGAAAAGTTCAAAGAATTTCAGAGTGAAGTGGAAAATCATCATAACAAGAAAATCAAGTTTCTATGACCTGATCGTTAAGGCGAATATTTGAGTTATGAGTTTGGACTTCACTTGAAACAATGTGTAATAGTTTCGCAACTCACGCTACCTGGAAAACCACAATGTAATGGTGTGTCCGAATGTCGTAACCGCACTTTATTAGATATGGTGCGGTCTATGATGTCTCTCACTGATTTACCGCTATCATTTTGGGGTTATGCTTTAGAGACGGCTGCATTCACGTTAAATAGGGCACCATGTAAATCCGTCGAGACGACACCTTATGAACTGTGGTTTGGCAAGAAACCCAAGTTGTCGTTTCTTAAAGTTTGGGGCTGCGATGCTTATGTGAAAAAGCTTCAACCTGATAAGCTCGAACCCAAATCGGAGAAATGTGTCTTCATAGGATACCCAAAGGAGACTGTTGGGTACACCTTTTATCACAGATCCGAAGGCAAGGTATTCATTGCTAAGAATGGATCCTTTCTAGAGAAGGAGTTTCTCTCGAAAGAAGTGAGTGGGAGGAAAGTATAACTTGATGAGGTAATTGTACCTTCTCCCTTATTAGAAAATAGTTCATCACTGAAATCAGTTCCAGTGATTCCTACACTAGTAAGTGAGGAAGCTAATGATGATGATCATGAAACTTCCGATCAAGTTACTACCGAACCTCGTAGGTCAACCAGAATAAGATCTGCACCAGAGTGGTACAGTAATCTTGTTCTAGAAGTCATGTTACTTGACCATGACGAACCTACGAACTATGAGGAAGCGATGATGAGCCCAGATTCCCCAAAATGGCTAGAGGCCATGAAATCTGAGATGGGATCCATGTATGAGAACAAAGTATGGACTTTGGTTGACTTGACCGATGATCGGTGAAAGCACAAGTGCTCCCTAGGTGGTTTTGATAATTGATGACAACATATCTCTTGTTGGACTAACATTTCGATCTAGCATGTTTCAGATAAGTTCAACAATGGAGTGGCATGGACTAAAGGTTGTGGGAACTCCTTCAAGATGCTAAGGACAAAGGATTGGCTAAAGCTTCAAGCTCAAGACTCCTCTTTTTACATTTTAGTGATCCAAGATCACATTGAGTCTTTAGGAAAAGCCAATACTATCAAGAAGCGATGAGGTGTTGCTTAATGAGCCTCTTGCTTCATGTGCTTAGTGATATGCTCCAAAACCCTCAGCTACTTTCCCACTTCCACTTATGACCTAAACCCTAAGCCAAACTCGGTCCTACCGATTCTTCCTATCCGGCGCCACCGAGTTTCACTTGTCACTAGCCACTGCCAAACCCTAGCAATTCGGTTCTACCGATAGGGATCTCGGTCTCACCGAGATGGGATTGCAAAATCTCTGTTTCCCTTTCGTAACTTTTCGGTCTCACCGAAAGAGCGAATCGGTCCCACTGAGATTGCAATGTAAACTCAGTGTTTCCCCTTTGTAACTTTTTGGTCTCACCGAGTTCCACTCGGTCTCACCGAAAGAGCAAATCGGTTCCACCGAGTTTGCCTGGCCAACTCTCTGGTTAGCTAATTACCAAATTCGGTCTCACCGAGTTTGTGTAATCGGTCTCACCGAGAATACGTTATGCCCAAACCCTAACCATATCGGTCCTATCGAGTTGCATGTTAGTCCCACCGAAAATCTCTAACGGTCACTAGGTTTACATTTTAGGTCCGACCGAGTTTATTGATTCGGTCCCACCGAGATTGGAAAACTGTGTGTAACGGTTGGATTTTGTGTGGAGGCTATATATACCCCTCCACCTCCTCTTCATTCGAAGAGAGAGCCATCAGAACACATACACCATTCCAATTTATATGTTCTGAGAGAGAACCACCTACTCATGTGTTGAGACCAAGAAATTCCATTCCTACCATATGAATCTTGATCTCTAGCCTTCCCCAGTTGCTTTCCACTCAAATCTTCTTTCCGCCAAATCCAAATCCTATGAGAGAGAGTTGAGTGTTGGGGAGACTATCATTTGAAGCACAAGAGCAAGGAGTTCATTACCTACACACCATTTGTTACTTCTTGGAGAGTGGTGTCTCCTAGATTGGCTAGGTGTCACTTGGGAGCCTCCGACAAGATTGTGGAGTTGAACCAAGGAGTTTGTAAGGGCAAGGAGATCGCCTACTTCGTGAAGATCTACCGCTAGTGAGGCAAGTCCTGTGTGGGCGATGGCCATGGTGGGATAGACAAGGTTGCTTCTTCGTGGACCCTTTGTGGGTGGTTGCTTCTTCGTGGACCCTTAGTGGGTGGAGCCCTGTGTGGACTCGCGCAACCATTACCCTTTGTGGGTGGAGCCCTGTGTGGACTCTCGCAACCGTTACCCCTTGTGGGTTGAAGTCTCCATCAACGTGGATGTAGGATAGCACCACCTATCCGAACCACGGAAAAAACATCCGTGTCTCAAATTGCGTTTGATCTCTCCAAACCCTTCCCTTTTCATTCTTGCAAGTTGCATGCTTTACATTCCGCTGCTCATATACTCTTTGCATGCTTGCTTGATATGTATTGTGTGTGTTGAAATTGTGCCTAAACTCCACTTAAACCGAAAAAGCTTAAAAATTGCAACTTTAGCATTAAGTGTCTAATCACCCCCCTCTAGACACATCTACTTCTATATCCTACAATCGGCAAGCCATAGAGAATAAATGGATCTTCAAGAAGAAGACTGACGATGACGGTAATGTTACTGTCTACAAAGCTCGACTTTTTGCGAAAGGTTTTCGACAAGTTCAAGGAGTTGACTATGATGAGACCTTCTCACCCGTACCGATGCTTAAGTCCGTCCGAATCATGTTAGCAATTGCCGCATTTTATGATTATGAAATTTGGCAAATGGATGTCAAAACTGCATTCCTTAATGGATATCTTAAAAAAGAGTTGTATATGATGCAACCAGAAGGTTTTGTCGATCCAAAAGGTGCTAACAAAGTGTGCAAGCTCCAGGGAACCATTTATGGACGGGTGCAAGCCTCTCGGAGTTGGAATATACGCTTTGATAGTGTGATCAAAGCATATGGTTTTATACAAACTTTTGGAGAAGCCTGTATTTACAAGAAAGTGAGTGGGAGCTCCGTAGCATTTCTGATATTATATGTAGATGACATATTGTTGATCGGAAATGACACTGAATTTCTGAATAGCATAAAAGGATACTTGAATAAGAATTTTTCAATGAAAGACCCCGGTGAAGCTGCTTATATATTGGGCATCAAGATCCATAGAGATAGATCAAGATGCTTAATTGGACTTCACAAAGCACATATCTTGATAAAGTTTTGAAGAAGTTCAAAATGGGTCAAGCAAAGAAAGGGTTCTTGCCTGTATTACAAGGTGTGAAGTTGAGTCAGACTCAATGCCCGACCACTGCAGAAGATAGAGAGAAAATGAAAGGTGTTCCCTATGCTTCAGCCATAGGCTCTATCATGTATGCAATGTTGTGTACCAGACCTGATGTGTGCCTTGCTATTAGTTTAGTAGGGAGGTACCAAAGTAATCCAGGAGTGGATCACTGGACAGCGGTCAAGAATATCCTGAAATACCTGAAAAGGACTAAGGATATGTGTCGGTGTCAAAACCGGCGGATCTCGGGTAGGGGGTCCCGAACTGTGCATCTAGGCCGGATGGTAACAGGAGGCAAGGGACACGAAGTTTTACCCAGGTTCGGGCCCTCTTGATGGAGGTAAAACCCTACGTCCAGCTTGATTAATATTGATGATATGGGTAGTACAAGAGTAGATCTACCACGAGATCGGAGAGGCTAAACCCTAGAAGCTAGCCTATGGTATGATTGTTGTTCTGTATGTTGTCCTACGGACTAAAACCCTCTGGTTTATATAGACACCAGAGAGGGTTAGGGTTACACAAAGTCGGCTACAATGGTAGGAGATCTACATATCTGTATCGCCAAGCTTGCCTTCCTCGCCAAGGAAAGCCCCTTCCGGACATGGGACGAAGTCTTCAATCTTGTATCTTCATAGTCCAGGAGTCCGGCTGAAGGTATAGTCCGGCCATCTGGACACCCCCTAATCCAGGACTCCCTCAGTAGCCCCTAAACCAGGCTTCAATGACGACGAGTCCGGTGCGCAGATTGTCTTCGGCATTGCAAGGCGGGTTCCTCCTTCAAGTACTTCATAGAAGATTTTGAACTCAAAGATAGTGTCCGGCTCTGCAAAATAAGTTTCCACATATTTCCATAGAGAGAATAATATTTACACAAATCTAATTTGCTGACGTATTCCGTAGTGTGACACACCACGGCCAAGCCTTTATTCCAATCGTTTTATTATCCCACCTCAGCGTGTCACGCGACGTGGTTTACTTGGCACGTCTTGTTAAAGCAGAGATCGTGTCCCCTTATTCCGGTATTCTCATCAATACGGGCGTGGGTAACCCAACCGCTTCTAGGACTCCTAGACTATAGGCAAGTCCAAATGGCCACAGAGAGGACGCTTGATATTCACCCTCTTTATAAAGGGACAAGGCTTTTACTTTTTTCCCTCCCGTGCTCAATCGAATCCTTCCCCCACCTTAAGCTCAAACACCCAAAGTTCAGGTTAGGTGCTCCGAACCTTCAATCATGTCCGGATCTAGCCTTCAAGGCCGATGGGTGCCTTCCTCCGTCACGGAAGAGGACATCAAAAAGTTGAGGGAGGCCAGATATCTGACCGCCGAGGTTGTGCATCAGCTGCCTGCCTGAGGGCAGGCTGTCCCCTCCCCCAAACCCAACGAGAGCGTCGTGTTCGTCTCCCACTTCCTCCGAGGTATAGGCCTTTCTCTGGATCCTTTCGTCAGGGGTTTGATGTTTTATTACGGGCTAGACTTCCATGATCTAGCTCCGGACTCCTTTCTTCATATCACGACATTTATTGTCGTGTGTGAGGCCTTCCTCTGGGTTACCCCTCACTTTGGCTTGTGGCTCAAGACCTTTGAAGTAAAGCCAAAGATGATTGAGGGGCAACATGCAGCGTGTGGAGGTGCCTCAATATGCAAGATGACGGGAGCTCCATGGCCCAAAGGTTCCATTCCAGAGGTGTCTGAATTGTGGCAATAGGAGTGGTTCTACATCACGGCTCCTAGAAGTGCCAAGTGGGCGGCCGGCCCTGTTTTCCGCTCGGGCCCTCCACCACAACTGATGTCATGGATCAGCAGAGGTCTGAGCTGGGGTCCAGCCAAGGACGTGCCTATACTGCAAAGCCGCATTCGAGATCTCTTCAATGGAGATTTTAGTTTGGTTGCGGTAGTACAAGTTATGCTGGTTCATCAAGTCCAGCCTTGCAAACGCCGGCCCCTTCGCTTGTGGGAGTTCAATCCCGAGGGACTGCGTGTCATCCAAAATTTCCTCGGCCTAACGCACGAGGAGATGTACAAGTCATTCTTGGACCTCAGGTAGAGTGTCCGGAAATCACCGAGGACGTGGGCCTGAGCAGTAACCGCTCCGCCGAACAGGTAAGGAATCTTCTGGCCGAACATACTATCTCTCATTTGTTACAAAGTTATGTCTGAGAGTTCGCTTTTTGACCAGGACTGGCTAACAAAGGCAAAGTTGATTCGGTGTTCGGCCCCCCTCCCTGAGGGTTTGGACAATCCGGTATTGGAAAAGATGCTCCAGGTCGCACCTTGCCCGGAGCCCTTGAAGGAAGATACTGGGAAGGATAATACGGGCGGACGCGGGCCCCCAACGCTGCCCATTCTAACCGAGGGAGCGAGCGTCTCCATGAAGGAGAGACGACCGGAGGAGGGAAAGGACTCCGCCCAGGGATTTGGACACCGAAGCTTCCAAACAGGAGAAGAAGTCTCCCACTGAGGGTCCTACCTTGGGGGGTGCTTTTGCCGCACAAAGTCCGCGGGGGGATCAACTCTCCAGCAAGTCGTAAGTGACCCGAAATACTTTAATAGTACAGGTATGCCATCTTTTTCTTCTGAGAAAATAACCACCGCATATATCTTTGCAGTTCGGGCCTTAGCCCTTCTCAAATGAGCTCATCTTCGGGGGATCTTCTTCCAGAGATGATGGAGAGCAAAACGCCCCCTCTGGAAGCGGGTGACCCCGAAGTGTCATCGCGGAGGGCCTCTCCGGGTCCGGTGAGGCCAGAAGATAATGCCATTGACCCCCGAAGCTCCCAGTGTCCGGCTCCCGAAGAGAGCGGAAAAAAGAGTCCGACACTGTCTGGTGTGCGATCGGATGTTCTGAGGAAGTTGGTGGGGCGAGCGGCCATCTCAGATGAACACCATGTGCTGATGACTATGGTGATAGAGAGAATCTCGTCCGCCGAAAGCGGATTGCATGAAGCTTTTATGAGTCTACTGACAGGCTTTGAGGTACATAAAATAATGTATGATAGTCTTGCACATGCTAGGTGTGCCCTGTGTAGATAGTAGCCCCTGAGACTCTGGTTGTCGTCGGAAACGACGAGAACCAGAGGATCATATTCCCAGGTAATAGCCATATTGCCTCTATGTGCAGGTGATGGAAGCTCCGGTGGCTAGCCGGACTAGCGAGTTTGCCCATTTAAAACGGCAGTTGGATGCGGCAGACGCCGACATCGAGCTTGTTAACAAAAGGCTTGACGAGGCACAGGGTAAGTGTCATTATCTGGTAAACTCCACATAGTAAGAGCAGCATGATGCCAGTATCTTTAATATGTTGCAACTGCAGATGGAGCTGCCACTGTTGAAGCCTTGCGGGCAAAACTTGCCCGAGCCAAGGAACAATCGAGGTTTAGTAATGCGGCTGCTTTGAAGGTGGCCGGAGAGTTGAAAACCGAGAAGGCCGCGCATGGCGAGAGCCTCGATAAGATGGCCAAGATGGCCATAGAATTAAAAGCCGCCACCAACCATTTCCGGGTTCTTGAAAAGGAAAACCTAGTGAAAGCATCGGACCTTCAGAAGGCTGCTGCGACGAGAAAAGACATCCGCTCTGCTATGAGGGCGAAGAAGGAGGAGCTGCGGGAAGCCGGGGATATTGTAACTGGGAAATCCTTTATGTTGCGGAGGAAGTTCGGAGATCCACGGTATGCCTCTCTGGATTGCCTGTGGAGTTCGGAGGATGTGTATATGGATTTGGCGGCGAGCGCTGCCCGATGCGGCCAAGTACTTCAAGGGTCAGACGGACCGTGAATTGGACCAGCTGTTTTGGACACAATTCCATTCTCCCGAGCGTCCGCTTTCATTGACTGACCAATTAGCCGAATGGGCCGAACTGAATAGGTTGTCCGGACTCGCCATGAGGTCTGTTGTGGATCAGCTATGGCCGGAAAGGCCAAAACCGAACAGCTATTTCAGCTTGGTGCAGCAGCTCCTTGACGTGGTGCCGCGCATTGATGCGATGAAGAGGTCGGCGTGCATGGAGGGCTCACGGATGGCCTTTTCCCATGTTAAAGCATACTGGGCAGAGATGGATGCTACCACTATTGCAGCGCGGGATTCGGCCATAGGCCGAATGGCTGCTGAGCACTACTTTGAAGTTCTTGAGGGTGCTCGTTTGATAGAGACCCAGTGCTCAAAAAATATTATGTTTGAGTGATATGTAATCTCATTGTAAGCGAAATGCTTTTATAAAATTTTTTATAAGGCTATTTTTATACTTTTGCCTGAAAGTAATATGATGCCTCCTCGGCGGCCGTTTATGTATACATGTGTATAACCTGAAAGATTGCAGCCGTCATCTTCAACCCCCACGCATATAATGCGGAGGTGCTCGCAAAAAACACGCGTTCACACTTAACCCAATGTCTTGGTCCTATTAAGGAGGTGATAGCGGAGCGAGCGAGGCAACCGGACTATAATGCTTTAGCACTTTCACTTAGCCATAGGAGTTTGACAGTGGGGCTACTAGATAGCCCCTGGTGGCTCCGCACTCTCCCGATCCCAGGGTGCGTACATGCCTGTCCGGAAAACGGCCCTTCATTAAGGCGGGGGAATTCTAACATTCCAACAGGTCATCGAGTGGTTGACCAGTCTCACGCTATATCATGACAGTCAGTTTTCGGCTTTCTCTACTAAGGTGCTCGTCCGGATGAACCAGGGCACAATCGCAGTAGTTCTCCTGGTGCTACGTTAGCCGGTAAAGCGGAACGTAAGGCACCAAAACACAGGAGCCGGGCAAACCCAACATTTGACCAAAGACAATGATTCGGAGCTGATGCATATAAGGCCAAACTCGCGATGCCGAACACTCCCTAAGGTATTCGGTCTTTGTGGTATAAACCGAGCATGAATAATGGCCTTTGTAAGAAGCCCCTTGTGTCCAGGTACGTGCATTGTTCTAGCGTGGCCACATTCCAAGACGTCAGCATCCTTCTCAACGGTGGATATGTATCAACAAGAAACAGTAAAAAAAGGTTTACGAAGGGTCTTAATCTAAAAAGAATCCTTGGAGCGGGTCCATGTTGCACGTCTGCGCCTGTGTCTCCGTTGTGACGTATCCTGGACGGCTGTAGCACGATGATCGTCTGTAAAAGAGAGGAATTTAGGTGAAAAAGTTGTTGTGCAAAAAGATAGTTTTTAAAGAAACCATGTATAATTCAAGATAAGAAAAAATTGCCACTTGTCTGCGCGCGTTGAGCCCCTTGTATTGACAAATAGGGGTGTGACCACTTATTCGGTATAAATAGCGGCGCCAGACTTGATTAGTTGTGTCTGAGGTCTTAACGACCTATTGGATGCTTTCGCTGGTCCGGGCGCCTTTAGTGTGCGGCTGCCAGGGCAGCCGCACTCTCTTCGACGCGCAGAGATCGCTTGATATTTCTGTTCACTGAAATGATGCCATGTGGACCGGGCATCTTGAGTGTGAGGGAGGCGTAGTGTGCTATTGCATTAAAGCGAGCGAAAGCTTCGCGTCCGAGCAGTGCTTGATAGCCACTTTGGAACGGAGCGATGTGGAAGGTTAAATGCTTGCAACGGAAGTTATCGGGGGAGCCGAATATAACTTGTAGTAGGAGGGAGCCCATACAACGAGCCCCTGGGCCTGGCGTTACTCCTTTAAAGGTAGTATTGCTATGGCGAATTTTTGTTGGGTCTAACCCCATCCCGCGGATTATATCCTGATATATTAGGTTTAGATTGCGGCCACCGTCCATCAAGACTCGTGTGAAGTGATATCCGCCAATTAATGGATCTAATACCATGGCAGCCCCTCTTGTGCGTCTAGGACGGATCTCGGGTAGGGGGTCCCGAACTGTGCGTCTAGGTCTGATGGTAACAGGAGGCAAGGGACACGAAGTGTTACCCAGGTTCGGGCCCTCTTGATGGAGGTAAAACCCTACGTCCTGCTTGATTAATATTGATGATATGTGTAGTACAAGAGTAGATCTACCACGAGATCGGATAGGCTAAACCCTAGAAGCTAGCCTATGGTATGATTGTTGTTCTGTATGTTATCCTACGGACTAAAACCCTCCGGTTTATATAGACACCGGAGAGGGTTAGGGTTACACAAAGTCGGTTACAATGGTAGGAGATCTACATATCCGTATCGCCAAGCTTGCCTTCCACGCCAAGGAAAGCCCGTTCCGGACATGGGACGAAGTCTTCAATCTTGTATCTTCATAGTCCAGGAGTCTGGCTGAGGGTATAGTCCGGCCATCCGGACACCCCCTAATCCAGGACTCCCTCAATATGTTTCTCGTATATGGAGGTGACAAAGAGCTCGTCGTAAATGTTTACGTCGATGCAAGCTTTGACACTGATCCGGATGACTCTAAGTCACAAACCGGATATGTTTTTTTATTAAATGGTGGAGCTGTCAGTTGGTGCAGTTCCAAGCAGAGCGTCGTGGCGGGATCTACATGTGAAGCGGAATACGTAGCTGCTTCGGAAGCAGCAAATGAAGGAGTCTGGATGAAGGAGTTCATATCCAATCTAGGTGTCATACCTAGTGCATTGGGTCTAATGAAAATCTTTTGTGACAATACTGGTGCAATTGCCTTGGCAAAGGATTCCAGATTTCACAAGAGAACCAAGCACATCAAGAGACACTTCAATTCTATCCGCGATCAAGTCAAGGAGGGAGACATAGAGATTTGCAAGATACATACGGATCTGAATGTTGAAGACCCGTTGACTATGCCTCTCTCACGAGCAAAACATGATCAACACCAAGACTCCATGGGTGTTAGAATCATGACAATGTAATCTAGATTATTGACTCTAGTGCAAGTGGGAGACTAAAGGACATATGCCCTAGAGGCAATAATAAAGTTGTTATTTATATTTCCTTATATCAGGATAAATGTTTATTATTCATGCTAGAATTGAATTAACCGGAAAATTAGTACATGTGTGAATACATAGACAAACAGAGTGTCACTAGTTTGCCTCTACTTGACTAGCTCGTTGAATCAATGATGGTTATGTTTCCTAACGATAGACATGAGTTGTCATTTGATTAATGGGATCATATCATTAGAGAATGATGTGATTGACTTGACCCATTCGTTAGCTTAGCACGATGATTGTTTAGTTTGTTGCTATTGCTTTCTCCATAACTTATACATGTTCCTATGACTATGAGATCATGCAACTCCAGAATATCGGAGGAACACTTTGTGTGCTACCAAACGTCACAACGTAACTGGGTGATTATAAAGGTGCTCTACAGGTGTCTTTGATGGTGTTTGTTGAGTTGGCATAGATCAAGATTAGGATTTGTCACTCCGATTGTCGGAGAGGTATCTCTAGGCCCTCTCGGTAATGTACATCACTATAAGCCTTGCAAGCAATGTAGGTAATGAGTTAGTTACGGGATGTAGCATTACGGAACGAGTAAAGAGACTTGCCGGTAACGAGATTGAACTACGTATTGAGATACCGACGATCGAATCTCGGGCAAGTAACATACCGATGACAAAGGGAACAACATATGTTGTTATGCGGTTTGACCGGTAAAGATCTTCGTAGAATATGTAGGAGCCAATATGAGCATCCAGGTTCTGCTATTGGTTATTGATCGGAGACATGTCCCATTTATGTCAACATAGTTCTCGTACCCGTAGGGTCCACACGCTTAATGTTCGGTGACAGTCGGTATTATGAGTTTATGTGTTTTGATGTACCAAAGATAGTTTGCAGTCCCGGATGTGATCACAGACATGACGAGGAGTCTCAAAATGGTCGAGGCATAAAGATTGATATATTGGACGACTATATTCGGACACCGGATATTTATCCGAATGCTGGCGGGTTATCGGAACCCCCGGGGGAACTAATGGGCCAACATGGGCCTTGTGGGAGAGAGAGGAGAGGGCCTAGGGCTGCCCCCCCCTTGGGAGTCCGAATTGGACAAGGAGGGAGGGCGGCACCCCCTCTTTCCTCCCTCCCTCTCTCCCCTTCCTTCCCCCTTCCCCCTTCCTAGTTGGACTAGGAAAAGGGGAGTCCTACTCCTACTAGGAGGAGGACTCCCCCTCTCCTTGGTGTGCCCCTAGGCCGGCCGGCCTCCCCCTTGCTCCGTTATATACGGGGGCAGTGGGGACCATAGAACACACAAGTTGATTGTTTTCCAGCCATGTGTGGTGCCCCCCTCCACCATAATCCACCTCGGTCATATCGTAGCGGTGCTTAGGCGAAGCCCTGTTCCGGTAGCATCATCATCACCGTCATCACGCTGTCATGCTGACGAAGCTCTCCCTCGAAGCTCTACTGGATCTGAGTTATTGGGACGTCACCGAGCCGAACGTGTGCAGATCGCGGACGTGTCATACCTTCGGTGCTAGGATCGGTCGATCATGAAGACGTACGACTACATCAACCGCGTTGTCTTAACGCTTCCGCTTACGGTCTACGAGGGTACATAGACAACACTCTTCCCTCTCGTTGCTATGCATCACCATGATCTTGTGTGTGCGTAGGATTTTTTTTGAAATTACTGCGTTCCCCAACAGTTTATCCTCTCAAAGGATTACACACCAAGGAGACAAGTAGGGAAGACATGCGGTAGAGTATCCAAAGGATCTTCAAGATCATCTTCCCATTTTCAAGACCTATATACTGCTTTCCCTTGTACCCAGCATGTAAAATAGCTTAGATGCTTATCGCATCCTCCGTAAAAATACGTTTTGACGTATCAATTAGACTATAATGGAAACAGTTTTGCCCAACCCTGTTCGGTATTGGCTTATTTCCTAATCTGTATTCCCTCTTTACGTCAGATTGTTGTATATACCTCGGCACGATTAAAATCGCCAGGGGCTTTATCTGGCCACGTATATTTTTCAAACAAAATAAGTTTGAACACTTATATAGTATGCTTTGGCGTCCCGAATATGGCACTATATGCATCGGCTCCGAATCACGTCTTTGGTCAATAGTTGGGTTTCCCGGCTCCTGTGATTACCACCTTACGTTCTTCTTGTTCGGCTAAGGTAGTAAAGGGAGAACTACTGTGATTGTGTTTCTGGTTCGTCCGGTCAAACACCTCAGTAGAGAAAGCCGAAAACTAACTGTCATGATGCGTGAGAGCTGGTCAGCAATTCGGCGACCTACTAAATCTCTAGTGATTTCTTCTTTATTACACGAAGGACTGGCCCTTACCAGTCACGTGCCTACGTCATCCAAGTTTGGATTGCCGCACGCGCACCAGGGGCTATGTCATAGTCCCATTGTCAAACTCCTATGGCTAAGTGAAAATAGTAAAGACGCAGAGTCCGATTGCCTGGTTCGCCACACTAACACCTCCTTCACGGACCAAGATGTTAGGTCAAGTGTGGTTATGTGCTAGCCCGAACACCCCCGTAGTATCTACGTGGGGGCTGAAGCCGACGACTGGCAAACTCTCAGGGATAAAAACGGCCGCACAGGAGGGAAAACACATTAAAATAAATAGTATAAGTATATTACAAAGCTTTGTCTCATATAACACCTGGGCAGTCCAGATATATTCGCTCGAATATGATGTCCTTCGAGCATTGGCCCTCTATCAAGCGGGCACCCTCCAGGACGTCTTCGAAATGGCGCTCTGGCATGCGATGATCCTTGCCTCCGGGCGAACCCTCAACCTCCATGATGGCAGCCTTCATCTTCGCCCAGTGCATCTTGACACGGGCAAAGGCCAGCCACGCACCATCTATACACGATGACCGCTTGACCGTGTCAATACGAGCCAGCGCGTTAACAAGTCGTTGCACCATGCCAAAATAGCTGCTGGGGACGGGTTCGGCTGGCCACAGCTGAACTATGATTTCCCACATGGCCAATCCAGACATCTTTTGCAGCTCGGACCACTACGCCATCTGATCATTCAACAGCACTGGGCGCTCCTGTGCCGCAAACTGTGACCAGAATAGCTTCTCCATCATATGACCCTCCTGGGCCCAGAAGAATGTCGCAGCGTCCGCGGCACTCTTTGGAAGATCCGCAATGGCATCTGGAGCATGCTACCTCTTTTAGCACTGCATTGGTTTTCCCCGAAGAGGAAGGGATGATGCAGCGAAGTAGTGTAAGTATTTCCCTCGGTTTTTGAGAACCAAGGTATCAATCCAGTAGGAGGCTACGCGTGAGTCCCTCGCACCTACACAAAACAAATAAATCCTCGCAGCCAATGCAAATAGGGGTTGTCAATCCCTATAGAGCCACTTTACGAGAGTGAGATCTGATAGATATGATAAGATAATATTTTTGGTATTTTTATGATAAAGATCCAAAGTAAAATAAAGGCAAAGTAAATAGCAAAGTAAATAACTAAGTAGTAGGAGATTGATATGATAAAGATAGACCCGGGGGCCATAGGTTTCACTAGTGGCTTCTCTCAAGAGCATAAGTATTCTACGGTGGGTGAACAAATTACTATTGAGCAATTGACAGAATTGAGCATAGTTATGAGAATATCTAGGTATGATCATGTATATAGGCATCACGTCCGAGAGAAGTAGACCGACTCCTGCCTGCATCCACTACTATCACTCCACTCATCGACCGCTATCCAGCATGCATCTAGAGTATTAAGTTAAAAACAGAGTAACGCCTTAAGCAAGATGACATGATGTAGAAGGATAGACTCATGCAATATGAAGAAAACCCCATCTTTTTATCCTCGATGGCAACAATAGAATACGTGCCTTGTTGCCCTTACTGTCACCGGGAAAGGACACCGCAAGATTGAACCCAAAGCTAAGCACTTCTCCCATTGCAAGAAAGATCAATCTAGTAGGCCAAACCAAACTCATAATTCGAAGAGACTTGCAAATATAACCAATCATACATAAAAGAATTCAGAGAATATTCAAATATTATTCATAGATAGACTTGATCATAAACCCACAATTCATCGGTCTCAACAAACACACCACAAAAAGAAGATTACATCGAATAGATCTCCACAAGAGAGGGGGAGAACATTGTATTGAGATCCAAAAAGAGAGAAGAAGCCATCTAGCTACTAACTATGGACCCGTAGGTCTGAGGTAAACTACTCACACTTCATCGCAGAGGCTATGGTGTTGATGAAGAAGCCCTCCGTGATCGATGCCCCCTCCGGCGGAGTTCCGGAACAGGCCCCAAGATGGGATCTTGTGGATACAGAAAGTTACGGTGGTGGAATTAGGGTTTTGGCTCCGTATCTGATTGTTTGGGGGTACGTGGGTATATATAGGAGGAAGAAGTACGTCGGTGGAGCAACAGGGAGCCCACAAGGGTGGAGGGCGCGCCTGGGGGGTAGGCACGCCCCCTACCTTGTGGCCTCCTGTTACGTGTCTTGACGTAGGGTCCAAGTCTCCTAAGTTGTATTCGATGAGAAAATCACGTTCCCGAAGGTTTCATTCCGTCTGGACTCCGTTTGATATTCCTTTTCTTCAAAACCCTAAAATAGGCAAAAAACATCAATTCTGGGCTAGGCCTCCGGTTAATAGGTTAGTCCCAAAAATAATATAAAAGTGGATAATAAAGCACAATAATGTCCAAAACAGTAGATAATATAGCATGGATCAATCAAAAATTATAGATACGTTGGAGACGTATCAAGCATCCCCAAGCTTAATTCCTGCTCGTCCTCTAGTAGGTAAATGATAGAAACAGAATTTTTGATGTGGAGTGCTACTTGGCATAATTTTAATGTAATTCTTCTTAATTGTGGTATGAATATTCAGATCCGAAAGATTCAAGACAAAAGTTCATATTGACATAAAAATGATAATACTTCAAGCATACTAACAAAGCAATTATGTCTTCTCAAAATAACATGGCTAAAGAAAGTTATCCCTACAAAATCATATAGTCTGGCTATGCTCTATCTTCACCACACAAAATATTTAAATCATACACAACCCCAATGACAAGCCAAGCAATTGTTTCATACTTTTGACATTCTCAAAACTTTTTCAATCTTCACACAATACATGAGCGTGAACCGTCGATATAACACTATAGGTGGAATAGAGTGGTGGTTGTGGAGAAGACAAAAAGGAGAAGATAGTATCACATCAACTAGGCGTATCAACGGGCTATGGAGATGCCCATCAATAGATATCAATGTGAGTGAGTAGGGATTGCCATGCTACGGATGCACTAGAGCTATAAGTATATGAAAGCTCAAAAAGAAACTAAGTGGGTGTGCATCCAACTTGCTTGCTCATGAAGACCTAGGGAAATTTGAGAAAGCCCATCATTGGAATATACAAGCCAAGTTCTATAATGTTGGTGGGAACGACACCTATGGGATCACAAGAATCCCTACTACGGTTAGTGGGGCGCGGGGTCGTGAGAAGAGCGGATCTAACAGGTAGCACACGGTTCGTTTATCCAGGTTCGGGCCGTGAGGATGCGTAAAACCCTACTCCTGCTTTGGTGGATTGTATATGTGTGTTCTTGAGCTAGCTATGGGGCGTGAGGAGCTCCAAAAAGCCGAATCCTTCTCCTGGTCGCCTCGGGCCTCCTTTTATAGGAAAAGGGGTTGCCACAGTGGCACACAGGAGGTGGAAAGGGTACAGTGATGTGAGGTTATCCCTCGCATTACATGACCAGGCGCATTTAACGCGTCTTGCTTAGGTGTCCTTGCTTTATCGGGGACGGGGGAGAGATCTGTCTCGTCCGTTGTCGCTCCTTCTTGTGTTGACACGCGCCCTGGCCAGCGATGCCTGAGATGCCACGTAGGTAGGCAGGCAGCTGAGGTGGCGCAGTGGTGGGTCTTCACGAAGATCTGCATGCCGCAACGCAGGTGCCTGCCCAGCTGGTTGGGTCGGCAGCTGCATGCATGCGGTGTTGGAGGTTTAGTTGGCGTGGGCCTAATGGTGGCCCTGCGGGTGTCCTCGGTAAGGGCCTTGCCGGGGGCCCGGCAAGGGTCTTGCCGAGGTGCCTGCTGTCATCCCTGGCAAGGCACTTGCTGGGGGCCTTGTGGTCTTCCTCGGCTGGGATCCCGCCAAGGGTTGTCGTCTCCTTAGTGCGTATCTGATCTTGAATGTCTTCACAAAGATCTGCATGCCGCCACAGGGATGTCTCCCGGATCCTTGCCCTTTGGGGGCAGTGGACTCAAGAGTGATTTGCTCCGTAGGCGCGGGACGAGTCGCCGCGGCAAGGGTCTTGCCGGGGCTGCTAGAACTGTCTCCTGGCAAGGATCTTGCCGGGGGAGTCCACTTCGTCCCCTTTGCTCTTCATGGTCTTCGCCTTGGCGTCGTAGTTCTCTTGAGCTTCAGTCTTACCCTGGCTCACCTCCCTTGCCTTGCTTGGTATGGTGGTGCCCGTGGCTCAGACTGCCCGTGCACAGTTATAGGGGTACAAAAAGTGTACCCCTCTTTTTGTACACCGACAGGAGCCCCCGGGCCTTGGCCACACATAAGCGCAACCCGTTGTTGGGCTAGGCCCAAAAACGGTGCGCGGGCAGGCGGGGTGGTTTTTTCCGCGGTAAGGTTCTTCGCGCGCTGCGCTTCCCACGACTCCTGCGCGTGGCGCGACGTGGGGAGGCGCGTGTGACGTGGGTGGCATGCGTGGGGTTGGTTCCCGCGGGCATGCGTCACACCACAGTTAATGTGAAAGGAGGCAGCCCGTATTTTCCCCCATAAGAAAGGAATAATCGCGGGCGCGCTGCTCACTTTCTCCTCTTTCCTCGTGCCTTTTCCAATCTCAGAGCCGTCGTTTCCTCTCTTCCTTCCTTCCTAAGCTTCCGCCATCGCCTGCCGTCGTTGCTTCACCATCCCCCTTCCTCAGCCCTCTAAACTTCTTGGTCGCCATGGCGCCCAAATCCGTCAAGGGCAAGGGGGTGGCTAAGGGCGCTGGGACTGTGGAGCCGCCGGAGAGCGCGCTGTCGGGGGACCGGACGAAGTCCGCCTTTTTCTTCCCCTCGACGGTTGATGTTCGAGAGCTCCGGGCCTCCTTCAGGCCCCTATGGGGAGCGAAGACGGGGGGAGAGAATTCGGGACACCCGGCGACGCGCGTCATTCCTGCTGCTTGCGCCGATCCTGCTCCAAATCGGTATCCCTTTTTCATCGGTTATCTTTCTTGCGGGTTATGCCCCCCTTTCTCCGATTTCTTCTGTGACGTTATGCACACCTTCGGCTTTCACCTCTTGGATTTTACTCCGAATACGGTGGCGTGCATGGCTTTCTTCGCGCATCTTTGCGAAGGCTTTGTCGGGGTGCATCCCAACACGGCGCTCTTCCACCATTATTTCTTCCCTCGGATCTAGCCGGGAGGTGCCGTCTCTGGTTGCGTCACCTGGATCCCAAGATCCAAGGGGGTGTACCCAGACGATGCCGTGAAGGAGAGGTGGGAGGAATGGCGTGGCCGGTGGTGCTGGATTGAGGATGAAAACCCGCCGGAATTCTGCAAGGTCCACCGAGTGCCGCCGGTCCGTGGCACCGATTGGAGCGATGTCGACACCGCCGACGGGAGGCTCACTGTTGCCACTACTAGGATTCTCCGGCTCACCCGGGCCGGACTCACCCTTGAGATGATCGGGGCGGACTTCATTCACTGCCGGATCGCCCCGTTGCACAACAAGGGGAGGCCAGCTTGGCTCTTTATGAATCCGGCTGACATTATGCAACTCCGCCCCGGCCTTGATCACTACTTCACAGTGCTAGCACATGCCCACTTCTGCCAGCGGCTTTTCCAGCTTGATGTGGTTCGCGATGGCGAGGTCGAACGGACCGGCAAGGCCGCGAGGGCTGCCGCAAAGGTTGGCAAGGCCCTCAAGGGGCCGTTTTTCAAGCTGCCAGCGGGGGTGGTCCCGTTGTGCAACAATTCGCGTCGGTCCGAGATCATCGCCATGATGCCGGACTGTAATGCACACGGCCCTGTCCCGAGCTGGAAGGAGCCGAAGGACGCGGATGTGCAGGAATTCTTTGACACCCTGATCGAGGTGTATGTCAATGCTGATGCCGAGCGGTGGCTTGTCATGGACACCACCCAGGCAGAGCTGGACTACATCGCCACTAGGGCGGGGGAGGCACAGCTTGCCATGGAGGCCGGCAGCACCGGGGGTGTGGAGGACAAGGCCCCAACGGCTGCGGAGGAAGAGGAGCTCACCCGGTGGGCGGCGGCCTCCGGGGAGGTCAGCAGCGCTAACACTGGAGCTCCGCTCGTCGAAGACGCAGCCGACGAGTCGTCGTCGTCGGAGGATGTGGCAGCGGGCTCGACGCCAACCAGGGGAAGAGGGCAAATCCTGCGGCGGGCTGGCTCCGGCTAGCCGGTCTGGCCCGGCAGGGCTACGCGGCCTCAATTGACCCTGGAGGGGTCTGGGCGTCACACGAGGGCCACAGCAGCCAAGAGGCTGACGAAGGCCGCTGAGAAGAAGAAGACAACAGCCCCTTCCTCATCTGGGCGCGCACAAACCCCGCCGTCTTTGCCTCCTCCGGCAGATGTCGACTCGGATGTTGACGCGGAGGTCACTTTTGATCTCGGGCCTCTCAGCCCGAAGAGGAAAAGGAAAGTGGTGGAAGAGGAGGAGGTGGATGACGAGTAAGTACTCTGTTCCTTACTGCCATTTCCATTCCTCTGAATTAAGTCACTCATCTTGATCGGTTTTTGCTTTTGCAGGGATGCAGAGACGTTGGCCCAGAGGGTGAAGAGGGCGAAGGCCTCAGCAAGCAGTCAGCCCCCAGCTGGGGCTTCAAAGACGCCACTAGTGGTGTTGAGCAGCCCGGACAGGAGCCCCCGGCACAGCCCCCAGCGTAAGTTCGTCACCCTCCTCTTATTTGACATGTGGTAGGCGTTCGATGCTATGGTGTTGACCTTGTCGGGTTTGCAGGAGGGGAGCGGCAGCAGGAGGAGCCGCAGAGGGCTACCCCCAACACACCACCCCCATCGACTACGCCGCCGCGAGGGGCGTCCCTGGCAAGGGCATCAAGCACAGAGCCCACACCCATGGAGGAAGAGGGGAACTTGGGCGCTGGTGACTCTGCCACGGCGCCTGATGCTGGCGGGGAGGGGACTTCTACTTCACAGCCTGGCACTGGTGAGTCGCCTGTCCTCCGTCTCTATTTTTCCCTTATTCTTTTTCTTGGCTTCAATGCTCCCATTACTACCCAGGCCCTCCTTCAATGGGTATGGAGGACGTGGATACTGTTGTTGGGAACATTGCTGAGGAGGCCGCCAGGGATGCTGGCGAGGTCGCCACTGATGAGGCTGCCAAGGATGCTGCCGAGGACACCGCTGCGGGGCCGCCAAGGCTACCGGCGAGGCTTCTGCCGAGGGCGCCAACGGTGGGCCTGCCGGGGAAGCCGGCAAGGCCATTGCTGAGGAAGAGGTGGTTGATGATCAGCCTCCCTCCTCCTCAACCTCGGGTCCCGGCATATATCTGAAGGTGGGCGACGATCTTTTCGTCCATCTCCCAGGGGCGTCAAGTTCCCGGGCGCCCGCCGAAGGGGAAGTCTTTGACGGCGAGGTGCTTGCCGCCACTGGGCTTGAGGTTGTCGATGAGACGGGCGTTGGCGGTGATGGTTCTCCAGAAGAGCAGCTTTTCCGCGCTATGGGGGCCAACTTCCGAAAACTCTAGGCGCTCTATCGTGTCCGTCTGGACAAGGTTAAGTCCAGGACGGCAATGGTGGACCAGGCGGAGGTGGATTTTAAGGCGCGCATTGCTGAGATGCAGACCTGGTTCCACCAGACTCGCGAGGAGCAGAGGGCCTTTCAGGAGGAATTGGCCAAGCACAATGTCGAGCTCACCATGAAGATGGCTGACATTGAGAAGGCCCAGGAAAAGGCGGCGAACTTGGCGGCCGCGGCTGAGGCCGTCCGGAACCAGCATCAAGCCGCACTAGATTTCCAGGAAGAGGACCTCACCGTGCGTGAGGCGAAGCTTGCCGCAGCGCTCCATGGAAAGGATGAGGAGCTCGAGGCCCTTGTCGCGCGGCGGACTCGCGAGATGGAGCAGAGGCACAAGGAGGCACTCGATGCCCAGGCTCTGGCCCATGCCGGCAAAGTAAGGGAGTTGGAGGTGGAGCAGGACGAGCTGAAGGAGCAGGCCTTCAAGCTGTCCAACGAGAAGAGCACGCTCAACAACGCCTTGGTGGAGGCGCAAGGAGCGGTCATCAGCAGGGCTGGGGAGCTCTCCGAAGTGCAAAACTCCGTCAGAGATCTCAAGCTGAAGCTGGAGGATCTCGAGAAGATGTTGTCAGAGAGCAGGGCTCGGGAGGATACCTTGACCAGGAGTCTGGAGGAGGAGAAGCAGCTGCGGGCAAACGAGGACGCCTCCCACCAGGATTATGTGGTGGGCGGGAACAGATGGATCAGCCGTCTGGAGGATGTCGCCGGTAGGGTCACCTCGCAGTTGGCCACCATGGGGATGCCAAATGTGAGGTACGCCCCTGAGCGTAGCGGGGCCGTCAACACCAAGCTGACCCTGTTCTTCGAGGGCGTCCTTGGAGCCTTGGCTTATCTTCACTCCAACCGAGCGGCCACGTTGGCCGGGGAAGCCCGGCGACTTTGCCGGGGGGTCATGACCAAGGTCCTCACCAAGATAGCGTACTGGAATCCCGACCTCGACTTCGATGCCGCGATGGATAGCTTGCCGGATGGTATTGACCTCACGGTGCTCAAGGAGCACATCAAGCCCGTCATCAGCAGCATCGACGAAATCAAGAGGGTGGAAGTCAGCACCGGGATTAGGCATCCCGTTCTTCACCGCCGCTGCAGGTTCACGACCAAGAAAAATTTCATCTTTAGTTAGAACCGCAACAATGATGTGATGTAATATAACTTTGCAGTACTCTTAATTTCATGCACGTTATTTCCCCGTTCAATTCCTCTTTGTATGTGCGCCCTACGTCGATTGGGTAGGCTTGCCGGCGCGGAAGCCCCTAGCGGTGTTTTGGGGACAGATCCCCATGGGCCTGCTGGATATGCGTGCTGCCGGATGAGCCACCTTTCCGTTCTGAACGCGGCCGCTCGAACTGTCGAGCTTGACTCGAGTCAGAGTCGAGGGCGTTGTTGATCGCGGAAGGCTACTCTGCCATTCCCGACGCAGCCGCTTGAGCTGTTGAGCGGACTCGAAATAGGGCAAGGGCGTTGCCGATCATGGGAGAGCCCCCTGGCATGCAGGTTTCTCATACAAAGGCGTGACATCTCCTGGGGGAATAACCTCATATAAAAAGGATAGAACAAATAAGGGTTCAGTGCAACTTAGCTTCTGTTTGTTGTCGCTCGAGCGCTGATCTTCAGGCCTCCTTCCCTCTCCAAGAGCCACGAAGACGAAGGAGTGCTGGGCTGATTGCTAGAGCCGATTCTCACAACTGTGGCCCCTACCTAGCGCGCCAGAGATGTTGATGGGAACGACACCTATGGGATCACAAGAATCCCTAATACGGTTAGCGGGGCACGGGGTCGTGAGAAGAGCGGATCTAACAGGTATCACACGGTTCATTTATCCAGGTTCGGGCCGCGAGGATGCGTAAAACCCTACTCCTGCTTTGGTGGATTGTATATCTGTGTTCTTGAGCTAGCTATGGGGCGTGAGGAGCTCCAACAAGCCGAATCCTTCTCCTAGTCTCCTCGGGCCTCCTTTTATAGAAAAAGGGGTTGCCACAGTGGCACACACAAGGTGGAAAGGGTACAGTGATGCGAGGTTATCCCTCGCATTACATGACAAGGCGCATTTAATGCATCTTGCTTACGTGTCCTTGCTTTATCGGGGACGGGGGAGAGATCTATCTCGTCCGTCGCCGCTCCTTCTTGTGTCGACACGCGCCCTTGTAGGCAGGCAGCTGAGGTGGTGCAGTGGTGGGTCTTCACGAAGATCTGCATGCCGCCATGCAGGTGCCTGCCCAGGTGGTTGGGTCTGCAGCTGCATGCATGGGGTGGTGGAGGTTTAGTCGGCGTGGGCTTGATGGTGGCCCCGCGGGTGTCCTCAGTAAGGGCCTTGCCGGGGCCCCGGCAAGGGTCTTTCCGAGGCGCCTGCTGTCATCCCCGGCAAGGCGCTTGCCGGGGGCCTTGTGGTCTTCCTCGGCTGGGATCCCGCCAAGGCTTGTCGTCTCCTTAGTGCGTATCTGATCTTGAATGTCTTCACAAAGATCTGCATGCCTCCACGGGGATGTCTCCCGGATCCTTTCCCTTTGGGGGCAGTGGAATCAAGGGTGATTTGCTCCGTAGGCGCGGGATGAGTCGCCGCAGAAAGGGTCTTGCCGGGGCTGCTAGAACTGTCTCCCAGCAAGGATCTTGCTGGGGGAGTCCGCTTCGTCCCCTTTGCTCTTCGTGGTCTTGGCCTTGGCGTCGTAGTTCACTTGAGCTTCGGTCTTACCCTGGCTCACCTCCCTTGCCTTGCTTGGTGTGGTGGTGCCCGTGGCTCAGACTGCCCGTGCACAGTTATAGGGGTACAAAAAGTGTACCCCTCTTTTTGTACACCGACATATAATGAAAAATTCCCACTAGTATATGGAAGTGATAACATGAGAGACTCTCTACTATGAAGATCATGGTGCTACTTTGAAGCACAAGTGTGGTAAAAGGATAGTAATATTGTCCCTTCTCTCTTTTTCTCTCATTTTATTTATTTGGGCCTTTTCTCCTTTTTATGGCCTCTTTTCTTTCTCTTCTTTTTTTATCTGGGCTTCTTTGGCCTCTTTTATTTATTTTTCGTTTGGAGTCTCATCCCGACTTGTGGGGGAATCATAGTCTCCATCATCCTTTCCTCACTAGGACAATGCTCTAATAATGATGATCATCACACTTTTATTTTTCTTACAAGTCAACAATTACAACTCGATACTTAGAACAAAATATGACTCTATGTGAATGCCTCCGGCGGTGTACCGGGATATGCAATGATGCATGAGTGACAAGTATGAAAGAATTATGAACGGTGGCTTTGCCACAAATACTATGTCAACTACATGATCATGCTAAGCAATATGACAATGATGGAGTGTGTCATAAAAGGAACGGTGGAAAGTTGCATGTCAATATATCTCGGAGTGGCTATGGAAATGCCATAATAGGTAGGTATGGTGGCTGGTTTGAGGAAGGTATATGGTAGGTGTATGATACCAGCGAAGGTGCGCGGTATTAGAGAGGCTAGCAAAGGTGGAAGGGTGAGAGTGCGTATAATCCATGGACTCAACATTAGTCATAAATAACTCATATACTTATTGCAAAAATCTACAAGTTATAAAAGCAAAGTATTGCGCGCATGCTCCTAGGGGGGTAGATTGGTAGGAAAAGACCATCGCTCGTCCCCGACCGCCACTCATAAGGAAGACAATCAATAAATAAATCATGCTCCGACTTCATCACATAACGGTTCACCATACGTGCATGCTACGGGAATCACAAGCTTCAACACAAGTATTTATCAAATTCACAACTACTCAACTAGCATGACTTTAATATCACCATCTCCATATCTCAAAACAATTATCAAGTATCAAACTTCTCATAGTATTCAACACACTCATAAGAGAGTTTTATTATTAATCTTGCATACCAAGCATATTAGGATTTTAAGCAAATTACCATGCTATTAAGACTCTCAAAATAATCTAAGTGAAGCATGAGAGGTAAATAGTTTCTATAAAACAAATCTACCACCGTTCTCTAAAATATATAAGTGAAGCACTAGAGCAAAATTATATAACTCAAAAGATATAAGCGAAGCACATAGAGTATTCTAACAAATTCCATATCAAGTATGGCTCTCTCAAAAGGTGTGTACAGCAAGGATGATTGTGTTAAACTAACAAGCAAATACTCAAATCATACAAGACGCTCCAAGCAAAACACATATCATGTGGCGAATAAAAATATAGCTCCAAGTAAAGTTACCGATAGAAGTAGACGAAAAAGGGGATGCCTTCCGGGGCATCCCCAAGCTTTGGCTTTTAGGTGTCCTTAGATTATCTTGGGGGTGCCATGGGCATCCCCAAGCTTAGGCTCTTGCCACTCCTTGTTCCATAATCCATCAAATCTTTACCCAAAACTTGAAAACTTCACAACACAAAACTTAAAGTAGAAAATCTCGTGAGCTCCGTTAGTGAAAGAAAACAAAAGACCACTTCAAGGTACTGTAATGAACTCATTATTTATTTATATGGGTGTTATACCTACTGTATTACAACTTCTCTATGATTTATAAACTATTTTACTAGCCATAGATTCGTCAAAATAAGCAAACAACACACGAAAAACAGAATCTGTCAAAAACAGAACAGTCTGTAGTAATCTGTAGCTAGCGCAAGATCTGGAACCTCAAAAATTCTAAAATAAATTGCTGGACTTGAGTAATTTATCTATTAATCATATGCAAAAATAATTAACTAAATATCACTTTCCAAATAAAAATGACAGCAGTTCTCGTGAGCGCTAAACTTTCTGTTTTTTACAGCAAGTTCAACAAGACTTTCCCCAAGTCTCCCCAACGGTTCTACTTGGCACAAACACTAATTAAACACAAAAAACACAACCAAAACAGAGGCTAGATAATTTATTTATTACTAAACAGGAGCAAAAATCAAGGAATAAAAATAAAATTGGGTTGCCTCCCAACAAGCGCTATCATTTAACGCCCTTAGCAAGGCATAACAAGCAAGAATAGATCTAGGTATTGCCATCTTTGGTAGGCAATTCTTCAATGAGGCATCTACCATCTTTAGTAATTTATTTCTTTTTATTAATTATCAAACTTTTAGGCACAAGATCGAAAAATTCATTTCTAACAAATGGTTCCTTAATGATAGCGAAAAGATTGGGATAAACACTTATAGATTTGAGATCCGCATTTTCCTTACTAGATGATTCACCCTTATTTTTAGGAACGTACATAAGTTTGGCAACTTTAGTGTAAGGACTCGGAGTATTCTTTACGGAAGAAAAAGTGGTTCCCAAGTTGGTAATAATATTCTCAAGTTTATCGATCCTAACGGAATCGTGATTTATTTTCTCAATAACTATGGGTTCCTTTTCTTTAATATCTTTCAAAGTAACTCCTACTTTAGATCCATATTGAGAGATTTGGCTATGGATCTTTTTATCCAAATTTTCAATCAATTCTACAGTAGCAACCTTATTTGCAATAATTTCAAGCCTTTGCATTACATTCTCCAAAGTCAATATAGTTCCATTAACCAAGATAGGGGTGAGCCAAATAAATCTAACATAGCATTATAAGAATCAAAAGTATGGCTACCCAAAAAGTTCCCTTCGGTAATAGTATCAAGAACATAATGGTGCCAAGGAGTAATGCCTACATAAAAATTGCGAAGGAGAATGGTAGTAGATTGCTGCCTAGTAGATTTATTTTGAGCATTGCAAATTCTTGCTACGTCTTGAGCTTGCGTTGGTTTTCCCCGAAGAGGAAGGGATGATGCAGCAGAGTAGCGTAAGTATTTCCCTCAGTTTTTGAGAACCAAGGTATCAATCCAGTAGGAGGCCACGCTCAAGTCCCTCATACTTGCACAAAGCGATAGCTACTCGCAACCAACGCGACTAGGGGTTATCAATCCCTTCATGGTCACTTACGAGAGTGAGATCTGATAGTATTTTTGGTATAAAGATGCAAAGTAAAAAGTAAAGGCAAAGTAAAAAAGCAAAGCAAGATTAAAGTGATGGAGATTGATATGATGAGAATAGACCCTGGGGGCATAGGTTTCACTAGTGGCTTCTCTCAAGAGCATAAGTATTCTACGGTGGGTGAACAAATTACTGTTGAGCAATTGACAGAATTGAGCATAGTTATGAGAATATCTAGGCATGATCATGTATATAGGCATCACGTCTGTGACAAGTAGACCGAAACGATTCTGCATCTACTACTATTACTCCACTCGTCAACCGCTATCCAGCATGCATCTAGAGTATTAAGTTAAAAACAGAGTAACGCCTTAAGCAAGATGACATGATGTAGAGAGATAAATTCATGCAATATGAAATAAATCCCATCTTGTTATCCTCGATTGCAACGATGCAATATGTGCCTTGCTGCCCCTTCTGTCACTGGGAAAGGACACCGCAAGATCAAACCCAAAGCTAAGCACTTCTCCCATGGCAAGAACTACCAATCTAGTTGGCCAAACCAAACGGATAATTCGAAGAGACTTGCAAAGATAACCAATCATACATAAAAGAATTCAGAGAAGATTCAAATATTATACATAGATAGACTTGATCATAAACCCACAATTCATCGGTCTCAACAAACACGCCGCAAAAAGAAGATTACATCGAATAGATCTCCACAAGAGAGGGGGAGAACTTTGTATTAAGATCCAAAAAGAGAGAAGAAGCCATCTAGCTACTAACTATGGACCCGAAGGTCTGAGGTAAACTACTCACACTTCATCGGAGGGGCTAGGATGATGTACAAGCCCTTTGTGATGACGTCCCTCTTCCGGCGAAGCTCCGGAACAGGCCCCAAGATGGGATCTCGTGCATACAAAGAGTTGCGGCGGTGGAATTAGGTTTTTGGCTCCTGTTCTGATCGTTTGCGGGTACGTGTGTATATATAGGAGGAAGGAGTACGTCGGTGGAGCACCGAGGGGCCCACAAGGCAGGGGGGCGCGCCCCCCTCACCTTCATGACCTCCTCTTTGACTCCTTGGAGTAGGGTCCAAGTATCCTGGATCACGTTCGGTGAGAAAATCACGTTCCCAAAGATTTTATTCCATTTGGACTCCGTTTGATATTCCGTTTCTTTGCAACACTGAAATAGGCAAAAAACAGCAATTCTGGGCTGGGCCTCCGGTTAATAGGTTAGTCCCAAAAATAATATAAAAGTGGAAAATAAAGCCCAATATAGTCCAAAACAGTAGATAATATAGCATGGAGCAATCAAAAATTATAGATACGTTGGAGACGTATCAGGCATCCCCAAGCTTAATTCATGCTCGTCCTCGAGTAGGTAAATGATAAAAAGAGAATTTTTGATGCGGAGTGCTACTTGGCATAATTTCAATGCAAATCTTTTTAATTGTGATATGAATATTCAGATTTGAAAGATTCCTGACAAAAGTTTATATTGACATAAAAATAATAATACTTCAAGCATACTAACAAAGCAATTATGTCTTCTCAAAATAACATGGCCAAAGAAAGTTATCCCTACAAAATCATATAGTCTGGCTATGCTCCATCTTCACCACACAAAGTATTTAAATCATGCACAACCCCGATGACAAGCCAAGCAATTGTTTCATACTCTAACTTTTTCAAAACTTTTTCAATCTTCACGCAATACATGAGCGTGAGCCATGGATATAGCACTATAGGTGGAATAGAATGGTGGTTGTGGAGAACACAAAAAGGAGGGGAAGATAGTCTCACATCAACTAGGCGTATCAACGGGCTATGGAGATGCCCATCAATAGATATCAATGTGAGTGAGTAGGGATTGCCATGCAACGGATGCACTAGAGCTATAAATATATGAAAGCTCATCAAAAGAAACTAGTGGGTGTGCATCCAACTTGCTTCCTCATGAAGACCTAGGGCACTTGAGGAGGCCCATCATTGGAATATACAAGCCAAGTTCTATAATGTAAAATTCCCACTGTTATATGAAAGTGATAACATGAGAGACTCTCTACTATGAAGATCATTCTGCTACTTTGAAGCACAAGTGTGGTAAAAGGATAGTAGCATTGCCCCTTTTTATTTATTTTCTCTTTTTTTGGGCCTTCTTTTTTTTCTTTGGCATTTTTTTGGGACAATGCTCTATTAAATGATGATCATCACACTTTTATTTTTTTACAACTCAATGATTACAACTCGATTCTAAAACAAAGTATGACTCTATATGGATGCCTCCGGCGGTGTACCGGGATATGCAATGAATCAAGAGTGACAAGTATGAAGAAATTATGAACGGTGGCTTTGCCATAAATACTATGTCAACTAAGCAATATGACAATGATGAATGTGTCATTATGAACTAGATGGTGGAAAGTTGCATGGCAATATATCTCAGAATGGCTATGGAAATGCCATAATAGGTAGGTATGGTGGCTGTTTTGAGGAAGGTATATGGTTGGTGTATGATACCGACGAAAGGTGTGTGGTATTAGAGAGGCTAGCAAATGTGGAAGGGTGAGAGTGCGTATGATCCATGGACTCAACATTAGTCATAAAGAACTCATATACTTATTGCAAAAATCTAGAAGTTATCAAAGCAAAGTATTACGCGCATGCTCCTAGGGGGATAGATTGGTAGGAAAAGACCATCGCTCGTCCCCGACCGCCACTCATAAGGAAGACAATCAATAAATAAAGCATGCTCCGACTTCATCACATAACAGTTCACCATACGTGCATGCTACGGGAATCACAAACTTTAACACAAGTATTCTTTAAATTCACAACTACTCAACTAGAATGACTTTAATATTATCACCTCCATATCTCAAAACAATTATCATGCTTCAATCTTTTCTTAGTATTCAACACACTCAAAAGAAAGTTTCAAAAATCTTGAATACCAAGCATATTATTATTAAGCAAATTACCATGCTATTAAGACACTCTCAAAATAATTTAAGTGAAGCAAGAGAGATCAATAGTTTCTTTAAAACAAATCCACCACCATGCTCTAAAAGATCTAAGTGAAGCACATAGAGCAAAATTATAACGCTCAAAATATATAAGTGAAGCACATAGAGCAAAACTACTTAGCTCAAAAGATATAAGTGAAGCACATAGAGTATTCTATCAAATTTTAATTCATGTATGGCTCTCTCAAAAGGTGTGTACAGCAAGGATGATTGTGTCATACTAAGACACAAAGACAGAAATAATACAAGACGCTCCAAGCAAAACACAAATCATGTTGGTAAATAAAAATATAGCTCCAAGTAAATTACCGATGGAAGTGGACGAAAGAGGGGATGCCTTCCGGGCATCCCCAAGCTTTGACTTTTTGGTGTCCTTGGATTATCTTGGGGGTGCCATGGGAATACCCAAGCTTAGGCTCTTGCCACTCCTTGTTCCATAATCCATCACAAGAATTCACCCAAAACTTGAAAACTTCACAACACAAAACTCAAAATAGAAAACTCGTGAGCTCCGTTAGCGAAAGAAAACAAAAGACCACTTCAAGGTACTGTAATGAACTCATTATTTATTTATATTGGTGTTAAATCTACTTTATTCCAACTTCTCTATGGATTATAAACTATTTTACTAACCATAGATTCATCAAAATAAGCAAACAACACACGAAAAACAGAATCTGTCAAAAACAGAACAGTCTGTAGTAATCTGTAGCTAGCGCAAGATCTGGAACCCCAAAAATTCTAAAATAAATTTCTGGACGTGAGGAATTTATCTATTAATCATATGCAAAAAGAATTAACTAAATATCACTCTTCAAATAAAAATCACAGCAGTTCTCAAGAGCGCTAAAGTTTCTGTTTTTTACAGCAAGTTCAACAAGACTTTCCCCAAGTCTTCCCAACGGTTCTACTTGGCACAAACACTAATTAAACACAAAAAAACACAACCAAAACAGAGGCTAAATAATTTATTTATTACTAAGCAGGAGCTAAAAGCAAGGAATAAAAATAAAATTGGGTTGCCTCCCAACAAGCGCTATCATTTAACGCCCCTAGCTAGGCATAAAAGCGAGGATAGATCTAGGTATTGCCATCTTTGGTAGGCAATCCATAAATGGCTCTCATGATAGTTTAATATGGCAATTTTATTTTATCTCTTGGAAAGTGTTCCATGCCCTTTTTTTAATGGAAATTGAAATCTAATATTCCCTTCCTTCATATCAATAATCGCACCAACCGTTCTAAGGAAAGGTCTACCAAGAATAATAGGGCAAGAGGGATTGTAATCTATATCAAGAACAATGAAATCTACGGGCACATAATTCCTATTTGCAACAATAAGAACATCATTAATCCTTCCCATAGATTTCTTAATAGTAGAATCCGCGAGATGCAAGTTTAGAGAGCAATCATCAAAATTGCGGAAATCTAGCAAATCACACAAAGTTTTGGGAATAGTGGAGACACTAGCACCCAAATCACACAAAGCATAAAACTCATGATCTTTAATTTTAATTTTAACAGTTGGTTCCCACTCATCATAGAGTTTTCTAAGGATAGAAACTTTCAGCTCAAGTTTTTCTTCATAAGATTGCATCAAGGCATCAACAATATGTTCGGTGAAGGATTTATTTTGACTATAAGCATGTGGAGAATTTAGCACGGATTGCAACAAGGAAATACAATCAATTAAAGAGCAACTTTCATAATTAAATTCCATGAAATCCAATATAGTGGGTCTAGCAACATCTAGATTTTTATTTCTTTCAATCCCACTTTCATCAATTTCATCATTAAGATCTAAATACTCCGAATTTTTAGAACGCCTCCTAGGTAAAGGAAGATCATATTCAATTTAATCAAGGTTAATATTGCAAAACAAAGATTTAATAGGGGACACATCAATAACTTTTAGATCTTCATCTTGATTTTCATAGGAATTGGAAGAACACGCTTTAATAAAGGCATCTTTGGAAGCACGCATCCTAGCGGTTCTTTCCTTGCACTCATCAATGGAAATTCTCATGGCTTTGAGAGACTCATTGATATAATGCTTAGGAGGAATAGATCTAAGCTTTAAAGAATCAACCTCAAGGGAAATTCTATAAATGTTCCTAGCCAAATCATCAACTTTAAGAAATTTCTCTTCAAGCAAAGCATTAAAATTCTTTTGTGAATTCATAAATTCTTTAACACTATTCTCAAATTCAGAGGGCATCTTATTATAATTTCCATAAGAGTTGTTGTAGGAATTCCCATAATTATTAGAAGGATTACTAGGATATGGCCTAGGATTAAAATTCCCTCTATAAGCGTTGTTACCAAAATTATTCCTACCAACAAAATTCACATCCATAGATTCATTGTTATTCTCAATCAAAGTGGACAAAGGCATATCATTAGGATCAGAAGAAACACTCTTAGTAGCAAATAATTTCATAAGTTCATCCATCTTTCCACTCAAAACATTGATTTGTTCTATCGCATGCACTTTTTTATTAGAAGATCTTTCAGTATGCCATTGAGAATAATTAGCCATAATATTATCTAGGAGTTTAGTAGCATCTCCTAAAGTGATTTCCATAAAAGTGCCTCCCGCGGCCGAATCTAAAAGATTTCTAGAAGAAAAATTCAATCCGACATAAAAAATTTGTATGATCATCCACAAAATCAGACCATGAGTAGGGCAATTACATATCATTAATTTCATTCTCTCCCAAGCTTGTGCAACATGTTCATGATCAAGTTGCTTGAAATTCATAATATCGTTTCTAAGAGAGATGATCTTAGCGGGAGGGAAATACTTAGAGATAAAAGCATCTTTGCACTTGTTCCAAGAATCAATACTATTCTTAGGCAAAGACGAAAACCAAGCTTTAGCACGATCTCTAAGCGAAAAAGGAAATAGCTTTAATTTAACAACGTCATTATCGACATCTTTTTTCTTTTGCATATCACATAAATCAACGAAGCTATTCAGATGAGTAGCGGCATCTTCACTAGGAATGCCGGCGAATTGATCTTTCATAACAAGATTCAAAAAAGTAGCATTGATTTCACAAGATTTGGTATTAGCAAGAGGAGCAATCGGAGTGCTAAGGAAATCATTATTACTGATATTGGTGAAGTCACACAATTTGGTAGTATCTTGAGCCATCGCGACAAACAAGCAATCTAACACACGAGCAAACAAAAAGGCAAGCGGGCAAAAGAGGCAAATAGAGAGGGAGGATATAGAGAGAGGGCGAATAAAACGGCAAGGGTGAAGTGGGGGAGAGGAAAACGAGAGGCAAATGGAAAATAATGTAATGCGAGAGATAGGGATTCTGATGGGTACTTGGTATGTTGACTTTTTGCGTAGACTCCCCGGCAACGGTGCCAGAAATCCTTCTTGCTACGTCTTGAGCTTGCGTTGGTTTTCCCCGAAGAGGAAGGGATGATGCAGCAGAGTAGCTAACTATTTCCCTCAGTTTTTGAGAACCAAGGTATCAATCTAGTAGGAGCCCACGCTCAAGTCCCTCGTACCTGCACAAAGCGATAGCTACTCGCAACCAACGCGATTAGGGGTTGTCAATCCCTTCACGGTCACTTACGAGAGTGAGATCTGATCGATATAATATTTTTGGTATTTTTGGTATAAAGATGCAAAGTAAAAAGTAAAGGCAAAGAAAAAGCAAAGCAAGATTAAAGTGATGGAGATTGATATGATGAGAATAGACCCGGGGGGCATAGATTTCACTAGTGGCTTCTCTCAAGAGCATAAGTAATCTACGGTGGGTGAAAAAATTACTGTTGAGCAATTGACAGAATTGAGCATAGTTATGAGAATATCTAGGCATGATCATGTATGTAGGCATCACATCCATGACAAGTAGACCGAAACGATTCTGCATCTACTACTATTACTCCACTCATCGACCGCTATCCAGCATGCATCTAGAGTATTAAGTTAAAAACAGAGTAACGCCTTAAGCAAGATGACATGATGTAGAGACATAAATTCATGCAATATGAAATAAACCCCATCTTCTTATCCTCGATGGCAACGATGCAATATGTGCCTTGCTGCCCCTTCTGTCACTGGGAAAGGACACCGCAAGATCGAACCCAAAGCTAAGCACTTCTCCCATGGCAAGAACTACCAATCTAGTTGGCCAAACCGAACGGATAATTCGAAGAGACTTGCAAAGATAACCAATCATACATAAAAGAATTCAAGAGAAGATTCAAAAATTATTCATAGATAGACTTGATCATAAACCCACAATTCATCGGTCTCAACAAACACACCGCAAAAAGAAGATTACATCGAATAGATCTCCACAAGAGAGGGGGAGAACTTTGTATTGAGATCCAAAAAGAGAGAAGAAGCCATGTAGCTACTAACTATGGACCCGAAGGTCTGAGGTAAACTACTCACACTTCATCGGAGGGGCTAGGATGATGTAGAAGCCCTCCGTGATGACGGCCCTCTTCCGGCAGAGCTCCGGAATAGGCCCCAAGATGGGATCTCGTGCATAAAAAAAGTTGCGGCGGTGGAATTAGGTGTTTGGCTCCTGTTCTGATCGTTTGGGGGTACGTGTGTATATATAGAAGGAAGGAGTACGTCGGTGGAGCATCGAGGGGCCCACGAGGTAGGGGGCGCACCCTAGGGGGGGCCCACCTTCGTGACCTCCTCTTTGACTCCTTGGAGTAGGGTCCAAGTCTCCTGAATCACGTTCGGTGAGAAAATCACGTTCTCGAAGATTTTATTCCGTTTGGACTCCGTTTGATATTCCGTTTCTTCGAAACACTGAAATAGGCAAAATATAGCAATTCTGGGCTGGGCCTCCGGTTAATAGGTTAGTCCCAAAAATAATATAAAAGTGGAAAATAAAGCCCAATATAGTCCAAAACGGTAGATAATATAGCATGGAGCAATCAAAAATTATAGATACGTTGGAGACGTATCAATTCTATACCAAGCATCTTTTAGATTTTCACCCTCCCTTTGCTTAAAATTTAGAATTTCATTCTCGGGACAACAGAGAAGATAAGGGACTAGCCATAACGACAAGCAAACAGACTAACACACAAGCAAACAGAAAGCAAGCGAACAAAAGAGGCAAATAGAGGGAGGATAAGGAGAGAGAGAGGGCGAGTAAAACGGCAAGGGTGAAGTGGGGGGAGGAAAATGAGAGGCAAATGGCAAATAATGTAATGCGAGGGATAAGGGTATGTGATGGGTACTTGGTATGTTCACTTTTGCGTAGACCTCCCCGGCACCGGCGCCATAAATCCTTCTTGCTACCTCTTTTAGCACTGCGTTGGTTTTCCCCGAAGAGGAAGGGATGATGCAGCAAATTAGCGTAAGTATTTCCCTCAGTTTTTGAGAACCAAGGTATCAATCCAGTAGGAGGCTACGCGTGAGTCCCTCGCACTGCACAAAACAAATAAATCCTCGCAACCAATGCAAATAGGGGTTGTCAATCCCTATAGGGCCACTTACGAGAGTGAGATCTGATAGATATGATAAGATAATATTTTTGGTATTTTTATGATAAAGATCCAAAGTAAAATAAAGGCAAAGTAAATAGCAAAGTAAATAACTAAGTAGTAGGAGATTGATATGATAAAGATAGACCCGGGGGCCATAGGTTTCACTAGTGGCTTCTCTCAAGAGCATAAGTATTCTACGGTGGGTGAACAAATTACTGTTTACCAATTGACAGAATTGAGCATAGTTATGAGAATATCTAGGTATGATCATGTATAGTGGCATCACGTCCGAGAAAAGTATACCGACTCCTGCCTGCATCCACTACTATTACTCCACTCATCGACCGCTATCCAGCATGCATCTAGAGTATTAAGTTAAAAACAGAGTAACGCCTTAAGCAAGATGACATGATGTAGAGGGGTAGACTCATGCAATATGAAGAAAACCCCATCTTGTTATCGTCGATGGCAACAATACAATACGTGCCTTGTTGCCCTTACTGTCACCGGGAAAGGACACCGCAAGATTGAACCCAAAGCTAAGAACTTCTCCCATTGCAAGAAATATCAATCTAGTAGGCCAAACTAAACTGATAATTCGAAGAGACTTGCAAAGATAACCAATCATACATAAAAGAATTCAGAGAAGATTCAAATATTAATCATAGATAAACTTGATCATAAACCCACAATTCATCGGTCTCAACAAACACACCACAAAAAGAAGATTACATCGAGTAGATCTCCACAAGAGAGGGGGAGAACATTGTATTGAGATCCAAAAAGAGAGAAGAAGCCATCTAGCTACTAACTATGGACCCGTAGGTCTCAGGTAAACTACTCACACTTCATCGGAGGGGCTATGGTGTTGATGAAGAAGCGCTCCGTGATTGATGCCCCCTCCGGCAGAGCTCCGGAACAGGCTCCAAGATGGGATCTCGTGGATACAGAAAGTTACGACGGTGGAATTAGGGTTTTGGCTCCGTATCTGATCGTTTGGGGGTACGTGGGTATATACAGGAGGAAGAAGTACGTCGGTGGAGCAACAGGGGGCCCACGAGGGTGGAGGGCGTGCCTTGGGGGGTAGGCGTGCCCCCCTACCTCGTGGCCTCCTGTTACGTGTCTTGACGTAGGGTCCAAGTCTCCTGAGTTGTATTCGATGAGAAAATCACGTTCCCGAAGGTTTCATTCCGTTTGGACTCCGTTTGATATTCCTTTTCTTCGAAACCCTAAAACAGGCAAAAAACAGCAATTCTGGGCTGGGCCTCCGATTTATAGGTTAGTCCCAAAAATAATATAAAAGTGGATAATAAAGCCCAATAATGTCCAAAACAGTAGATAATATAGCATGGAGCAATCAAAAATTATAGATACGTTGGAGACATATCAGAGCAATCCACAATCGAGTGAGCAAGACATACTTCTGATTGCCGAATTTACTCTGTAAAAGAAAAGGCTTACCAGCCGCTATTTGTCTGGCCTGCTTGATCTCTTCGCGCGCCGCTCGGGATTCGGCCCGCGCTTCCTCGGCCTCCTTAATGGCCTTAGCAAGGTCGGTCGCATGGGATTTATTGTTGTCCTCTAGGGACTCACACTTGTTGGTGACGTCCTTGAGCGCCTGCTCCACTTCGATCACCCTCTCCTCGTATGGGCAGCGGACGACCTGCTCGAACTTTAGGTCCTCAGCCGCTTTATCAGCGGTCGCTTTGTTCACCCTCGCCTGCTCCTTGGCCTGGGCAAGCTCACCCCTAAGGGCCTCGATCGTAGCGACACTGCCTGCAAACATACACATAGCAGCGCATGAGCTTTGAATCAAGATCTACATATTAACACAGGCATGAACGAAATATTCTGAAACATAACTTGGGCTTCATCAAATTTCTTGTTAATGCGGACGAGATCCTCATTGGCCAGCCCCAGCTTACGCTTGAGCTCGGATACTTCAGCGGCCTGGGCGGTTGCTGCTAATAGTGAAGCATGTGTCCCAACATATAAAAGTACATTATCTCCTGCGAATATTATCGATCCTATGTTCCCCCTTTTTCAAAAGACGACTATAGCCTCAAGGGCTACTATCTATACACATGCATCTTTTTCATATGAAAAGCGGTCAGGAATATTACATCGCATACCTCGAAGCCTGCTATCAGGCTAGTGAAGGCCTCGTTCAGCCCGCTCTTGGCGGAATGAACCTTTTCAATCGCCACACCCATCAGGGTGCGGTGCTCCTCCACGACGAAAGCACGTTGTAGTGACTCCATCAGTGTGCTCGGCTCCTCTGAATTACTGGAGGTTGCCGCGGAAGTTGGCACTCCTCCCTCCCTTGCGAGGGGTCGCCTACTCGATTCCGGAGCCACTTTGGTTTCCAGAATATAGTGTTCGGCTGGGGGCCGGGTCAAAGCCCCCGTCATCAGTCTCCGTGGGGATTGCTCCCCCCGTGTTTTCGGCGGCCAAGGCGTTACCCTTTGGTGCCGCTTCGATGGACTCCCGCACCACCCCATGGCCTGGAGAGGCCCTTCGGGACAACATTTTGGTGTCGTCCATGGTGATAGGCGGGGAGGCTCGCGAGGGCGACTCGCTCTCCATCATCTTCGGGTCCAAAGAATTCCCCTATGATGATTGTTGGGGGAGATCGCGGGCCGGACTACACCATGTAACGTGTTAAATTACAATCATAAAGATTGGGCGTATGAAAGGCACCCTCGTATACTTACGATGCTGCAAGGGGCTTCGGCCTGGGTCGTCACTCGGGGATGGTGTCAGCATCCGAATCTGAGCCATCCGGAAGGGATATCTTCCCCCTCTTGGGCACCTCCGCTTCTGGATCTACGGGGGGCGCCCTTTTCTTCCTTCTCCCCTTAGGGGGAGAATTATTCTCTGCCTCCTCCTCCTCCTCCTCTTCATCTTCATCTTCCTCATGGGAGGAGTGAGTTTTGGTCTATCTGGACACTGCGTCCGAAGTACCCTTTCGGCGGAGGCCACCTTTGGCCTCCTTCCTCTTTTTCTTGGCCTTTTTCTCCAGCGCCTTATAGGGCACTGTAACTAGCATCTTCATTAATAGAGGATTAGTTGGGTTTTCGGGAGTGGAGCCGGACACCTGATCCGCTCCGCCTTCTTTGTCCAACCCTGTTATAAGACGAAAGTCTCAGAACACCCCTTTTTTATTAAGGATCTGAGTTGTGTTCAGACATATGGCACTTACCGGGGAAGCCGGATGATTGCAGTCAAGGCCGATGTCTTCGGACGTATGTGGCCATGACTTTTGAGTCTTGAAGAGTAGCTTCCAGATTGCTTCGTGTGTCATGCCAACAAACCACTGCAGGGTCCGCAGCCCTTCTGGATTGAACTCCCACATGCGAAGAGACCGGCATTGGCAGGGAAGGGTTCGGCGGATGAGCATCACCTGGACCATGTCAGTGAGGCTGGTGCCCTTCTCTATGATACATTTGATGCACTTTTGCAGCCTCAACACCTTGTCGAATGATCCACAGTCTAGACCCTTGTTGGTCCACAATGCGAGCCGTAGCGGGGGTCCGGATCTGAAAGTAGGAGCGGCCACTCACTTGGTGCCGCGAGGTTTGGTGATGTAGAACCACTCCTGCTGCCACGTCTTGATGGTCTCCACAAAAGCCCCTCCGGGCCAGGTGACGTTGGGGAGTTTGCTCACCATGGCACCACCGCAATCCGCGTGCTCTCTGTCTACCACCTTCGGCTTCACGTTAAAAGCCTGGAGCCACAAGCCGAAGTGTGGGGGATGCGGAGGAATGCTTCACACATGACAATGAATGCTGCGATGTGGAGGATGGAGTTTGAAAGTGCTAGTTATCGACTAGAGGGGGGTGAATAGGCGATTTTTATGAAAGTCTTCAAAACACGGGGGCTTTGAAGAAAAACAGGAGAAATGAACCTATTGATATGCAGCGGAAGGTAGACTACACTAGACAAGCCATAGTCAAGTAAGTAATGAAGTGAAAGCATGAAGACTATCAGCATGTAGGTAGTACGGATCAAGATGGAAGATAGTATGAAGCCAATCAACAACAGTCTTCACACAGTGAAGTCAATCAGATCATGCAAGCAGACAATGACTTCACGAAGACAAACTATAAGTAAAGAGAGAGGTAAGGATAGAACCAGTTGCTTGGTGAGGACAGGTATTTGTTGGACCAGTTCCAGTTGCCGTGACAATTGTACGTGTGGTTAGGGAGGCTGAGATTCAACTTAGAAGACCGCGTATTCACCTTATTCCCCTTGAGCTAAGGACACACAGTCCTCGCCCAATCACTCTGATAAGTCTTCAAGGTAGACTTCCAAACCTTCACAGACTTCGTTCACCGGCGATCCATAATGACTATTGGATGCTCAAAACGTGACGCCTAACTGGCTGGAGGATTCACAGTCCTCAAGTGCAATAAGTCTTCAGATCACGCAAACAGAAATACTTTAGTGATGCCTAATCTCTTTGGCTCTGGGTGTTTAGGGCTTTGTCCGTGCAAGGATTTCTCTCTCAAAGGCTTCGAGGTGGGTTGCTCTCAAAATGACAAAAGTCGTGCACTAACTCTGAGCAACCACCAATTTATGGTGTAGGGGGTGGGATATTTATATCCACGAGGCAATCCGGCCTGATTTGTCCAAAATGACCCTGGGTCACTAAGGAACTGACACGTGTCCAACGGTCAGATTTCAAACACATGCGGCAGCTTGACTTGGGCTACAAGTAAAGCTGACTCATCCAGCTCTAGATAAGATTTCTCCCATTGTCTTCGCTCGAAGACATAGGATTTGGTTGAGCATCACTTCAGTCACTATGACTTTGTTCACTTGGACCCCACTTAACAGTACGGTGGTTCCTATGACTCAACAAAGAAGAAAAGGAAACTACGAAACAACTATGTCTTTGCAATCCATAGTCTTCATACGATGTGTTCTCATGTCATAGTCTTCAATGTGAAACTCTTCACAGACCACCATTGTCTTCAATGTCTTCACACATTTTTAGGAGTCATCTCTGGTAGGTAAACCGAATCAATGAGGGACTACTACCTATGTTATCCTGCAATTCTCACAAACACATTAGTCCCTCAACCAAGTTTGTTGTCAATAGTCCAAGACCAACTAGGGATGGCACTAGATGCACTTAAAGAGTTCGGGGCTAGATCGTGGAAATCTAGCCCGTAATAGAACATGAGACCTCGAAAAAAAAGGGGTGGAGGGGAAACCCTACTCCACGGAAAAAATGAGGGAGGAACACAACCCTCTAACTAGGCTGTGGAGTAGGGATAACTTGCTCTTTGGCAGGAAGCCTGTGTCTGATTTCCGCTGTCAAGTACCTCGTCTCCCGGAGCTCCTTGATGTCCTTCTCTGTTATGGAGGAAGCCATCCATTTGCCCTGCGCGCCAGATCCGGACATGGCTGGAGTGTTTGGTGGGAACTGCTATCTCTTGAGTACTGCGTTGGTTTTCCCTTGAAGAGGAAAGCGCGATGCAGCAAAGTAGCATAAGTATTTCCCTTAGTTTTTGAGAACCAAGGTATCAATCTAGTAGGAGACTACACGCAAGTCCCTCGTACCTACACAAACAAATAAGAACCTCGCAATCGACGAGATAAAGGGGTTGTCAAGCCCTTCAGGTCACTTACGAGAGTGAGATCTGATAGAGATAATAAGATAAATATTTTTGGTATTTTTATGATATAGATTGAATGTAAAGATTGCAAAGTAAAATAGATTGGAAACTTTTATGATAAAAGATAGACCCGGGGGCCATAGGTTTCACTAGTGGCTTCTCTCAAGATAGCATAAGTATTACGGTGGGTGAACAAATTACTCTCGAGCAATTGATAGAGAAGTGCATAATTATGAGAATATCTAGGCATGATCATGTATATAGGCATCATGTCCGCGACAAGTAGACCGAAATGATTCTGCATCTACTACTATTACTCCACACATCGACCACTATCCAGCATGCATCTAGAGTATTAACTTCATGAGAACAGAGTAACGCATTAGGCAAGATGACATGATGTAGAGGGATAAACTCAAGCAATATGATATAAACCCCATCTTTTCATCCTCAATGGCAACAATACAATACGTGCATTGCTGCCCCTGTTGTCACTGGGAAAGGACACCGCAAGATTGAACCCAAACTAACCACTTCTCCCATTGCAAGAAAGATCAATCTAGTAGGCCAAACCAAACTGATAATTCGAAGAGACTTGCAAAGATAACCAATCATACATAAAAGATTTCAGAGAAGAATCAAATATTGTTCATCGATAAACTTGATCATAAACCCACAATTCATCGGATCTCGACAAACACACTGCAAAAAGAATTACATCGAATAGATCTCCAAGAAGATCGAGGAGAACTTTGTATTGAGATCCAAAGAGAGAGAAGAAGCCATCTAGCTAATAACTATGGACCCGAAGGTCTGTGGTAAACTACTTACACATCATCGGAGAGGCTATGGTGTTGATGTAGAAGCCCTCCGTGATCGATTGCCCCTCCGGCGGAGCTCCGGAAAAGGCCCCAAGATGGGATCTCTTGGGTACAGAAGGTTGCGGTGGTGGAAATAGGGTTTCGTGGTGCTCCTGGATGTTTTTGGGGTATATGGATATATATAGGAGTACAAAGTAGGTCGGTGGTGCTGCGAGGGGCCACGAGGGTGGGGGCGCGCCCAGGGGGGCAGGCGCGTCTCCCTGCCTTGTGGCCACCTCGTTTCTTTCTTGACGTCTACTGCAAGTCCCCTGGATCACGTTTGTTTTGAAAAATAACTCTCCCGAAGGTTTCACTCCGTTTGGATTCCGTTTGATATTCCTTTTCTACGGAACACTGAAATATGCAAAAAACAGCAATTTGCACTAGACCTTGGGTTAGTAGGTTAGTCCCAAAAATAATATAGAAGTGTATAAATAAGCCCATTAACATCCAAAACAGATAATGTAATAGCATGGAACAATCAAAAATTATAGATACATTGGAGACGTATCAAGCATCCCCAAGCTTAATTCATGCTCGTCCTCGTGTAGGTAAATGATAAAAACAGAATTTTTGATGTGGAATGCTACCTGGCATAATTATCAATGTAATTTTCTTTATTGTGGCATGAATATTCAGATCCGAGAGATTCAAGACAAAATTTTAATATTGACATAAAAATAATAATACTTCAAGCATACTAACTAAGCAATCATGTCTTCTCAAAATAACATGGCAAAAGAAAGTTCATCCCTACAAAATCATATAGTTTGGTCATGCTCCATTTTCGTCACACAAGAATGCTCTCATCATGCACAACCCCGATGACAAGCCAAGCAATTGTTTCATACTTTAGTAATCTCAAACTTTTTTCAACTTTCACGCAATACATGAGCGTGAGCCATGGATATAGCACTATGGGTGGAATAGAATATAATGATGGGGGTTATGTGGAGAAGACAAAAAAGGAGAAAGTCTCACATCGACGTGGCTAATCAATGGGCTAGGGAGATGCCCATCAATTGATGTCAATGCAAGGAGTAGGGATTGCCATGCAACGGATGCACTAGCGCTATAAATGTATGAAAGCTCAACAAAAGAAACTAAGTGGGTGTGCATCCAACTTGCTTGCTCACGAAGACCTAGGGCATTTGAGGAAGCCCATTGTTGGAATATACAAGCCAAGTTCTATAATGAAAAATTCCCACTAGTATATGAAAGTGACAAAACAAGAGACTCTCTATCATAAAGATCATGGTGCTACTTTGAAGCACAAGTGTGGAAAAAGAGGATAGTAGCATTATCCCTTTTTATTTCTCCTTTTTTGGCCTTTCTTTTTTTGCCTTTCTTTTTTTATTTGGGACAATGCTCTATTAATGATGATCATCACACTTCTATTTATTTACAACTCGATACTAGGACAAAATATATACGAATGCCTCCGGCGGTGTACCAGGAAGGGCAATGAATCAAGAGTGACATGTATGATAAATTATGCATGGTGACTTTGCCACAAATACGATGTCAACTACATGATCATGCAAAGCAATATGACAATGATGAAGCGTGTCATAAATGAAACGGTGGAAAGTTGCATGGCAATATATCTCGGAATGGCTATGGAAATGCCATAATAGGTAGGTATGGTGGCTGTTTTGAGGAAGATATAAGGAGGTTTATGCGTGATAGAGTGTATCATATCATGGGGTTTGGATGCACCGGCGAAGTTTGCACCAACTCTCAAGGTGAGAAAGGGAAATGCACGGTACCGAAGAGGCTAGCAATGATGGAAAGGTGAGAGTGTGTATAATCCATGGACTCAACATTAGTCATAAAGAACTCACATATTTATTGCAAAAATCTACAAGTCATCAAAAGCCAAGCATTACGCGCATGATCCTAGGGGGATAGATTGGTAGGAAAAGGCCATCGCTCATCCCCGACCGCCACTCATAAGGAAGAGAGTCAAAGAACACCTCATGTTTCAAATTTGTTACACAATAGTTACCATACGTGCATGCTACGGGACTTGCAATCTTCAACACAAGTATTTCTCAAATTCACAACTACTCAACTAGCACAACTCTAATATCACCATCTTTATATCTCAAAACAATTATCAAGTATCAAACTTCTCATAGTATTCAATGCACCTTTTTATGAAAGTTTTTATTATACCCATCCTGGATGCTTATCATATTAGGAATAATTTTATAACCAAAGAAAATTACCATGCTGTTCTAAAATACTCTCAAAATAATATAAGTGAAGCATGAGAGATCAATAATTTCTGTAAATAAAACCACCACCGTGCTCTAAAAGATATAAGTGAAGCACTAGAGCAAAATTATCTAGCTCAAAAGATATAAGTGAAGCACATAGAGTATTCTAATAAATTCCAATTCATGTGTGTCTATACCAAAAGGTGTGTACAGCAAGGATGATTGTGGTAAACTAAAAATCAAAGACTCAAATCATACAAGACGCTCCAAGCAAAACACATATCATGTGGTGAATAAAAATATAGCCTCAAGTAAAGTTACCGATGGAAGAAGACGAAAGAGGGGATGCCTTCCGGGGCATCCCCAAGCTTAGGGTTTTGGTTGTCCTTGAATTTTACCTTTGGTGCCTTGGGAATCCCCAAGCTTTGGCTCTTGCCACTCCTTATTCCATAATCCATCAAATCTTTACCCAAAACTTGAAAACTTCACAACACAAAACTTAACAGAAAATCTAATGAGCTCCGTTAGTATAAGAAAAAAAATCACCACTTACGGTACTGTAATGTAACACCCTCGATGCGACTATATCTCCCACGTGTCGAGGCACGACTTAGAGGCATAATCGCATTGAAGGCATATGTCGCAAGTTAGGCAATCTTCACAACATCCCATGTAATATAGATAATAAAAGGGGAGATAACATAGTTGGCTTACACTCGCCATGTCAATCAAGGTACATAAATAACATTATAGCATCCAAAACACTCATGGCCCGACTACGGCGCCAAAATAAAAGATAACCCAACATGCGACACGGTCCCGATCAACCCCAACTGGGCACCACTACTGATCATCAGTAAAGGAAACATAGTAACATTGAGAGTCTTCGTCGAACTCCCACTTGAGCTCAAGCGCGTCTCCTGGAGCGGAATCATCAGGCCCTGCATCTGGTGTAATAGTAATCTGTGAGCCACAGGGACTCAGCAATCTCGCACCCTCGCGATCAAGACTATTTAAGGTTATAGGTAAGGCAAGATAAATATGTGGAGCTGCAGCAAGCGACTAGCAAAAATGGTGGCTATCCTGTTCGCAAAAGAGAGCGAGAAGAGGAGGCAAAGCGCGAGCGAGAAACTAGAGAGCAACCTGCGCAAACATTACTCCAACATCGTGTCCACTTCCCGGACTCCGCCGAGAAGAGGCCATCACGGTAACACACTCAGTTGATTCATTTTAATTAAGTTAAGGTTCAAGTTATCTACAACCGGACATTAACAAATTCCCATCTGCCCATAACCGCGGGCACGGCTTTCGAAAGTTCAAATCCCTGCAGGGGAGTCCCAACTTAGCCCATGACAAGCTCTCACGGTCAGCGAAGGAATAGACCTCCTCCCGAGACGTTCCGATCAGACTCGGTACCTCGGTTCTTCAAGACACTTCGACAGGTTAAAACAAGACCAGCAACACCGCCCGAATGTGCTGACAAATCCCGATAGGAGATGCACATATCTCTTTCTCAGGGCACACTCAGATTTTCCAAACTTCGGTAGGCCAGCCCAGAGTTGCCCCTGGTGGCAACCGGCGGCTGACGAGTTGGACCAACACTCAGAGGAGCACTGGCCCGGGGGGGTTTAAAATAAGATGACCCTCGGGCTCCGGAAACCCAAGGGAAAAGAGGCTAGGTGGCAAATGGTAAAACCAAGGTTGGGCATTGCTGGAAAAGCTTTAATCAAGGCGAACTATCAAGGGGTTCCCATTATAACCCAACCACGTAAGGAACGCAAAATCCGGGAACATAACACCGATATGACGGAAACTAGGGCGGCAAGAGTGGAACAAAACACTAGGCGAGAGGCCGAGCCTTCCACCCTTTACCAAGTATATAGATGCATTAAGATAACAAGATAATATAATGATATCCCAACAAGTAAATAAATGTTCCCAACAAGGAACGGCCTTCCATCTTCACCTGCAACTAGCAACGCTATAAGAGGGGCTGAGCAAAGCGGTAACATAGCCAATCAACGGTTTGCTAGGACATGGTGGGTTAGAGGTTTGACATGGCAATTTGGGAGGCTTCAAAGCAAGTGGTAGGCATCGTAGCATTGGCATAGCAAAAGAGCGAGCAATCTAGCGTAGCAAAGATAGTAGTTATTTCGAGGGTATGATCATCTTGCCTGCACAGTTGTCAGAGTTGACTGGATCCTCGAAAACAAACTCAACGGGATCCTCGTTAGCGAACTCGTCTCCCGGCTCTACCCAAACAAGACAAACAAGCAATAAGGACACAATCAACCACGTGCAAGAATCAAACAATATGGTGCAATGATGATATGCTATGCGGGATGCGATGCGGGATACATATGCAAGATTTGACAAGGGATGCATGAACCTGGCCTCAACTTGGGAATACAAGTGTGCCACTGGAAATATGAGATGAAATCGCTTGAAAACGATATAAAGAACGCCGGAATCGGAGTTACGGTTTGGAAATGGCAAGCGATTCAAATATGACACCGGTCTGCGATTTACAGCAAGTAGCCATCTAAATGCAACAAAACGAACATGTTACGGCACCCAAACATGACAACTAAATACATGGCAGAGATGCATACAAGATGCTTAACAAAAGTCTAGCACTGAGCTACGGCCAATTCATCCATTAACAGGTTCAAACAAGCATGGAAAAAAGGCATATGGCAAACAGATCTCAGACTTAGTCAAATTAACACTTGTCTGGAACTTTAGATCAGATAGCACTCTTCGGAGCAAAAAAACTACATGATACAGGACCTGAACATGGCAAAGTAAAGCATGACATGGAGCTACTCAAAGAGCTTAACAAAAGTATCTTAGTGACCTTGAGTCAAAAGGGATCAGAAAATACAATTGCAAGCATGTGAACATGGCAAAAACATAATCAGTTCTCGGACTTAGTGAAAAACTGGCACATGCTGAAACATATCTCAAGTAGGCATGTTTATGAGCTCGATGCACTCACTACGGTGCAATTCATGACAAGCTAAGCATACACCCATCAAGAATACACAAAATGCAAGCTAGACATGGCAAGAACAATAACATAGCATGCACGCATCAACTACAACATCATCAGCAAAATTGCAAACAAGTTGACAATCTGCCCAGATTCACAAAGTAGCAAAAGTAGACCTCGATTAACTCAAGCTAGGATGCTCCATAATTGCAAACAAAGCCATGGATGGATAGAACACTACAAGATTAACAAAACATCCTTACTGATCATCCTCAAAAGAGGCACGGATCACTAGGAAACAACATGAACATATGGCAATATGAGATAAACAGCTCAAGGACTTAGTGGAATTGCTAAGTCCCTGAAATCAGCATTATCAAGTGCCTCACTTGGCAAACTTGCGCTAGTCACCACACACATCACAAAAATACATGGGTTGCACCTCTAGAAAGATGGCAAAACCCTTAACAAAACATATGTAGAACTCATGGGCATATCATGCACACAATAATCATGGCAAAAATGACAAATGTCTAAATGGAGTAGCAGATCTGACAATTATCTCAAGTATCCCTCTTCTAACAGCATTTCGGGCATCAAGATAAACTCAAATGAAAATGATGCAATGGAATGAAATGATGTACTCTCTGAGATGGACATTTTGATCTGCTATATGCATGAATCGGAGCTACGGATGCAAAGTTATAGCACGATGAACATGGGCACTTGAAACTGGAAATTCGGGGACTTGGTAGAAAAAAAACACCTCCGGATCTAGGGTTTCACGGCACGCGAACCGAGGCGATTCCAGCGAGCACTGTAGCTCCGGCGAGGTCGGTTCCTCGGCGGGAGATGAAGGGGAGGCGAGGCCGGCCTCTCCCCGGGCCGGTTCTGACGGCGACGGCGGCGGGCTTCGAGGAGCGGCGGGGCCCGCGGCGGCGGGGCGGTGCTGGCCGCGGTGGCCGGAGCGGGCAGAGGGAGCTCCGGTCGCCGGAGTTGGCGAGGGAGGCGGCGATGCGGCGGCGGGGAGCGCCCTGGCGCGGCGCGACGGCGGATGGGCCTCGGGGGCCCGATCTGGGCCTCCCGGGCCGGCGGCGGCGACGAAGTGGGGCGGCGGCGCGGGCCACTGATGGCGTGACACGTGGCGGTGGGGTGGAGACGGACACGTCCGGCCCGCGGGAAATTGTCTGGCGGCGCGTGGAGACGAAGGGGACTAGGGTTTCGTCCGTGATTCGAAAGGGGGGGCCTTTATGTAGACATAGAAGGAGCTAGGAGAGTCCAAATGAGGTGTGGTTTGCGGCCACGCGATCGTGATCGAACGCTCTAGATGATGGAGAAGGCTTAGGTGGGTTTTGGGCCAAATTGGAGGGGTGTTGAGCTGCAACACACACGAGGCCTTTTTGGTCCCTCGGTTAACCGTTGGAGTATCAAACGAAGTCCAAATGATACGAAACTTGACAGGCGGTCTACCGGTAGTAACCCAAGGCCGCTTGGCAAGTCCCAGTCCAATCCGGAAATGTTTAATCCCCACACACGAAAGAAAGCTAGAAATGACCACTGGAGGAGAACGAAGCGCCGGAATGCAAAACGGACAACTGGGAAAATGCTCAAATGCATGAGACGAACACGTATGCAAATGCAATGCACATGATGACATGATATGAGATGCATGACAACGACACAACACATGGAGACAAAGACCCGAACCCGAGAAAATAAAATAACTTAAAGCCGGAAACTACAAGAGTTGGAGTACAAATTGGGAAAGTTACATCTGGGGTGTTACAACACTCCACCACTACGAAATGATCTCGTCCCGAGATCTAGGACTGAAAGAACGTCGGGTACTCAGAACGGAGGTGATCCTCGCGTTCCCAGGTAGCTTCACGGTCGGAATGGTGTGACCACTTGACATTGAGAAATTTGATTGACTTGTTGCGAGTCTTGCGTTCAGTCTCTTCATGAATAGCAACTGGGTGCTCACGATAAGAGAGATCTTCTTGGAGCTTAATGTCCTCGAAGTTGACGGTGCGGTCAGGAGTCTTGAAGCACTTTCGAAGCTGAGAGACATGGAACACGTCATGCACATTTGCAAAGTTTGAAGGAAGCTCGAGTTGATAGGCGAGATCGCCTCTCTTGCTGGCAATCTTGAAAGGTCCAACGTATCTGGGGGCAAGCTTCCCTTTGATACCGAAGCGACGAGTACCTTTCATAGGAGAGACGCGGAGGTAGACATGATCTCCGATCTCGAAAGCCAAATCACGGTGCTTACTATCATAGTAGCTCTTCTAGCAGGATTGGGCTGCTTTGAGGTTATCACGAATGACTTTGCACATTTCCTCTGCCTCTGTGATTAAGTCATTACCCAAAAGCACACGTTCACCGGTTTCAGACCAGTTGAGAGGGGTACGGCACTTCCTGCCATAGAGAATTTCAAATGGGGCCTTGCCCGAACTTGCCTGAAAATTGTTGTTGTGGGAGAATTCAGCATAAGGAAGACAATCCTCCCACTTCATGCCAAAAGAGATCACACAAGCCCTGAGCATATCTTTAAGAATCTGGTTGACATGCTCGACTTGACCGCTAGTTTGAGGATGGAAAGCTATGCTGAAGCGGATGTTGGTGCCCATGGCCTTCTGAAAAGAATCCCAAAACTTTGAGGTAAAGATGCTGCCACGGTCTGAAGAGATCACCTGTGGAATACCGTGCAGCGAGACAATCCGAGAGGTATATAGCTCCGCCAATTGAGCTGCAGTGATTGACTCTTTGATAGGTAGAAAGTGAGCCACTTTAGTGAGTTTGTCGATGACAACGAATATAGCATCATTGCCACGCTTGGACTTTGGAAACCCAGTCACGAAGTCCATTTCAATGTGGTCAAACTTCCATTCTGGAATGGCAAGAGGTTGGAGGAGACCCGCTGGCCTTTGGTATTCTGCCTTCACTCTTCTGCAGGCATCACATTCATTCACGAATTGAGCAATCTCGCGCTTCATTCGAGTCCACCAATAAGCCTGCTTGAGGTCCTGATACATCTTCGTGCTCCCAGGGTGGATGGAGAGAAGGGAATTGTGAGCCTCGTTCATGATCACTTTACAGAGGTCACCTTTGGGAACAACAATACAATCCTCAAAGAAGATAGTGTCCTTGACATCAAGGCGGTAGCACTTGTACTTGGGTTGACTCTTGGCAATCCCAACCTTCACCTTTTTCACCATAGCATCAAGAAGCTGGGCTTGGCGAATCTGGTCTTCCAAGGTAGGAGAGACTTGAAGGTTGGCGAGGAAACCTTGAGGAACAACTTGCAGATTAAGTTTGCGGAGAGCTTCACAAAGCTCGGGTTGATAAGGCTTGAGAATCAGACTGTTGCAATAAGCCATTCTGCTTAATGCGTCAGCAATCACATTGGCCTTGCCTAGAGTATACTCGATACTTGGATTATACTCTTGAATCATTTTGACCCATTGAGTTTTCCTAAGGTTGAGATTAGGTTGAGTGAAGATGTACTTGAGACTCTTGTGATCAGTGAAAATGTCCACTTTTCTTCCCAATAAGAGATGTCTCCAAGTCAAAAGAGCATGCACAACTGCCGCCAACTCGAGATCATGAGTGGGGTAGTTCTTCTCATTGGGCTTCAACTGGCGAGAGGTATAAGCAACAACTTTCTTCTCTTGCATCAACACTGCGCCAAGACCTTGGAGAGAGGCATCACAAAAGACCTCGTATGACTTGGATTCATCAGGCGGAGTGAGAACTGGAGTAGTGATCAATTTTTCTTTCAAAGTGTTGAAAGCAATGTCACACTCCGGAGACCAAACGTACTTGACGTGCTTCTGGAGAAGATTAGAGAGAGGCTTCGCGATCTTAGAAAAGTTTTCAACGAATCTTCGGCAATAGCTTGCGAGACCGAGGAAGCTACGGAGTTGCTTCACGTTCTGAGGAGGTTCCCAATTCACAATTGCAGACACCTTCTCAGGATTCACCGCAATACCTTTGGCAGAGATGATATGACCAAGATAAAGAACCTCATCGAGCCAAAATTCACACTTGGAGAACTTGGCGTAGAACTGGTGTTCCCTGAGCTTATCGAGTACCAAACGCAAGTGCTTGGCATGATCTTCCTTGTTCTTGGAGAAAACCAGAATGTCATCGAGATATACCAAAACAAAGTCATTGGTGTAGGCGTTGAAGATGAAGTTCATCATGCGAGAGAACGTCGGAGGAGGGTTGACGAGGCCAAAAGACATGACAGTGTATTCATATGAACCATAGCTTGTCATGAAAGCCGTCTTGGGAATATCTTGCTCACGGATTCGAATCTGATGATAACCCATACGGAGATCAAGCTTGGAGAATACTTGGGCACCTTTGAGTTGTTCGAACAACTCATTGATGTTGGGAAGTGGGTATTTGTTCTTGATGGTCTTCTTGTTCAATGGACGGTAATCAACACAAAGTCGGTCCGTTCCATCCTTCTTCTTCACAAAAAGAACACCACAACCCCACGGAGAAGAACTAGGCCGGATGAGACCCATTTTCTCTTGAATATCGAGTTGCTTCTTCAGCTCCTTCAACTCTTCAGGTCCGAGCTTGTAAGGACGTTTGCACACAGGTTCCGTACCGGGCTCAAGATCAATGATGAATTCAACTGGCCGGTGCGGAGGCATTCCTGGAAGCTCTTCTGGAAAGACGTCTTGATATTCGCAAACGACTGGAATTTGCGAGATAGCATCCAGTTCACCCTTCTCATTGAGAGAAAACAGACGGATGGTATTATCCCGAGCAGCAAAGATAATTACATCCTCAGACAAATGAGTCAATTGAATATGTCTGGCTGCACAATCAAGCTGAGCCTTGTGCTTAGAAAGCAAATCCATTCTGAGAATAAGATCAATATTTGAGTTACCAAGAACCATTGGAGAAGCCAGAAACTTGAAATCACCCATCATGATAGAAATATCCGGAATCTCGTGGTTAGCGAGCAAACATTTGCCTGGAGAGACAATTGCTAACGGTTTATGCATAACTTGGGAAGTCAACTCATGCTTAGATGCAAAAGGCTTCGAGATGAAACAATGCGATGCACCTGTGTCAAAAAGAACTTTTGCGGGAACATCGTTAACAGGAAGGTTACCCATGATCACATATGATGAATCCTCTGCCTGGGCTGCATTCATCAAATTGACCTTGGCGTGCTTGGGGTTATGCTTGACCACAGCTGTACTTGCCGATCTGACAGGAGGAGGAGGAAGAAGACGCCTCTGGTTGAAACACTTGTTGGCATAGTGACCCTTCTGTTGGCACTTGTTGCACGAGACCTCTGAAAGCGGACGTTGATACGGAGCACTCGATCTTGGAGCTTGAGACGAAGTCTTGTTTTGAAAGCCAGGGTTGGGTGGGTGGGAAGAACCATTGCCACCTTTGCTCTTCTGCTGAAACGGCTGACGGAACGGAGGAGGAAGAAGCCAAAACTTCTGCTACTTGGCCACTTGAGTAGAGGAAGAAGGAGTAACATCTCTGACTCGCTTCTTGGAAGCATCACCTCAATTGAGAAGCCTCTTGCTTCAGTGCCATGTTGTAGAACTCATCGTACCTCAAGGGCTCAAAGAGAACAAGAGCTAGCTGAATTTCTTCTCTGAGACCACTCCTGAACTAATATATCATGCTCTTCTCATCAGGTACGTCCTGCTTGGCAAAGCAGGCGAGCTTCTGAAACTACTTGTTGTAGTCATAGACAGACAAAGAGCCTTGCTTCAGGTTGCGGAATTCCTCACGCTTGCTTTCAACCACGCTCTAAGGAATACGATGAGCTCTGAAATCTTGACGGAATTCATCCCAAGTGATAACACGTCCACCTCTGGAGTCCTTGTACTGCTGGAACCATTCTGCAGCTTGATCTTTGAGTTGGAAGGAAGCGAACTTGACGAAGTCCTCAGACCTGACGTTACGGCACTCAAAATGCTTGCACAGATCCACAAGCCAATCGTTAGCATCGGTTGCCTCAACACAATTGCTGAAAGTCTTTGGCCCGTTAGCAAGGAACTGGTTGAGTGTAGCAAAGTGATTCTGATTGTTGCCTTGTTTCCCTTGGTTGCCTTGATTACGCTCTTGAAGAATTTGCATGATCAACTGTGTGTTTGCATTGGTTGCGGCCATCACAGCTTGCCATGCCTCCGGAGGAGGTGGAGGTGGTGGCGGATCAGGATTCGGAGTCGTGCGCGTTGGAGGAGCCATCCTGCAGAGGTTGACATCCATTAGCACATTGATAGACAAATATTGAAGCTAAATCCAACGGAATGAAAATTGCAACATGTAGTCTTCACATCCGAACACAATGACCGAATGCATTCCTCTTGAAATGGTCACATATCCATAAATTGAGAAGCCACTTAGAATATAAGGTAGAGAAATAAATCAACAAGGTACGGATCAAGAACGAATAATCGGTAAGAAATCCCAATCTCAAACCAATATCCGTGGAAGAAGAACTAGAGCTACAAGAATTCCCACCTATGAAACTCCCGAACCTTTCCGGTTATGCAATCATGTGTTGGGGATACAGGGGAAACATAATATCTCACCCAATTCTAGCAAATCCTGCATCCAGTTGTATCCATCCTTCAACACATAACCAAGAAACCTTCGGAAACCATCTACCTCAACCTTCGAAAAGCATCCGTTATACAAGTTATGGCGATACTCCCGAACTCCCGCCCCAGTACTGGGTGGCGTCGAGGTTATCTCACCAACGAACTGCATAAAAGAGATTTTCGATGTCGGCATACTAAACTCAGGTATTCCATAACTGCAACGGTAAAATTATGACGACAACACCTCAGAGCTCAACTCCCCGGGACACTTCCACAAAACCCCTGACAGGAGGCACCAAGACAATGTTCTCATCATAAAACCATCGGAACGATTCCAAGATACCCGCGTGATCCTAAATTTTTTTTTGTGAAATTTGAGAAGAGAAGTGTCAAAACTCTACGTCATGATGCCTTACCAGAGCGATGAGGAGACTGGGAAGTAAAAAGAATTCCTAAACTCTCCGATATATAATTCCTAAATGACTCAAAATATTTTTCTAGACACAACTCAGCCACTAAAAACGATCAAGCAATGGGGCTCCTAAGGTCGGGGAAGGCTCTGATTACCAACTTGTAACACCCTCGATGCGACTATATCTCCCACGTGTCGAGGCACGACTTAGAGGCATAATCGCATTGAAGGCATATGTCGCAAGTTAGGCAATCTTCACAACATCCCATGTAACATAGATAATAAAAGGGGAGATAACATAGTTGGCTTACACTCGCCACGTCAATCAAGGTACATAAATAACATTACAACATCCAAAACACTCATGGCCCGACTACGGCGCCAAAATAAAAGATAACCCAACATGCGACACGGTCCCGATCAACCCCAACTGGGCACCACTACTGATCATCAGCAAAGGAAACATAGTAACGATGAGAGTCTTTCTTGAACTCCCACTTGAGCTCAAGCGCGTCTCCTGGAGCGGAATCATCAGGCCCTACATCTGGTGTAATAGTAATCTGTGAGCCACAGGGACTCAGCAATCTCGCACCCTCGCGATCAAGACTATTTAAGCTTATAGGTAAGGCAAGTTAAATATGTGGAGCTGCAGCAAGCGACTAGCAAATATGGTGGCTATCATGTTCGCAAAAGAGAGCGAGAAGAGGAGGCAAAGCGCGAGCGAGAAACTAGACAACAACCTACGCAAACATTACTCCAACACCGTGTCCACTTCCCGGACTCCGCCGAGAAGAGGCCATCACGGTAACACACTCAGTTTATTCATTTTAATTAAGTTAAGGTTCAAGTTATCTACAATCGGACATTAACAAATTCCCATCTGCCCATAACCGCGGGCACGGCTTTCGAAAGTTCAAATCCCTGCAGGGAGTCCCAACTTAGCCCATGACAAGCTCTCACGGTCAACGAAGGAATAGACCTCCTCCCGAGACGTTCCGATCAGACTCGGTACCTCGGTTCTTCAAGACACTTCGACAGGTTAAAACAAGACCAGCAACACCGCCTGAATGTGCTGACAAATCCCGATAGGAGCTGCACATATCTCTTTCTCAGGGCCCACTCAGATTGTCCAAACTTCCGGTAGGCCAGCCCAGAGTTGCCCCTGGTGGCCATCGGTGGCTGACGAGTTGGACCAACACTCAGAGGAGCACTGGCCCGGGGGGTTTAAAATAAGATGACCCTCGGGCTCCGGAACCCAAGGGAAAAGAGGCTAGGTGGCAAATGGTAAAACCAAGGTTGGGCATTGCTGGAAAAGCTTTAATCAAGGCGAACTATCAAGGGGTTCCCATTATAACTCAACCGCGTAAGGAACGCAAAATCCGGGAACATAACACCGATATGACGAAAACTAGGGCGCCAAGAGTGAAACAAAACACTAGGCGAGAGGCCGAGCCTTCCACCCTTTACCAAGTATATAGATGCATTAAGATAACAAGATAATATAATGATATCCCAACAAGTAGGAATGACAACCAAACAAGATGCATGGCAGGGATGCATACAAGATGCTTAACAAAAGTCTAGCACTGAGCTACGGCCAATTCATCCATTAACAGGTTCAACCAAGCATGGCAAAAATGCATATGGCAAACAGATCTCAGACTTAGTGAAATTAACACTTGTCTGGAATTTCAGATCAGATAGCACTCTTCGGAGCAACAAAACTACATGATACAGGAACTGAACATGGCAAAGTAAAGCATGGCATAGAGCTACTCAAAGAGCTTAACAAAAGTCTCTTAGTGACCTTGAGTCAAAAGGGATCAGAAAATACAATTGCAAGCATGTGAACATGGCAAAAACATAATCAGTTCTCAGACTTAGTGAAAAACTGGCACATGCTGAAACATATCTCAAGTAGGCATGTTTACGAGATCGATGCACTCACTACGTTGCAAGTCATGACAAGCTAAGCATACACCCATCAAGAATACACAAAATGCAAGCTAGACATGGCAAGAACAATAACATAGCATGCACGGATCAACTACAACATCATCGGCAAAATTGCAAACAAGTTGACAATCTGCCCAGATTCACAAAGTAGCAAAAGTAGAGCTCGATTGACTCAAGCTAGGATGCTCCATAATTGCAAACAAAGAGATGGATGGATAGAGCACTACAAGATTAACAAAACATCCTTACTGATCATCCTCAAAAGAGGCAGGGATCACTAGGAAACAACATGAACATATGGCAATATGAGATAAACAGCTCAAGGACTTAGTGGAATTGCTAAGTCCCTGAAATCAGCATTACCAAGTGCCTCACTTGGAAAGCTTGCTCTAGTCACCACACACATCACAAAAATACATGGGTTGCACCTCTGGAAATATGGCAAAACCCTTAACAAAACATATGTAGAACTCATGGGCTTATCATGCACACAGTAATCATGGCAAAAATGACAAATGTCTAAATGGAGTAGCAGATCTGACAATTATCTCAAGTAGCCCTCTTCTAACAGCATTTCGGGCATCAAGATGAACTCAAATGAAAATGATGCAATGGAATGAAATGATGTACTCTCTGAGATGGACATTTTGATATGCTATATGCATGAATCGGAGCTACGGATGCAAAGTTATAGCACGATGAACATGGGCACTTGAAACTGGAAATTCGGGGACTTGGTAGAAAAAAAACACCTCCGGATCTAGGGTTTCGCGGCACGCGAACCGAGGTGATTCTGGCGAGCACTGTAGCTCCGGCGAGGTCGGTTCGTCGGCGGGAGATGAAGGGGAGGCGAGGCCTGCCTCTCCCCGGGCTGGTTCTGACGGCGGCGGCGACGGGGCCCGCGGCGGCGGGGCGGTGCTGGCCGCAGTGGCCGGAGCGGGCGGAGGGAGCTCCAGTCGCCGGAGTTGGCGAGGGAGGCGGCGATGCGGCGGTGGGGAGCGCCCTGGCGCGGTGCGGCGGCGGATGGGCCTCGAGGGCCTGATATGGGCCTCCCGGGCCGGCGACGGCGACGGCGACGAAGTGGGGCGGCGGCGCGGGCCACTGATGGCATGACACGTGGCGGCGGGGTGGAGACGGACACGTCCGGCCCGCGGGAAATTGTCCGGCGGCGCGTGGAGACGAAGGGGGGCCTATATATAGACATAGAAGGAGCTAGGAGAGTCCAAATGAGGTGCGGTTTGCGGCAACGCGATTGTGATCGAACGCTCTAGATGATGGAGAAGGCTTGGGTGGGTTTGGGGCCAAATTGGAGGGGTGTTGGGCTGCAACACACACGAGGCCTTTTCGGTCCCTCGGTTAACCGTTGGAGTATCAAACGAAGTCCAAATGATACGAAACTTGACAGGCGGTCTACCGGTAGTAACCCAAGGCCGCTTGGCAAGTCTCGGTCCAATCCGGAAATGTTTAATCCCCACACACGAAAGAAAGCTAGAAATGACCACCGGAGGAGAACGAAGCGCCGGAATGCAAAACGGACAACGGGGAAAATGATCGAATGCATGAGACGAACACGTATGCAAATGCAATGCACATGATGACATGATATGAGATGCATGACAACGACACAACACACGGAGACAAAGACCCGAACCCGAGAAAATAAAATAACTTAAAGCCGGAAACGGCAAGAGTTGGAGTACAAATTGGGAAAGTTACATCCGGGGTGTTACATGTAATGAGCTCATTCTTTATTTATATTGGTGATAAACCTACTGTATTCTAACTTCTCTATGGTTCATACCCTCTGATACTAGCCATAGATGCATCAAAATAAGCAAACAACACACGAAAAATAGAATCTGTCAAAAACATAAGAGTCTGTAGTAATCTATAGGTTTCGAATACTTCTGTAACCCCAAAGATTCTAAAATAAATTGGTGGACGTGAGGAATTTTTCTATTAATCATATGCAAAAAAGAATCAACCTAATCACAATCTCCAGTAAAAAATGGCAGCAAATCTTGTGAGCGCTAAAGTTTTTGTTTTTTACAGCAAGATCTTAAAAACTTCCCCCAAGTCTTCCCAAAGGTTCTACTTGGCACAAACACTAACTAAAAGCATAAAACCACATCTAAACAGATTATAATGAATTATTTATTACTAAATAGGAAAAAAGCAAGAAACAAAAATAAAATTGGGTTGCCTCCCAACAAGCGCTATCATTTAATGCCCCTAGCTAGGCATTGATAATTTCAATGATGCTCACATGAAGACAAGAATTGAAGCACAAGGAGAGCATCATGAAACACGTGACAAACACATCTAAGTCTAACATACTTCCTATGCATAGGCATCTTATAGGCAAACAAATTATCGTAGCAAGTAAAAACTAGCATATGCAAGGACACGGAAAGAAACAATAGAAATCTCAACATAACGAGATGTAATTTAGTAACATGAAAATTTCTACAATCATATTTTCCTCTTTCATAATAATTACATGTGGGATCATAAGCAAATTCAACAAAATAGCTATCACATAAAATATTTTCAACACAATCCACATGCATGCAAAGTTGACACTCTACCAAAATAGTGGGATTAACATTAACTAAAGTCATGACCTCTCCAAACCCACTTTTATTGAAAATTTCATAAGATTGAACATTCTCCAAATACATGGGATCTAAATTTGACACTCTTCCAAATCCACTTTCAATATTGCAAACATTATTATCAATCTTATATTCATCTAAATTTTCAAGATCATAAGAAGAATCACCCCAATCATGATCATTGCAACAAACAGTAGTCATAGCAAAACTAGCATCCCCAATCTTGAGGTTTTGCATATCATTAACACAATTGACATTAAGAGAATTTATGATAACATCATTGCAATCATGCTTTTCATCGAAGGAACTATCAGGTATGGGTGCAATAGCAACGATCTCATGTTTAACATAAGGAACTATAGCAAATTCATCTTCATAAATATTGGCATCATGGCCACAAGAATAGCAAGCATCATGTTTATCAAGGGATATTTCCATCAAATCATCGGAATCAAAATTATCTATAGATTCATGCATATCATTATTTTCTTCCGAAGCAACGGTCATTCTTTTAATAAATTATTTGACACTGACATTATGAGCATAGTTTTCATAGCAATATTTAAGTATGTCAAAATTTTCAGATTTGTAGAGAGTAATATCATACTTTCCAATCAAAGAAGCAACTTCATAAGCACCCTTAAAAGCAACAAATTCTTCAATTTGTTTGATATCGTAGTAACTATAAACACCCTTTGAATAAGAAGATAAGATTTCATTATCATTAAACTCACATAGGTAGGGGAGGTGTTTTTTAGGGTTCTTAGAGCAACAAGTAAAATCACAAATTTCACAAAGATCCCAAGCATAACACAACAATCTGTTTATTTGATCCCATAAGAGTATCCCTTTCTCAGACAAACGGTGACGCACAAAATGAGCAAGCTCATCTAAAGATTTCCCATCAACTAGGCTAGTTGGGGTTTTAGCACGAGCGCATAAGGATCAAAGATGATCCAAGTAGAACACTTTAAGTGGATCCATATCAACAGATTTTTAGCAAGGAAAGATGCAAGCAAATAGAAGGCGCATGGAAACACAAACAAAGATACATACATGAAGAAGGCGAATAAAAGGCAAAGGTGAAGTGGAGGAGAGGAAAAGGAGAGGCAAATGGAAAATAATGTAATGCGAGGGATAAGGGTTTGTGATGGGTACTTGGTATGTCTTGACTTGTGCGTAGATCTCCCCGGCAACGGCGCCAGAAATGGCTTGTTGACGGGAGATCAAATCTTGACTTAACTTGGTGCAACCTCCCCGGCAACGGCGCCAGAAATCCTTCTTGCTACCTCTTGAGCACTGTGTTGGTTTTCCCTTGAAGAGGAAAGGGTGATGCAGCAAAGTAGCATAAGTATTTCCCTCAGTTTTTGACAACCAAGGTATCAATCCAGTAGGAGACTACACGCAAGTCCCTCATACCTACACAAACAAATAAGAACCTCGCAACCAACGTGATAAAGGGGTTGTCAAGCCCTTCACGGTCACTTACGAGAGTGAGATCTGATAGAATAATAAGATAAATATTTTTGGTATTTTTATGATATAGATTGAAAGTAAAGATTGCAAAGTAAAATCGATTGTAAACTTTTATGATAAAAGATAGACCCGAGGGCCATAGGTTTCACTAGTGGCTTCTCTCAAGATAGCATAAGTATTATGGTGGGTGAACAAATTACTGTTGAGAAATTGATAGAAAAGTGCATAATTATGAGAATATCTAGGCATGATCATGTATATAGGCATCACATCTGCGACAAGTAGACCGAAACGATTCTGCATCTACTACTATTACTCCACACATCGACCACTATCCAGCATGCATCTAGAGTATTAACTTCATAAGAACAGAGTAACGCATTAGGCAAGATGACATGATGTAAAGGGATAAACTCAAGCAATATGATATAAACCCCATCTTTTCATCCTCAATGGCAACAATACAATACGTGCATTGCTGCCCCTGTTGTCACTGGGAAAGGACACCGCAAGATTGAACCCAAACTAACCACTTCTCCCATTGCAAGAAAGATCAATCTAGTAGGCCAAACCAAACTGATAATTCGAAGAGACTTGCAAAGATAACCAATCATACATAAAAGATTTCAGAGAAGAATCAAATATTGTTCATCGATAAACTTGATCATAAACCCACAATTCATCGGATCTCGACAAACACACTGCAAAAAGAATTACATCGAATAGATCTCCAAGAAGATCGAGGAGAACTTTGTATTGAGATCCAAAGAGAGAGAAGAAGCCATCTAGCTAATAACTATGGACCCGAAGGTCTGTGGTAAACTACTCACACATCATCGGAGAGGCTATGGTGTTGATGTAGAAGCCCTCCGTGATCGATTCCCCCTCCGGCAGAGCTCCGGAAAAGGCCCCAAGATGGGATCTCTTGGGTACAGAAGGTTGTGGTGGTGGAAATATGGTTTCGTGGTGCTCCTGGATGTTTTCGGGGTATATGGATATATATATTTATATATATATATATATATATATATATATATATATATATATATATATATATATATATATATATATAGGAGGAAGAAGTAGCTTGGTGGAGCTGCGAGGAGCACACGAGGGTGGGGCGCGCCCAGGGGGCAGGCGCGCCTCACTGCCTCGTGGCCACCTCATTTCTTTCTTGACGTCTACTCCAAGTCCCCTGCATCACGTTTGTTCCAAAAATAACTCTCCCGAAGGTTTCATTCCGTTTGAATTCCGTTTGATATTCCTTTTGTGTGAAACACTAAAATAGGCACAAAAAACAGCAATTTGCACTGGGCCTTGGGTTAGTAGGTTAGTCCTAAAACTAATATAAAAGTGTAAAAATAAGCCCATTAACATCCAAAACAGATAATATAATAGCATGGAACAATCAAAAATTATAGATACGTTGGAGACGTATCAGGAACAGAAAAGATTGAATCTTGGGCACTGAAGCTCGAGGGCGGATGGGCTGAGGAAGAAGAAGGTGTGGGGTAGAAATATGGATCCTTATCCTCTTATAAAGTGTAACGCCCTCGATGCGGCTATATCTCCTACGTGTCGAAGCACGACTTAGAGGCATAACCGCATTGAAAGCAATGTCGCAAGTTAGGCAATCTTCACAACATCCCATGTAATATGAATAATAAACGGGGAAGGAACATAGTTGGCTTACACTCGCCACGTCAAACAAAGTATATAAATAGCATTACATCATTCAATCACTCGTGGCCTGACTACGGTGCCAAAATAAAAGATCAACCCAACATGCGACACGGTCCCGATTGCCCCAACTGTGCACCACTACTGATCATCAGGGAAGGACACATAGTAATGGCGTGAGTCCTCGTTGAACTCCCACTTGAGCTCAAGCGCGTCATCTGGAACGGAGTCATCAGGCCCTGCATCTGGTTGGAAGTAATCTGTGAGCCACAGGGGCTCAGCAATCTCGCACCCTCGCGATCAAGACTATTTAAGCTTATAGATAAGGCAAGGTAAAATATGTGGAGCTGCAGCAAGCGACTAGCAAGATATGGTGGCTAACCTATTCGCAAATGAGAGCGAGAAGAGAAGGCAATGCACGATCGAATAGCTAGAGAACAACCTGCGGCAAGCATTACTCCAACACCGTGTTCACTTCCCGGATTCCGCCGAGAAGAGACCATCACGGTAACTCACACAGTGGATTCATTTTAATTAAGTTAAAGTTCAAGTTATCTACAACCGGACATTAACAAATTCCCATCTGCCCATAACCGCGGGCACGGCTTTCGAAAGTTCAAATCCCTGCAGGGGGAGTCCCAACTTAGCCCATGACAAGCTCTCACGGTCAACGAAGGATATACCTTCTCCCGAGACATTCCGATCAGACTCGGTATCCCGGTTCTACAAGACACTTCGACAAGTTAAAACAAATCCAGCAACACCGCCCGAATGTGCTGACAAATCCCGATAGGAGCTGCACATATCTCGTTCTTAGGGCACACTCAGATAGGTCAAGCTACGAGTAAAACCAACCCTCGAGTTTCCCCGAGGTGGCCCCGCAGGCTGCCCAGTTCGGACCAACACTCAGAGGAGCACTGGCCCGGGGGGGTTTAAATAAGATGACCATTGGGCTCCGGAAACCCAAGGGAAAAAGAGGCTAGGTGGAAAATGGTAAAACTAAGGTTGGGCATTGCTGGAAAAGCTTTATTCAAGGCGAACTGTCAAGGGGTTCCCATTATCACCCAACCGCGTAAGGAACGCAAAATCCGGGAACATAACACCGATATGACGGAAACTAGGGTAGCAAGAGTGGAACAAAACACTAGGCGAGAGGCCAAGCCTTCCACCCTTTACCAAGTATATAGATGCATTAAGATAACAAGATAATATAGTGATATCCCAACAAGTAAATAATGTTCCAACAAGCAACGGTCTCCAGTCTTCACCTGCAACTAGCAACGCTATAAGAGGGGCTGAGCAAAGCGGTAACATAGCCAATCAATGGTTTGCTAGGACATGGTGGGTTAGAGGTTTGACATGGAAAATTGGGAGGCATGATAAGCAAGTGGTAGGCATTGTAGCATAGGCATAGCAAAAGAGCGAGCATCTAGCAAAGCAAAGATAGAAGTGATTTCGAGGGTATGATCATCTTGCCTACAAAGTTGGCAGAGTTGACTGGATCCTCGAAAGCAAACTCAACGGGCTCCTCATTAGCGAACTCGTCTCCCGGCTCTACCCAAACAAGACAAACAAGCAAACGGAACACAATCAACCACGTGCAAACTCAAACAACATGATGCTAACATGGTATGCTATGCGGGATGCGATATGTGATGCATATGCAAGATTTGACAAGAGATGAATGACCCTGGCCTCAACTTGGAAATCCAAGTGTGCCACTGGAAAGGTGAGATGATTTCTCTTGAAAACGATATAAAGATCACCGGAATCGGAGACACAGTTTGGAAATGGCAAGCAAAACGAATATGGCACCGGTCTGCGATAAACAGCAAGTAGCCATCTAAATGCAACAAGCTAAACATGCTACAGCACCCAAACATGGCAACAAAATACATGGAATGGGTCCATTCATGAAGCTTAACAAAAGATGAACACTGAGCTACGGCCAATTCATCCATTAACAGGTTCAAACAAGCATGGCAAAAGTGCAATTGGTAAACAGATTTCAGACTTAGTGAAATTAACACTTGTCTGGAATTTCAGATCAGATAGCACACTTTGGAGCATGAAAACTATAAGCTACAGGAACTTAACATGGCAAAGTAAAGCGTGGCATGGATCTACTCAAAGAGCTTAACAAAAGTACTTTAGTGACCTTGAGCCAAAAGGGATCCTAAAATACAATTGCAAGCATGTGAACATGGCAAAAACTTAAATAGATCACAGACTTAGTGAAAAACTGGAGCATGCAAATCAGATATCAAGTAGGCATGTTTACGAGCTCGATGCACTCACTACAGAGCATGTCATGACAATCTAAGCATACACCCATCAATAATACACATTATACAATCTAGACATGGCAAGAATAGCAACATAGCATGCACGAATCAATTACAACATCCTCAGCAAAATCGCTAACTAGTAGACAATCTGCCCTGATTCATGAAATAGCAAAAGTAGAGCTCGATTGACTCAAGTTAGGGTGCTCCATAAATGCAAACAAAGACATGGATGGATAGAGCACTACAAGATTAACAAAATATCCTTACTGGTCATCCTCAAAAGAGGCACGGATCACTAGGAAACAACATGAACATATGGCATATTGATAAAAACAGATCAAGGACTTAGTGGAAATGCTAAGTCCCTGAAATCAGCATTAACGAATGCACCACTTTGCAAGCTTGTGCTAGTCACCACACATATCACAAAATACATGGATAGCACCTCTGGAAAAATGGCAAGGCATATAACAAAACTCATGTAGAGCTCATGGGCATATCATGCACACAATAATCATGGCAAAAATGACAAATAGCTATTTGGTACAGCAGATCTAACAATTAACTCAAATAGCACTCTTCCAACAGCATTTAGGGCATCAAAATGAACTCAAATGAAAATGATGCAATGAGATGAAATGATGTGCTCTCTTAGACGAACATTTTGATATGATATATGCCCAAAACGGATCTACGGATGCAAAGTTACAGCATGATGAACAAGGGCATTTGAATCTGGAAATCGGGGTCTTAGAAGAAATTACCACCTCCAGATCTAGGGTTACTGTTCACCGACGAGATCTACTGTTCACCGGCGAGATCCGAGACCGCCGGCGAGAAGCTGGAGCTCCAGCGAGGTGGATGGGCGCGGGGGCGGCCAGATCCGTCCCGGGCGGCGAGGGGCGACAAGGGGAACGCGGTGGAGGCGGACGGGCGCGGGCGGCGCGCTGCTCCGGTGAGGAAGGTGCGGCGGCAACCGGGCGTCGGGAAGACGGAGGCAGGCGGCGGCGGAGCTAGATGGGCCGCGGGGGCCCTACGCGGGCTCGGGCGGGCCGGCGCGGTCGGCAGCGAAGTGGGCACTGGGGCCGCCACGTGGCGCGCAGCGATAGTTCCGGGCGAGTGGCGGACAGTGTCCGGCCGACACGGACGTGTCCGGCGCGGCGCGGTAGAATTTTTAGGGTTTGAGACGAGGGGAATCCGGGATTTCGGAGGAGGGGCTATTTATAGGCATAGAGGGAGCTAGGAGTGTCCAAATGAGGTGCGGTTTTCGGCCACGCGATCGTGATTGTACGCTCTAGATGATGGAGAGGCTTTTGGTGGGTTTTGGGCCAAAATGGAGGGGTGTTGGGCTGCAACACACACGAGGCCTTTTCGGTCCCTCGGTTAACCGTTGGAGCATCAAACAAAGTCCAAATGGTACGAAACTTGACAGGCGGTCTACCAGTAGTAAACCAAGGCCGCTTGGCAAGTCTCGGTCCAATCTGGAAATGTCTAATCCCCACACACGAAAGAAAGGTAGAAATGACCACCGGAGGAGAACGGAGCGCCGGAATGCAAAACGGACAACGGGGAAAATGCTCAGATGCTTGAGACGAACACGTATGCAAATGCAATGCACATGATGACATGATATGAGATGCAAGACAACAACAACAACAACACACGGAGACAAAAACCCGAACCCGAGAAAATAAAATAACTTAACGCTGGAAACGGCAAGAGTTGGATTACATATTAGGTAAATCATATCCGGGGTGTTACAACACTCCACCACTACGAAAGGATCTCGTCCCGAGATCTAGGACTAGAAGAACATCGGGTACTTAGAACGGAGGTGATCGTTGCGTTCCCAGGTGGCTTCACGGTCGGAATGGTGTGACCACTTGACTTTGAGGAATTTGATTGACTTATTGCGAGTCTTGCGTTTAGTCTCTTCAAGAACAGCAACGGGGTGCTCACGATAAGAGAGATCTTCTTGGAGATCAATGTCTTTGAAGTTGTAGGTGCGGTCAGGAGTCTTGAAGCACTTGCGGAGCTGAGAGACATGGAACACGTCATGCACATTTGCAAAGTTTGAAGGAAGCTTGAGTTGATAGGCGAGATCGCCTCTCTTGCTGACGATCTTGAAAGGTCCCACGTATCTAGGGGAAAGCTTCCCTTTGATACCGAAGTGACGAGTACCTTTCATAGGAGAGACGTGGAGGTAAACATGATCTCCGATCTCGAAAGCCAAATCACGGTGCTTACTATCATAGTAGCTCTTCTGGCGCGATTGCGCTGCTTTGAGGTTATCTCGAATGACTTTGCACATTTCCTCTGCCTCTGTGATTAAGTCATTACCCAAAAGTTGACGTTCGCCGGTTTTAGACCAGTTGAGAGGGGTACGGCACTTCCTGCCATACAGAATTTCGAATGGGGCCTTACCCGAACTTGCTTGAAAACTGTTGTTGTAGGAGAATTCATCATATGGAAGACAATCCTCCCACTTCATGCCGAAGGAGATCACACAAGCCCTTAGCATATCTTCAAGAATCTGGTTGACACGCTCGACTTGACCGCTAGTTTGAGGATGGAAAGCAGTGCTGAAGCGGATGTTGGTGCCCATGGCCTTCTAAAAAGAATCCCAAAACTTGGAGGTAAAGATGCTGCCACAGTCTGAAGAGATCACCTATGGAATACCGTGCAGCGAGACAATCCGAGAGGTATACAGCTCCGCCAATTGAGCTGCAGTGATAGAATCTTTGATAGGCAGAAAGTGAGCCACTTTAGTGAGTTTGTCGATGACAACGAATATAGCATCATTGCCACGCTTGGACTTTGGAAACCCAGTCACGAAGTCCATCTCAATGTGGTCAAACTTCCATTCTGGAATGGCAAGAGGTTGGAGGAGACCAGCTGGCCTTTGGTGTTCTGCCTTCACTCTTCTGCAGACATCACACTCATTCACGAACTGAGCAATCTCGCACTTCATTCGAGTCCACCAATAAGCCTGCTTGAGGTCCTGATACATCTTCGTGCTCCCAGGGTGGATGGAGAGGAGTGAATTATGAGCCTCGTTCATGATCACTTTACGAAGGTCACCTTTGGGCACAACAATACATCCTCAAAGAAGAGAGTATCCTTGTCATCAAGGCGGTAGCACTTGTACTTGGGTTGACTCTTGGCAATCCCAATCTTCACCTTCTTCACGATAGCATCAAGAAGTTGGGCTTGGCGAATTTGGTCTTCCAAGGTAGGAGAGACTTGAAGGTTGGCGAGGAAACCTTGAGGAACAACTTGCAGATTGACTTTGCGGAAAGCTTCACAAAGCTCGGGTTGATAAGACTTGAGAATCAGACTGTTGCAGTAAGCCTTCCTGCTCAATGCGTCAGCAATCACATTGGCCTTGCCTGGAGTATACTCGATACTCGGATTATATTCTTGAATCATTTCAACCCATCGATTCTGCCTGAGGTTGAGATTAGGCTGAGTGAAGATGTACTTGAGACTCTTGTGGTCAGTGAAGATGTCCATTTTTCTTCCCAATTAGATATGTCTCCAAGTCAAAAGAGCATGCACAACTGCCGCCAACTCGAGGTCATGAGTGAGGTAGTTCTTCTCGTTGGGCTTCAACTGGCGAGAAGTATAAGCCACAACTTTCTTCTCTTGCATCAACACTGTGCCGAGACCTTGGAGAGAGGCATCGCAAAAGACCTCGAACGGTTTGGATTCATCAGGAGGAGTCAGAACTGGAGCAGTGACCAATTTCTCTTTCAAAGTGTTGAAAGAAATGTCACACTTCGGAGACCAAACATACTTGGCGTGCTTCTGGAGAAGATTTGAGAGAGGCTTCGCGATCTTTGAAAAGTTTTCAATGAACCTTCTACAGTAGCCCAAGATAAAGAACCTCATCGAGCCAAAATTTGCACTTTGAGAACTTGGCGTAGAACTGATGTTCCCTGAGCTTATCGAGCACCAAATGCAAGTGCTTGGCATGATCTTCCTTGTTCTTCGAAAATACCAGAATGTCATCGAGATAGACCAAAACGAAGTCATTGGTGTAGGCGTTGAAGATGAAGTTCATCATGCGAGAGAAAGTCGGAGGAGCGTTGACGAGGCCAAAAGACATGACAGTGTATTCATATGAACCATAGCTTGTTCTGAAAGCCGTCTTAGGAATATCTTGCTCACGGATTCGAATCTGGTGATAACCCATACGGAGATCAAGCTTGGAGAAAACTTGGGCACCTTTGAGTTGTTCGAACAGCTCGTTGATGTTGGGAAGTGGGTACTTGTTCTTGATAGTCTTTGTGACGCCCCCGATTTGACCGTACACTAATCATACACGCAAACGTGTACGATCAAGATCAGGGACTCACGGGAAGATATCACAACACAACTCTACAAATAAAATAAGTCATACAAGCATCATATTACAAGCCAGGGGCCTCGAAGGCTCGAATACAAGAGCTCGATTATAGACGAGTCAGCGGAAACAACAATATCTGAGTACACACATAAGTTAAGCAAGTTTGCCTTAAGAAGGCTATCACAAACTAGGATACAAATCGAAAGAGGCACAGGCCTCCTGCCTGGGATCCTCCTAAACTACTCCTGGTCGTCGTCAGCGGGCAGCACGTAGTAGTAGGCACCTCCGGTGTAGTAGGAGTCGTCGTCGAAGGTGGCGTCTGGCTCCTGGGCTCCAACATCTGGTTGCGACAACCAGGTAGAAGGGATAGGGGGAAAAGAGGGAGAAAGCAACCGTGAGTACTCATCCAAAGTACTCGCAAGCAAGGAGCTATACTACATATGTATGCATTGGTATCAACTGGAATAAGGCTATTATATGTGGACTGAACTGCAGAAAGCCGGGATAAGGGGGGATAGCTAGTCCTTTCGAGGACTACGCTTCTGGCAGCCTCCGTCTTGCAGCATGTAGAAGAGAGTAGACTGAAGTCCTCCAAGTATCAACACATAGCATAATCCTAACCGATGATCCTCCCCTCGTCACCCTGTGAGAGAGCGATCACCGATTGTATCTGGCACTTGGAAGGGTGTGTTTTATTAAGTATCCGGTTCTAGTTGTCATAAGGTCAAGGTACAACTCCAAGTCGTCCTGTTACCGAAGATCATGGCTATTCGAATAGATTAACTTCCCTGCAGGGGTGCACCACATAACCCAACACGCTAGATCCCATTTGGCCGGACACACTTTTCTGGGTCATGCCCGGCCTCAGAAGATCAACACGTCGCAGCCCCACCTAGACCAACAGAGAGGTCAGCACGCCGTTCTAAACCTAAGCGCCCAGGGGTCTGGGCCCATCGCCCTTAGCACACCTGCACGTTGCGTGGGCGGCCGGAAGCAGACCTAGCCTAGTAGGCGTTCCAGTCCAATCCAGCGCGCGACGCTCCGTTGTTGACGTCACGAAGGCTTCGGCTGATACCACGACGTCGAGTGCCCATAACTGTCCCCACGTAGATGGTTAGTGTGTATAGGCCAGTAGCCAGACTCAAATCAAATACCAAGATCTCGTTAAACGTGTTAAGTATCTGCGAACGCCAACCAGGGCCAGGCCCACCTCTCTCCTAGGTGGTCTCAACCTGCCCTGTCGCTCCGCCTCAAAGTAACAGACAGGGGCCGTCGGGAACCCAGGCCCACCTCTACCGGGATGGAGCCACCTGCCCCTTTAGCCCCCAACTCCGAACAGTACCACAGGTAATGTAACTGTGTAAAGTATATAGTATATGCCCGTGATCACCTCCCGAAGTGATCACGGCCCAGTAGTATAGCATGGCAGACGGACAAGAGTGTAGGGCCACCGATGGAACACTAGCATCCTATACTAAGCAGTAGGATAGCAGGTAATGGTAACAACAGTAGTAGCAAGGACAGGCTATGCATCAGGATAGGAATAACGGAAAGCAATAACATGCTACACTACTCTAATGCAAGCAGTATAGAGAAGAGTAGGCGATATCTGGTGATCAAAGGGGGGGCTTGCCTGGTTGCTCTGGCAAGAGAGAGGGGTCGTCAACTCCGTAGTCGTATTGGGTAGCAGCGGCGTCGGTCTCGGTGTCTAGCGAGAGAAGAGGAGGGGAGAAACAATAAATATTTAAGCAAACAGATGCATAGCGATGCATGACATGACAAGTATCGGTGCTAGGGGTGCCCTATCGTGGTATGAGGTGATACCGGTGAAGGGGGGAAACACCCGGGAAAGTATCCCCGGTGTTTCGCGTTTTCAGGTAGAGGAGCCGGAGGGGGAAAGTTGCGTGTTTGATACGTTAGGGGTGTGTGGCTGATGAATAGGCTGCGTATCCGGGTTCGTCTCGTCGTTCTGAACAACTTTCATGTTGAAAATATTTTAATCCGAGTTACAGATTAAAAGATATGATTTTCTAAAGATTTTATTAATTTCTGGAATTATTAATAATTCGAAATAAAAACTAAAATGCTAGATGCTCCCAGCACAGGGTACACAGAGCTGTACCTAGTGGCTGACAGGTGGGCCAGGGGGTCCCATTTGACCAGTCAACATGACTGGTCAACAGGGGGTGGGGCCCCTGTCATTTACAACAGCTAAACTAACATGATTAGTTAGTCTAATTAGTTAGTTAACTGGTTAATTAAGCAACACTAATTAAGTTAATTAACAATTAAATTAATTAATTAATTTAATTATTTATATAAATATATATTTTATTTTATTTTATTTTAAACGTTTTCAGGGCGTGGGAAAGATAAGATGATGACTCAGATCAGAAGGCCATGAGGTATAAGGAGTAAAAAGAGCCTTACGTTCCATCCCACAATCAATTCCCTTATATAACTAAGAATTTCTAGACTCAACTTCGACCAGTTTGGCTTGGTAATCCTACAGGCAGTCAAGCTCTGATACCAACGCTGTCAGGACCCCGACTCAATGCCACATCGATCTAGCATGTAACACCTCATATCACTTTGCGGCCTCACGCACGGTATTTCCACGGGTGACGCCTTACCTTTGCCCGGGACCGTTTGCGCCTTTTGGCACACGTATATGATAGTGTCGCTAGCATCCATATGATAAGGAGCCCGGGCTGACATGGCTAGTCGTAAACCCAAAGTGGCACAGACTTACAGGGACAGGCATCCATGACCCAGCATCGAACGTGTCGGTCATCAGCGAGTGAATCCAGGCTGTAGCACTGGGCTAGCAGGACTCCGGTGAACCGGGCTGTAGCAGGCTAACAGGACTCCGGTATTCATCGCGTGACATTTCCCCGAAGGGACAGACACAGGAACGAAGAAGGACACATGCCGGCCAGCCTAAGTGTTCCGGAGCAGTAGCAAGCTACCATGGCTCGGTGGAAACACTAGGAGATATTTCCCGGTAAGAGAGGCTACTAAAGATAAACAACTAGATAGTCAGATCCCACACATACCAAGCATTTCAATAACATACACACAATATGCTCGATATATGCAAATACAACATGGCATCACAACATGACTCTATGACTCAAGTAATCTATCAATAGGCTCTGAGGAGCGAGATATTACAACATGGGTCTCATGACCCAACAATCAAAGCATACAAATCAAAGCACAAGCGGAAGCTATCATGTCTGGGTACAGACATCTATAACTGAAAAAGGCTGAGAAGCCTGACTATCTACCAGATCCTGCCGAGGCACAAGATCGTAGCTGAGGTAACAAGCTAAACGTCGAAGACCACGCGGAAATACTAGTGAGACTGAAGTCTCTCTGCAAAAACATAAAATAGGCAAACGTGAGTACAAATGTACCCAGCAAGACTTACATCAGAACTATCTACATATGCATCATTATCAACAAAGGGATGGTGGGGTTTAACTGCAGCAAGCCAGCTTTGACTCGGTGGCTATCCTGAACTACGACTGCAAGTAACTCTTTTGAGGTGGCGCACACGAGTCCACATATTCACCATATCAATACACCACTATGGATCCGCTCCCGTCTCCCTACGAGAACGCCATCCATAGCACTCACGCTTATCTTGCGTATTTTAGAGTATCCACTTTCACTTGTCTATGAACTGATATAAGCAACCCAGAAGTCCTTTTCCGCGGACACGGCTATTCGAATAGATCATATTAACCCTGCAGGGGTCTACTTCTTCACACACGCTCTCACCACTTACCGCCGTTTACACGACATGTACTCGGCAACCTTCAAGCGGAAGCCCAACGTGGGTGTCGGCCACGGCCTACCTAAACACTCAAGTCTCTAGTCCAGGTTTATCGCCTATTCGGGTTCCATCCATGAGGAGATCCGGCCGGAGTTTCGCTCACAGCCCCAAACGATGTGAACAGGGTTCCCGAGACACCAAACGGGCGCCCGGTACACCGTGCCACGTGCCTACCGCATCACAGCCCACCCCTACGGTCAGCGCTGCGCACGGCCTCCAGCATACTACAAACACCATAAACTACTTGCAACTCCTGGACAGAGGACAAGGGTGATTAAGAAGCCGAGAGGGTCCATTGGTTTCGGGCCCAATGCGTGGTAGTAGCTGAATCATGGATCACAAACACAGAACTCAGTTCCTGAGGACGGCTGCAATGAGACAACCCACCATGTACTCCTACATGGCCTCTCACCGCTACCTTTACCAAATCGTATTCACACACTTAGCTCACACACAGTGGGACAGGTTCACACGCCTCTGATTCATCCCCGATGAATCAGACCGGACTCAACTCTAAGCAGTAGCAGGCATGACAAACAAACATAAATGAGTAGGCACATCAGGGCTCAAACAACTCCTACTCATGCTAGTGGGTTTCATCTATTTACTGTGGAATGACAGGTCATGCAGAGGATAAAGGGGTTCAGCTACCGCAGCAAGTAACAGATGAATCGTTGTTGCCCTAATGCATTAAAAGAGAGCAGGAGCGAGAGAGTAGGATTGTATCGGAATGAACAAGGGGGTTTTGCTTGCCTGGCACTTCTGAAGATAACATTGAATCTTCATCAGTGTCAACGATCACAACGTCGGTACAACGTCTATCGAGGGAGAACAACACCGGCAACACAGAAGAAACACGATCAATGCAATGCACAATATGATGCATGATCATGACATGGCAAAATGAATGTGTTTTGAGCTAATGCAACTAGCAACAGATTAAATGAAGTTGGTTTGAATACAAGATTCAAATTTAAACTCCATATGTGATTATTCAAATGCCATTTAATTGATTTGTGCTAAACAGCAGCTATAAGTTGTTCTAACATGCATGAAAATGGTACAGATGGATTCCTTGAATTTTTCTGATAAATTTTCATATATAATTTATTTAATTTGGAGTTACGGTTAATTTTCTATGATTTATTGAAGTTTATACAATTTTCTGGAATTTTCTGAATAAAAACAAATCCAGAAAACATTACTGCGTCATCCTGACGTCATGATGACGTCAGTAGGTCAACGTGGCACAGTCCGGTCAAACTCTGACCGGTGGGTCCCGAGTGTCAGTGTCTAACTAAACTAACCTAGCTTAGCTAATACTAACCTAACTTAATTAGCCGGGCGGGGCCCGCATGTCAGTGAGAGAGAGGGGGGTCAAACCCGGGTCAAACTCGCCGGAGTTAACCCGAGGCTCGTCGCCGGCGAGGCCAGGGACGGCGGAGAGCGTCGGGATTCGCCCTCCGATGACCAAAAGAGCGGCGGAGGGGCTCTACGGGATGCCCAGGCTCGCGCGCATCTAACAGGGCCAACGGGAGAAGCTAGGGTGGCCGGAGGCGACGACAATCATGACGACGGCGGCGGCCGGAGTTCGGGTGGTGGCGGGTTTGGCGCTACGAGCGGTGGTTTGGCGCGCTGAGGGCACTAGGGAGAAGCTCTTGCTCCTCCGCATCCAAAGGAACGAACGGGAGGCCGCGAGGTGGCCGGAGTTGAGCACGACGTCGACCTCGGCGGCGGCCGGAGCTCGGGCGAGCTTGGAGTCGGTGTTAGGGAGCACGGCAGGAGGCAAAGGGAGGTGTTACGACCTCCTGGGGTTGCACTGAGCACGGCCGCGTGCTCGGTTGCAGCTCTAGGCAACGGTGGCTACGGCGGCGACATGGCCGGCGGCGAAGAGCTCTCGGCTCCGGTGGATATCGGCGCTAGCAGGAGAAAAAGTGCCAGGGGAGGGAGGGGATCGACGCAGCAGCTCACAGCGGATCGAACGAAGGGGTTGGTGAGCTCGGGGGCGTCCTCGTTGCTGCGAATCGAGCGGCGGCGATCTCCGGCCATGGCGATGAAGACGGTGGTGATGGCGGCGTTGCAGCGCGTCCGTGGCGTCGTGGCTTGTCGAGGAGGTCGGGGACGTCGAGACGGAGCTCGCAAGCACAGCGAGGGGTCGAGGGGGAGACGGTGGCCGCGGCGTTACGGTGGCGCGGCTGCGGCTGCGCTCGGGCGAGTGAGAGAGAGGAAGCAGAGGAGAGAAACAAGGGAGAGGGAGAGAGCGAGGGGGTCCAGGGGGTCGGGGCGGCGCCGAGGAGATGACGCGCGGCGTCGCGGTGGCCAGGCGATGCAGACGAGCAGGGTGGTGGCGTGGCGAGCTCGGGCGCGCGCGCCGTGTCCCTCCTCTGCCTACTGGCGCGAGGAGGAAGGCGACAGGGAGGGGGTAGCGATGGGCTGGGCCGCTGCTGGGCTGCACAGTGTTGGGCTGCGGGTGGGCTGCCAGGTAAGCTGAGGTAAGTTCTCTCTCTCTGCTTTTATTTATTGTTTTCTATTTTGTTCTATTTTGTTTTGGTTTAGTAAAATACTAAACCATTTTATAAAATCCTGAAAATAGTTATGTGGCTAGAACTAAAATATACCAAACCACATAAAATGTTCCAGAATTATTGGACATATATTAATTATATATAATATATATATCCAATGCAAATAGTTATTGAATTAACTCAAAGGCCCAAAATAAATGTTTCAGTCACTCCAAAAATATTGGTTTGCACTTTACCTCATGCCAATATTTTTCAAGCTGAAAAGGAACATTTTCTTGGACTTCTTTGAGAAGATTTTAATGTTGATCATTTTTAGAAGGTTTCTGAGGCTTTGAAAATTCCCCAATTCAAATTTCATTTGAATTAAAACATGATGCTCACATGAGGTCTAGCCTAGTGCATAACAGGACCAGGGATGTGACAACTCACCCCCACTAAACAAAAATCTCGTCCCGAGATTCGAGCGTAGGGTAAGGTGAAGGGGTAACGCAACTAGTACAATCTTCACGATGCAGGGTGCACTTCAATTGAACGTTGATTTGTTCACCATCATTTTCTCGAAGTCTTGTTCTGAGAACTCCAACTAACATGACAACGAGAGGAAAGGAAAGACCCTAAAAGAATCGTTCTTCTCGGAGGTCGAACAACTCAGGAGTAACTCTCGGGATGAGACATAGCAACATCTCTTGAGCTGAGAGACGAAGCACAGATCTGAAGAAATGGAGTGAGACGGATGACGAGGGTTCACTAGGTAGACAACAACTTCACGCTTAAGGTGGTAATCGGTTGTCAACGTAGCGAGGAGTTGAATTGCCATGATACCATAACGATGCACCTTAGGGAAGGTGACTCGTAGATATATCCCCTTAAGTGGCAAAAAGAATTACCTTTGATTCAAAGATCATTGAAACTCTTTATACCAGCCTAAGGCAATCACAAGCGATCATTTGGAGGGGGTCGGTAGAATGGCACAATGGCGGTGCAAGCTGGGAACAGAATGCAAATGCTGGGAATGATTCTGGTAACTGGGGAAGAACCCAACAATAGAGAGTGAATTCACTTGTTTGAAAAGGTCATAGCTTTGCCGAGGAGACTGAGAGCAAACCCAGTTAGTGCCGATGATAACACGTAGCGCTTGTGCGTGCTCTCAAGAACTTGAGCATTTCCACATTCTTCAAGGTTTTACCAATATCCGTGTCAAGGGTCCGGGCAACACAACTTGCTACCACGATGAATGATGATGGATGATGCAGATGCAAAGGAAGATAACACCTTCTTAGATTTCACCTTGGCGGGGCCAAGGGAATAAAATCTGGATGATCGACCGAGAGACATTTAGCACTCCGCTTCTAATGTTCTCCTTGATGTGCTAGCGTAATCCACCCATAGATATGGTTTGATATCTAGAGCATCAAGTAAAAAGGTCGGACTTCGGGATCTCAAAAATCATAAGGCACAACTAGGGAGTAAATCCTACGAAGTCCTTATGGGATGGTGGCCAACTTCATCAATCAAGATATTATAATAACAGGTCTTCCGGCTGGGTGTGTTGGCCACGACATCCACTTTACCGGTTATCGCGCGACCAATATTATAATTCTTGGGAAATATTCCAACCATCATATCTGCCTGAGATTCAGATCTGGTTGGTGTCAGGATATTCCAGACTCATCGAGGCTAGGAAGAAAAATGAAAGTTTGCAACACAAATCTACGAGATGACGTTGCGGGATTCTCGGGAGATGAACTACGATAGCAAGCTCTAAAACATGAGCTGGTTCTGCTACAAACATGTGAACACGTTGTCCCAGACAAGCGTGCCCACATGGTAGTCTTACAATAAAACACTACCGAGTTCAGGAGGGGGAACCATCAACGAGGGTATCGAAATCCCTACATAAGTCCGGATTAGCTCTTATGAAGGAACTCCCTCTCCTTGAACAAATCAATCAGTGGCTTGGTGTGCTCGGGACACCTATGGAATGGAGGTTGCAAGTCTCCGAACCACAGAATACTTCGCACGTATGCATGACTGACTTGCAATGATTCCAGAAGAAGCAACATTGACTTTCTCGAGTCCACGGCGGCAACTTGCATCAAATGCACATGAACTAGAGGAAGTCACTTCTTACATCCGAACATATGCTTCATGAACTAGCATGAACAAATGCTTCAAAAGTTTCCAACACTAACTTATTGTCCAACAAAATCATGGAGGAGATAAGGATGTTGCCAATGGGCTCAACAACAATTCATCTAGGTTTCCTTTTAAAAGGAATTCCATAGTTAAGTGAACACGGTGATAGCATTGGTTAGACCAAAGATGTAATGGTGTATGCTCGAGGGATCAACCACGAATAAGACAACATTACGAACATCGTTGGTTCTAACTTGATTTGAGGATAGCCCATACTCAAATCAAAGTTTTGATAAGACAATAGGTCCAGCAACTGATCACAGGGACCAATCGATGAAGATATCATCTTTCTTCAACACACACTACACAAGGATATCCCTTTGGAACGAACTAAGTCAGGTAGGCTTTTATCTTCCAACTCTCCAAGTTGTTGTCTAGCTTAACCAACTAGCTCAGGGATATCTAACACCGATTCTTGGAGAGAAGGTGGTTCATAAGAAACCAACTTGATCACGAGCTCAACATAACGGTCAGGTGACGACCTGGTGATACTTCCGAGAAGACATTCAGAAAATCACGAACCACCGTATGTTACTAAGCTCGAGAACAATCTCGCTTTTGAGGGCAAGACGATATGATCAATAGGGCAAGGATTTGAAATAATCCTAACTCATTGATCGAGGAGTGCACCGAGAACAAGGACTAGGTAGCATGATCAACCTTAGAATGATGATTCAAAACCAACACGCTAAGAATGAAATTATTGTCCATTAACTACCAAGCAACAAGGTTGCTAAGAGTATTGATTTCACACATCACAATTCATTTGTCGGTATTCCGGTTGCATCAACACGAGGGCCGAGGAATGACTAATGATGGTGAGAAGTATCACTACGTCAAAATTCATGAGAGTTGGTGCAGTTCTCATGACAATTCTGACATAAAGGGGGTAATACTCCAAAGTAGAACAGAACCAAAAGCTGGATTGGCATTTGATCTGCGGAATACAACTACTTTGACCCAATCCTAGATATGAATGAGGTACTGGAGTTTGTTTCTCCAAGTCATTCAGGACAGAATGGCTTGACGGACCACAAGGGTAATAGGCATCGATAAACGAATGCATGCATACCCTTGACTATCAATTGATAGACGAAGGTCAGTAGACAACTAAAGAGGCACAACTCAAAGGAACATATAATTTTCTGAGTTGTGGATGCATAGATTAGTATGTCGAGCGAGATCAACATTTCTTCCAGATAACCCATGCAGAGAGGTAGGACTGGCAGAGTCACGATTTATGAATGGAGATCTCCTCAAGAGTACTCTAATTGTGATCTTTTGATCCAATAAACATCTGCCAATAGCGGTCCATAGTATTTGGAAGAAGGAAATACCATGGACCTCGAGGACTATCGCAAAGTTACTAATATCCTGAAGGAACTAGCAAACACTATCAACATGAAGTAAGTAGAGTGAATCTCGGGTTCAAAACCCAGAAATAGAATACCTACTACCAAGTAGCATCACGGGATGCTTCCGAGAATAAAAGCCAGAATCATCACACTGGGAACACAGATCATGGCTAGACCACTAGATGATCCCCTGAGACACCTAGGGTCATAATAATAACTCCAACATAAAGGTCGAGGCAGTAGAATACCTCAACTCAACAATTAGTGTGATTGAGCTGGCATAAAGGAACATCGAAACCAGAGGGAAAGGATTTGCAAATGCATCAGACTACTTAGAAACCTGGAATGACTCGGATAGCATAACGGCTGTAAATGCTCAGAAAAGATTTGAGACATTCACAAAAATGGTGGCATAACCACTCAGAGGCACAATATCAAGGTCTCGAGATCAACAGTTAACATACAGAAGTACTAGGAACTGAAACGAGGCTTAAGTCCAACAATCTATAAGTCTACGGATTAGTAACACGTGATCCTGATAGAAAGAAGAGATAGCTTAGTTCTTAATCCCCGTAGGAAAGATAAGATGATGACTCAGATCAGAAGGCCATGAGGTATAAGGAGTAAAAAGAGCCTTACGTTCCATCCCACAATCAATTCCCTTATATAACTAAGAATTTCTAGACTCAACTTCGACCAGTTTGGCTTGGTAATCCTACAGGCAGTCAAGCTCTGATACCAATGCTGTCAGGACCCCGACTCAATGCCACATCGATCTAGCATGTAACACCTCATATCACTTTGCGGCCTCACGCACGGTATTTCCACGGGTGACGCCTTACCTTTGCCCGGGACCGTTTGCGCCTTTTGGCACACGTATATGATAGTGTCGCTAGCATCCATATGATAAGGAGCCCGGGCTGACATGGCTAGTCGTAAACCCAAAGTGGCACAGACTTACAGGGACAGGCATCCATGACCCAGCATCGAACGTGTCGGTCATCAGCGAGTGAATCCAGGCTGTAGCACTGGGCTAGCAGGACTCCGGTGAACCGGGCTGTAGCAGGCTAACAGGACTCCGGTATTCATCGCGTGACATTTCCCCGAAGGGACAGACACAGGAACGAAGAAGGACACATGCCGGCCAGCCTAAGTGTTCCGGAGCAGTAGCAAGCTACCATGGCTCGGTGGAAACACTAGGAGATATTTCCCGGTAAGAGAGGCTACTAAAGATAAACAACTAGATAGTCAGATCCCACACATACCAAGCATTTCAATAACATACACACAATATGCTCGATATATGCAAATACAACATGGCATCACAACATGACTCTATGACTCAAGTAATCTATCAATAGGCTCTGAGGAGCGAGATATTACAACATGGGTCTCATGACCCAACAATCAGAGCATACAAATCAAAGCACAAGCGGAAGCTATCATGTCTGGGTACAGACATCTATAACTGAAAAAGGCTGAGAAGCCTGGCTATCTACCAGATCCTGCCGAGGCACAAGATCGTAGCTGAGGTAACAAGCTAAACGTCGAAGACCACGCGGAAATACTAGTGAGACTGAAGTCTCTCTGCAAAAACATAAAATAGGCAAACGTGAGTACAAATGTACCCAGCAAGACTTACATCAGAACTATCTACATATGCATCATTATCAACAAAGGGATGGTGGGGTTTAACTGCAGCAAGCCAGCTTTGACTCGGTGGCTATCCTGAACTACGACTGCAAGTAACTCTTTTGAGGTGGCGCACACGAGTCCACATATTCACCATATCAATACACCACTATGGATCCGCTCCCGTCTCCCTACGAGAACGCCATCCATAGCACTCACGCTTATCTTGCGTATTTTAGAGTATCCACTTTCACTTGTCTATGAACTGATATAAGCAACCCAGAAGTCCTTTTCCGCGGACACGGCTATTCGAATAGATCATATTAACCCTGCAGGGGTGTACTTCTTCACACACGCTCTCACCACTTACCGCCGTTTACATGACATGTACACGGCAACCTTCAAGCGGAAGCCCAACGTGGGTGTCGGCCACGGCCTACCTAAACACTCAAGTCTCTAGTCTAGGTTTATCGCCTATTCGGGTTCCATCCATGAGGAGATCCGGCCGGAGTTTCGCTCACAGCCCCAAACGATGTGAACAGGGTTCCCGAGACACCAAATGGGCGCCCGGTACACCGTGCCACGTGCCTACCGCATCACAGCCCACCCCTACGGTCAGCGCTGCGCACGGCCTCCAGCATACTACAAACACCATAAACTACTTGCAACTCCTGGACAGAGGACAAGGGTGATTAAGAAGCCGAGAGGGTCCATTGGTTTCGGGCCCAATGCGTGGTAGTAGCTGAATCATGGATCACAAACACAGAACTCAGTTCCTGAGGACGGCTGCAATGAGACAACCCACCATGTACTCCTACATGGCCTCTCACCGCTACCTTTACCAAATCGTATTCACACACTTAGCTCACACACAGTGGGACAGGTTCACACGCCTCTGATTCATCCCCGATGAATCAGACCGGACTCAACTCTAAGCAGTAGCAGGCATGACAAACAAACATAAATGAGTAGGCACATCAGGGCTCAAACAACTCCTACTCATGCTAGTGGGTTTCATCTATTTACTGTGGAATGACAGGTCATGCAGAGGATAAAGGGGTTCAGCTACCGCAGCAAGTAACAGATGAATCGTTGTTGCCCTAATGCATTAAAAGAGAGCAGGAGCGAGAGAGTAGGATTGTATCGGAATGAACAAGGGGGTTTTTCTTGCCTGGCACTTCTGAAGATAACATTGAATCTTCATCAGTGTCAACGATCACAACATCGGTACAACGTCTACCGAGGGAGAACAACACCGGCAACACAGAAGAAACACGATCAATGCAATGCACAATATGATGCATGATCATGACATGGCAAAATGAATGTGTTTTGAGCTAATGCAACTAGCAACAGATTAAATGAAGTTGGTTTGAATACAAGATTCAAATTTAAACTCCATATGTGATTATTCAAATGCCATTTAACTGTTTTGTGCTAAACAGCAGCTATAAGTTGTTCTAACATGCATGAAAATGGTACAGATGGATTCCTTGAATTTTTCTGATAAATTTTCATATATAATTTATTTAATTTGGAGTTACGGTTAATTTTCTATGATTTATTGAAGTTTATACAATTTTCTGGAATTTTCTGAATAAAAACAAATCCAGAAAACATTACTGCGTCATCCTGACGTCATGATGACGTCAGTAGGTCAACGTGGCACAGTCCGGTCAAACTCTGACCGGTGGGTCCCGAGTGTCAGTGTCTAACTAAACTAACCTAGCTTAGCTAATACTAACCTAACTTAATTAGCCGGGCGGGGCCCGCATGTCAGTGAGAGAGAGGGGGGTCAAACCCGGGTCAAACTCGCCGGAGTTGACCCGAGGCTCGTCGCCGGCGAGGCCAGGGACGGCGGAGAGCGTCGGGATTCGCCCTCCGATGACCAAAAGAGCGGCGGAGGGGCTCTACGGGATGCCCAGGCTCGCGCGCATCTAACAGGGCCAACGGGAGAAGCTAGGGTGGCCGGAGGCGACGGCAATCATGACGACGGCGGCGGCCGGAGTTCGGGTGGTGGCGGGTTTGGCGCTACGAGCGGTGGTTTGGCGCGCTGAGGGCACTAGGGAGAAGCTCTTGCTCCTCCGCATCCAAAGGAACGGACGGGAGGCCGCGAGGTGGCCGGAGTTGAGCACGGCGTCGACCTCGGCGGCGGCCGGAGCTCGGGCGAGCTCGGAGTCGGTGTTAGGGAGCACGGCAGGAGGCAAAGGGGGGTGTTACGACCTCCTGGGGTTGCACTGAGCACGGCCGCGTGCTCGGTTGCAGCTCTAGGCAACGGTAGCTACGGCGGCGACATGGCCGGCGGCGAAGAGCTCTCGGCTCCGGTGGATATCGGCGCTAGCAGGAGAAAAAGTGCCAGGGGAGGGAGGGGATCGACGCAGCAGCTCACAGCGGATCGAACGAAGGGGTTGGTGAGCTCGGGGGCGTCCTCGTTGCTGCGAATCGAGCGGCGGCGATCTCCGGCCATGGCGATGAAGACGGTGGTGATGGCGGCGTTGCAGCGCGTCCGTGGCGTCGTGGCTTGTCGAGGAGGTCGGGGACGTCGAGACGGAGCTCGCAAGCACAGCGAGGGGTCGAGGGGGAGACGGTGGCCACGGCGTTACGGTGGCGCGGCTGCGGCTGCGCTCGGGCGAGTGAGAGAGAGGAAGCAGAGGAGAGAAACAAGGGAGAGGGAGAGAGCGAGGGGGTCCAGGGGGTCGGGGCGGCGCCGAGGAGATGACGCGCGGCATCGCGGTGGCCAGGCAATGCAGACGAGCAGGGTGGTGGCGTGGCGAGCTCGGGCGCGCGCGCCGTGTCCCTCCTCTGCCTACTGGCGCGAGGAGGAAGGCGACAGGGAGGGGGTAGCGGTGGGCTGGGCCGCTGCTGGGCTGCACAGTGTTGGGCTGCGGGTGGGCTGCCAGGTAAGCTGAGGTAAGTTCTCTCTCTCTGCTTTTATTTATTGTTTTCTATTTTGTTCTGTTTTGTTTTGGTTTAGTAAAATACTAAACCATTTTATAAAATCCTGAAAATAGTTATGTGGATAGAACTAAAATATACCAAACCACATAAAATGTTCCAGAATTATTGGACATATATTAATTATATATAATATATATATCCAATGCAAATAGTTATTGAATTAACTCAAAGGCCCAAAATAAATGTTTCAGTCACTCCAAAAATATTGGTTTGCACTTTACCTCATGCCAATATTTTTCAAGCTGAAAAGGAACATTTTCTTGGACTTCTTTGAGAAGATTTTAATGTTGATCATTTTTAGAAGGTTTCTGAGGCTTTGAAAATTCCCCAATTCAAATTTCATTTGAATTAAAACATGATGCTCACATGAGGTCTAGCCTAGTGCATAACAGGACCAGGGATGTGACACTTTTATTATTTCTTTTCTGTTTTAGTTCATTAAAAGTATTTAGGCATTTTGTAAAAATGTGTTTGCTGCACCATAATTACCTTTGTAATATTTGGCAACCACCGAACATTTTTGTTTCAATTTTTGAAAACTTTTATTGCCGGCATTAATTTTAAATTTAAATTTGACGCGGTTTGAACTAACGGACGTTAGCAACAGTAATAGGGATGACGTGGCATGATCAGCGTGGGATTACTGTAGCAAGATTATTCGGGCATTACAATTCTCCTCCACTACAAGAAATCTCGTCCCGAGATTTAGGAGGTAGAAGGAAACAGTGCGGGGTATTCATCACGAAGACGATCCTCGCGTTCCCAGGTGGCTTCGTCTTCAGAGTGATTCAACCACTGGACCTTGAGGAACTTGATCGCCTTCTGACGCGTGCGGCGTTCAGCTTGGTCGAGAATGCGGACCGGATGCTCTTTATAGGAGAGGTCCTATTGCAATTCAAGCACTTCATGATCGACTGCTCGGATTGGGTCCTTAAAGCAGCGTCGGAGTTGTGACACGTGGAACACATTGTGAACCTGAGAAAGGTTCGGCGGGAGCTCCAGTTGATATGCCACCTTTCCACGCCTTTCGAGAATAGTGAAAGGACCAATATAGCGGGGAGCTAGCTTTCCTTTGATCCCAAAGCGGTGTGCACCCTTCATTGGTGTAACTCGAAGATAAGCCTTTTCGCCAGGTTGATAGACCATGTCTTGGTGATGACGGTCATACTAACTTTTCTGACGTGACTGAGCAGTCTTGAGATTCTCGTGAATAATGCGAACTTGTCCTTCGGCCTGTTGGATAATATCCGGACCAAAGAGTGGACGTTCCCCCATTTCTGACCAGTTCAGAGGGGTTCGACACTTTCGTCCATATAGCACTTCAAAGGGGGACATCTTCAGACTAGCTTGATAGCTATTATTATAAGAGAACTCGGCATATGGAAGAGATTCCTCCCATTTCTTGCCGAATGATATTACACAAGCTCGAAGCATGTCTTCGAGAACTTGGTTGACACGCTCAACCTGTCCTTGCGACTGAGGATGAAACGCAGTACTGAACGACAAATGAGTCCCCATAGCTTCTTGGAAACTTGCCCAGAATCTTGAAGTGAATAAGTTGCCACGGTCTGAACTGATAGCCAGTGGAATACCGTGAAGTGAAACAATTCTGGCCATGTAGAGAGTAGCAAGCTGACTAGCAGTGATTGTCTCTTTGACCGCCAGAAAATGTGCAACTTTAGAAAGCCGGTCAATGACGACAAGAATAGCATCATTACCTTTCTGTGACTTGGGAAATCCAATGACGAAGTCCATCTCAACATGGTCCCATTTCCATTCAGGAATAGAGATAGGTTGCAGAGTTCCAGCAGGCCTCTGATGCTCTGCTTTGATACGGCAACATACGTCACACTCAGCAACATAACGAGCAATGTCCTGCTTCATATTAGACCACTAGAATCTTTGACGAATATCCTGGTACATCTTTGTACTACCAGGATGGATGGACAGAGGCGTATCATGAGCTTCTTGCATAACCCTTTTAGTCTTATCCAGGTTTTTCTTCGAACATGGTACCACTAGGCGGCCTTTGAAATACAAGGCGCCATCGTCGGCGATAGTGAAGAATGAGGGCTTTCCTTCTGCTAGATGGCGTTTAATCTTATGGACTTCAGAGTCATAACCTTGTATAGTCTTTATACCAGCTACGAGATCTGGTACGACAGTCAGGGTACTTAGAGAACCCTTAGTAATAACAAGAAGAGTCATCTTGCGGAATTCCGGGGGAGGGGGAGCGAGTGCTCCAGGAGGAACAATATGGAGGTTCAGCTTTCTAAATTCTTCGACAAGCGAGGGCTGAACTTTATGAACCTGGAGGTGGTTGTAGTAAGACTTGCGGCTCAAGGCATCAGCCATTACATTAGCCTTGCCGGGGGTATAGGATATACCCACGTCAAAGTCTGCAACAGTCTCCATCCATCTCTGTTGACGGAGGTTCAGGTCTGGCTGAGTAAACAGATACTTCAGACTCTGATGGTCAGTGAAGATCTCGCAATGATTACCGAGAAGGTAATGTCGCCACTGCTTCAGTGCATGAATGACAGCAGCAAGCTCGAGGTCATGAACTGGGTAGTTTTCTTCGTGAGGGCGCAGTTGACGAGAGGCATAAGCAATCACTCTGCGCTCCTGCATTAGGACACAGCCTAATCCTTGACGGGAAGCGTCGCAGTAAATGACGAAGTCCTTCTTAGTATCAGGTGGGGCAAGCACGGGGGCAGAAGTCAACTTGTCTTTGAGCGCCTGGAAACTTTCCTGACACTTGTCTGTCCAGTCAAACTTGACACCCTTATGCAACAGATTAGTTAGGGGCCTGGCAATCTTGGAGAAGTTCTCGATGAATCGATGGCAATAGCTGGCGAGACCGAGGAAACTTCGGACTTGCTTCACATTCTTCGGAGGAGTCCAATCGAGAATAGCCTGAACTCGTTCAGGGTTGACGGCAATACCATCCTTGGAGATGACATGCCCAAGATAGGTTACTTCGGGAAGCCAGAATTCACACTTGGAATACTTAGCATATAGCTGATGCTCCCGAAGCTTTTCCAGCACAAGACGAAGATGCTCAGCATGTTCTTCCTTGTTCTTGGAAAATACAAGGATATCGTCCAAATAAACCACGACGAACTTGTCGAGGTAATCCATGAATATATAGTTCATCAGACGAGAGAAGGTGGCTGGAGCATTCGTTAAGCCGAATGACATGACGATGTACTCGTATGATCCATACCGAGTCACGAAGGCGGTTTTTGGGATGTCCTCTTCACGAACACGGATCTGGTGGTAACCCAACCTCAAGTCGAGTTTGGATAACACTGATGAGCCAGCCAGTTGATCATAAAGATCATTGATCCGAGGAAGAGGGTATTTATTCTGAATGGTAGCTTGGTTTATAGGACGGTAGTCTTGGACTAATCGGTTTGTCCCATCCTTCTTCTTAACAAAGGGAGAAGGTGCTCCCCAAGGAGAGCAACTTGGGCGAATGAAACCTTTGACAAGAGATTTGTCGATTTCCTCCTTAAGCTCAATGAGCTCATGCGGCGGCATCTTCTAGGGTCGTTTTGCTATAGGGGTGGTGCCGGGTTTCAAGTCGATGATGAATTCGACAGCTCTAGCAGGGGGAATCCCTGGAAGTTCTTCTGGGAAGACATCTTGGAATTCACGAATGACGGGAATGTTTTCAATGCCCTCAAGTGGTGCAGTGTTCAACGCATTCAAGGTATAAAGCCGTGCCTCGGCGTTTTGCACCAGATGAGCTTGGTAAGTAACTATTTCGTCTGAAGGGTGTAGCAGATGGACGGTCTTAGTGGCGCAAACTATAGAAGCAGTATGCGCTTTTAACCAATTCATTCCCGGAATGAGATCAATGCTACAGGACTTTAGTATGATGGGAGAGACAAGGAATTCCAGTCCTTCGATTTCTACAGGGACGTCGTTGCAAATCATGGAGGTTCGACATTGGCCCACAGGGGTGTGTACTAATAGTGAAGCATTCATGTCCTCACATTTAATGTCGTGCAAGCATGCAAAACCTTCTGACATGAATGAATGCGATGCACCTGTATCAAATAAAACGGATGCTAGTACTGAATTTACGAGGAGGGTACCCATCACAGTAGCAGGCTGGTCTTGAGCTTCGCTCAGATCAACGTGGTTGGCATGAACACGACCATAAGACTTGGCATTGTTGCTGCGGGGCTGGTTGCTTCCATGGCCAGTTGCTGGAAGGGCCAGTTGATTCTGGTTCTGGTTGCATTCCCTAGCACGGTGCCCTGGTTGTCCACACCTGAAGCACAACCCATTATTGGGAGTGGGAACAGGAGCTTGTGGTGGTGGAGCTGGGAGTCTTGGCTGCCTAGTCGGAGGAGCAGGCAGACGAGGTGCAGCATAGGTCTACCTTGGGGTAGGTGCATCCGGCTGGTACAAGCTATTGGGAATCCATATCTTGCGCTTCTGCGAGGACGGGCCCAAAGATGAGCCCGTGTCACGGTTGCGCCTGTGAGAGCTCTGGTATTCCTGCAGACCAGTTTCAACATTGATGGCCTTGTTCACCAGAGTGGCGAAATCAGCAAAGTCATGCACTAGAAGTGCGAGCTTGATGTCAGCTTGAAGGCCATCATGGAACTTCTCCTGTCTGCGTGCATCAGTTGCAATGTCCTCTTCAGCATAGCGGGACAAGTCAAGAAACTCCCGCTGATAAGCTTCAACAGTCTTGTTGCCTTGGGTGAGGTTGCGAAACTCACGCTTCTTACGGTCCATGACTCCCTGAGGAATGAAGCAAGCACGGAAGGCAGCTTGGAAGTCTGGCCAGGTGATGATTGTTCCAACTGGCAGAGTACGCCTGTGGCTGTCCCATCATTGAGCTGCGGGTCCCTTCAGGAAGAAGGAAGCAAAGGTGACATAGCTGGCAGGGGCTACATCAGCAGACTCCATCTCATAGGTGATGTCACGGAGCCAGTCATCAGCATCCAGAGGCTGAGTTGAGCTGCGATACACAGTTGGGTTCAGGCGCATGAAATCCTACAGAGTTATTGGGGTTGGCTGCTGGTTCATATTGGGGCGAGGAAATTGAGCCATCATATTCTCCATGAACTGGCGATTCATCTCAAGCTGTTGGATCATACCAGCCATGTACTCAGGCGGTGGTGGGAGGTTGCCACCACGTACACGACCACCTGGTCTAACCATCCTGCTAATATATAACAGGGGTAGTTTAGCATCGAGAAATTTTGCAAGGACAAGAATCATTCATGATGAAACATGCACAATGAAAGCAGCACGATAGATACTACATAGTAGTCGGCATATCTTACAAAAGAGATCATGCATAGAGTTCGGTACACAGACTTTAGTACATAGACTAATACATCATAGGCGGCACGCAGGCTCGCGACGAATGCATCTAACACTAATAAGCAAGACTTCATCAGTCCCAGGAGGAACTGTGGAGGTAGGTGTAGCCTGTCGGCTGGTAGTGACGCGAAGGGAAGACCTCCACGCGAGTAGCCTGGGGTCCGCGGATACTCTGGTGCGGAACCCGATGCGCAGGTGGTAGGAGAGGACCAAGTGCAGGAGAGTAGCCTCCCACATCTGGCCAGCCGACGCCCTGGGGCATCACGGTCCTGGCAGGGTAGACCGCAGAACGCGACAGATCACCAGATCGGACAGTGGGGTGCAACAGCGTCAGAGCACGGTACAGGTGCTGACGGGTGGTGTACAACTCGTGGCGAAGAGCTCGGTTAGCTCTATCCAGCCCATCAGCATGCAGAACCAGGTTCTGATGGTAGAAGGGCTCTCGGGTGACGGTGGAGTAGGCAGCAGTGTAGTATCCCTCCGCACCAACATCAGATGCGATAGCAATGTGCCTGAAGGGGGAGGTGTCCAACTCCTGATACTCTCCGCGAAGACGTGTCAGAGTAGCATAAGCAGCATCGTGGACCGCCATGTCGATGGTCACTCCAACACCATGAGCAGTGTGCAGCACGGTAGTGGAGTCATACTCTCGAGAGTAGAGGTGGACGATGGCACGGTACTGCTCCTGGTTGAAGTCCTGGTACTCCTCATAGACGGTGTATTCAGGGTGCCAGTGATAACCCAGATAGGTCATCATCTCAACCAACACAGCAGGCGATCCTGAGGCACCAATGGCCGTCGTGTGGCGCATGACCTGCCTCGTGGGTTCCATCTGAAAACAAAAATGTTTTCACAGGAGTCAAATGACAATGTGGATAAGGTTCAAATACTTATTCTAAAGAATAACTAGGGCTTATCCAACTTCGGGGTGAACATGGTCACGGGATCCTGGCGTTAGAGTTAGTAAAATCGTTTAACCCAAGTAGGAGAGAGTACAGAGTCCCAGAGTAAGGATCGAGGAGTAAAAGATCCTAATACCACCCAATGGCGACGTGGGCTCGTAAGCCACACAGTCATGTTAGTAAAAGTTTTGCAATCACTAGACTCAACTTCGGCCAAGGAGTGTGGAAGGGGGATTCCTACAGGCAGTCGGCTCTGATACCAACTTGTGACGCCCCCGATTTGACCGTACACTAATCATACACGCAAACGTGTATGATCAAGATCAGGGACTCACGGGAAGATATCACAACACAACTCTACAAATAAAATAAGTCATACAAGCATCATATTACAAGCCAGGGGCCTCGAAGGCTCGAATACAAGAGCTCGATCATAGACGAGTCAGCGGAAACAACAATATCTGAGTACAGACAAAAGTTAAACAAGTTTGCCTTAAGAAGGCTATCACAAACTAGGATACAGATCGAAAGAGGCGCGGGCCTCCTGCCTGGGATCCTCCTAAACTACTCTTGGTCGTCGTCAGCGGGCAGCACGTAGTAGTAGGCACCTCCGGTGTAGTAGGAGTCGTCGTCGAAGGTGGCGTCTGGTTCCTGGGCTCCAACATCTGGTTGCGACAACCAGGTAGAAGGGATAGGGGGAAAAGAGGGAGAAAGCAACCGTGAGTACTCATCCAAAGTACTCGCAAGCAAGGAGCTATACTACATATGTATCCATTGGTATCAACTGGAATAAGGCTATTATATGTGGACTGAACTGCAGAAAGCCGGGATAAGGGGGGATAGCTAGTCCTTTCGAAGACTACGCTTCTGGCAGCCTCCGTCTTGCAGCATGTAGAAGAGAGTAGACTGAAGTCCTCCAAGTATCAACACATAGCATAATCCTAACCGATGATCCTCCCCTCGTCACCCTGTGAGAGAGCGATCACCGGTTGTATCTGGCACTTGGAAGGGTGTGTTTTATTAAGTATCTGGTTCTAGTTGTCATAAGGTCAAGGTACAACTCCAAGTCGTCCTGTTACCGAAGATCACGGCTATTCGAATAGATTAATTTCCCTGCAGGGGTGCACCACATAACCCAACACGCTTGATCCCATTTGGCCGGACACACTTTTCTGGGTCATGCCCGGCCTTGGAAGATCAACACGTCGCAGCCCCACCTAGACCAACAGAGAGGTCAGCACGCCGGTCTAAACCTAAGCGCCCAGGGGTCTGGGCCCATCGCCCTTAGCACACCTGCATGTTGCGTGGGCGGCCGGAAGCAGACCTAGCCTAGTAGGCGTTCCAGTCCAATCCAGCGCGCGCCACTCCGTTGCTGACGTCACGAAGGCTTCGGCTGATACCACGACGTCGAGTGCCCATAACTGTCCCCGCGTAGATGGTTAGTGCGTATAGGCCAGTAGCCAGACTCAGATCAAATACCAAGATCTTGTTAAACGTGTTAAGTATCTGCGAACGCCGACCAGGGCCAGGCCCACCTCTCTCCTAGGTGCTCTCAACCTGCCCTATCGCTCCGCCTCAAAGTAACCGACAGGGGCCGTCGAGAACCCAGGCCCACCTCTACCGGGATGGAGCCACCTGCCCCTTCAGCCCCCAACTCCGAACAGTACCACAGGTAATGTAACTGTGTAAAGTATATAGTATATGCCCGTGATCACCTCCCGAAGTGATCACGGCCCAGTAGTATAGCATGGCAGACGGATAAGAGTGTAGGGCCACCGATGGAAGACTAGCATCCTATACTAAGCAGTAGGATAGCAGGTAATGGTAACAACAGTAGTAGCAAGGACAGGCTATGCATCAGGATAGGAATAACGGAAAGCAGTAACATGCTACACTACTCTAATGCAAGCAGTATAGAGAAGAGTAGGCGATATCTGGTGATCAAAGGGGGGGGGCTTGCCTGGTTGCTCTGGAAAGAGAGAGGGGTCGTCAACTCCATAGTCGTACTGGGTAGCAGCGGCGTCGGTCTCGGTGTCTAGCGAGAGAAGAGGGGGGAGAAACAATAAATATTTAAGCAAACAGATGCATAGTGATGCATGACATGACAAGTATCGGTGCTAGGGGTGCCCTATCGCGGTATGAGGTGATACCGGTGAAGGGGGGAAACACCCGGGAAAGTATCCCCGGTGTTTCGCGTTTTCAGGTAGAGGAGCGGAGGGGGAAAGTTGCGTGTTTGATATGTTAGGGGTGTGTGGCGGATGAACGGGCTGCGTATCCGGGTTCGTCTCGTCGTTCTGAGCAACTTTCATGTTGAAAATACTTTAATCCGAGTTACGGATTAAAAGATATGATTTTTTAAAGATTTTATTAATTTCTGGAATTATTAATAATTCGAAATAAAACCTAAAATGCTAGATGCTCCCAGCACAGGGTACCCAGAACTGTACCTAGTGGCTGACAGGTGGGCCAGGGGGTCCCATTTGACCAGTCAACGTGACTGGTCAACAGGGGGTGGGCCCCCCTGTCATTTACAACAGCTAAACTAACAGGATTAGTTAGTCTAATTAGTTAGTTAACTGGTTAATTAAGCAACACTAATTAAGTTAATTAACCATTAAATTAATTAATTAATTTAATTATTTATATAAATATAAATTTTATTTTATTTTATTTTAAACGTTTTCAGGGCATGGGGCCCGTTCTTCAGTGGCACTAGGCCAACCCCGCGGGGCGGGTTAACGGGCGGAACCCGGGGGTCGGGAGTGGGGCAGGTGCCCGTGGAGGCCGCAGCCTGCCTGGGGCGGGGCGGCGGCAGCTGCCAGCAGCGGCGAGGGACGGCAGTGCAGGACGGCGACGAGCAAAGGCGCGAGTGGCAGGCGGGGCAATGGCGTGGTCCCGAGCAGTAGCAGGGGACGGGGACGGTGGGCGAGGCGCGGACGGGCGCGGTCATGGCCGGTGCGGGCGCGGCGATGCGAGCCGCGGCGAGGGAGGCCGGAGCGGAGCGGAGGAAGCAG
>NC_041384.1:151208267-151215723 GCF_002162155.2 Triticum dicoccoides | reverse complement strand
GGCGAGGAAGAGGCGCTCCGGGCGGCGGTGGCCAACATCGACGGCGAGGCGCGTCAGTGGCCTCCTCTCGATCCTGATCCAGATCGGGAGAGAGGAGGGGAGGGGATATTTTGCGGGAGAGGAGTGGGGGGTGTCGGTGGAGTGGGGGTGAGGTGGTGAGTGGATAAGGGGCATTGGGTGGCCGGCTGGGCCGATGGGTTGGCCCAGTTGGGCCACGGCCCGGGGGGTGGTTTCTCTGATTTTTGTTTTCTGTTGGTTTGTCCCTTTTGTATTATCTTTTATCATTTCTTTTCTGTTTTAATTCATTTAAAAGTATTTAGGCATTTTATAAAAATGTGTTTGCTGCACCATAATTACCTTTGTAATATTTGGCAACCAACGAACATTTTTGTTTCAATTTTTGAAAACTTTTATTGCCGACATTAATTTTAAATTTGAATTTGACGCGGTTTGAACTAACGGACGTTTAGCAACAGTAATAGGGATGACGTGGCATGATCAGCGTGGGATTACTGTAGCAAGATTATCCGGGCGTTACAGTCTTCTTGTTCAATGGACGGTAGTCAACACAAAGTCAGTCCGTTCCATCCTTCTTCTTCACAAAAAGAACTCCACAACCCCACGAAGAAGAATTAGGCCGGATGAGACCCATTCGCTCTTGAATATCGAGTTGCTTCTTCAACTCCTTCAACTCTTCAGGTCTGAGCTTATAAGGACGTTTGCACACTGGTTCCGTGCCAGGATCAAGATCGATGATGAATTCAACTGGCCGGTGCGGAGGCATTCCTGGAAGCTCTTCTGGAAAGACGTCTTGATATTCGCAAATGACTGGAATTTGAGAGATGGCATCCAGCTCACCCTTCTCATTGAGAGAAAATAGACGGATTGTATCATCACGAGCGACAAAGACAATAACATCCTCAGACGAATGAGTCAATTGAATCTGCCTGGCTGCATAATCAAGATGAGCCTTGTGCTTAGAAAGCCAATCCATTCCGAGAATAAGATCAATATCCGAGTTACCAAGAACCATTGGGGAAGAAAGGAACTTGTAGTCGCCCAAGGTGATAGTAACATCTGGAACATCCAGACTTGCACTCAAGCGTTTGCCAGGAGAAACGATATCCATTTGTTTGCCCAAATGAGAAGAAACGAATTCATGCTTGGTAAAAAATGGCTTTGACATGAAACAATGCGACGCACCAGTGTCAAAAAGAACTCTTGTAGGAATATCGTTAACAGGAAGGTTACCCATGATGACATCTGACGAGTCATCTGCCTGAGCTGCATTCATCAAGTTGAGCTTGGCGTGCTTGGGGTTATGCTTAACCATAGCTGTACTTGCCGATCTCACAGGAGGAGGGAGACGCCTCTGATTGAAGCATTTGTTGGCATAGTGACCCTTCTATTGGCACTTGTTGCACGTGACCTCTGAAAGCGGATGGTGATACGGAGCACTCGATCTTGGAGCTTGAGACGAAGTCTTGTTCTGAAAGCCATGGTTGGGTGGGTGGGAAGATCCACTGCCACCTTTGCTCTTCTGATACGGATGACGGAACGGAGGAGGAGGAAGCCAATACTTCTGCTGCTTGGCCACTTGAGTAGAGGAAGGAGTAGCATCTCTGACTCGCTTCTTGGAAGCATCACACCTCAGTTGAGCAGCCTCTTGCTTCAATGCCATGTTGTAGAACTCATCGTACCTCAAGGGCTCAAAGAGAACAAGAGCTAGCTGGATTTCTTCTCTGAGACCACCCCTGAACTGGTATATCATGCTCTTCTCGTCAGGGATGTCCTGCTTAGCAAAGTGGGCGAGCTTCTGAAACAACTTGTTGTAGTCATAGACAGACAAAGAGCCTTGCTTCAGGTTGCGGAATTCCTCATGCTTGCTTTCAACCACGCTCTGAGGAATATGATGAGCTTTGAAGTCTTGATGAAATTCATCCCAGGTAATCACACGGCCTCCTCTGGAATCCTTGTACTGCTGGAACCATTCTGCAGCTTGGTCTTTGAGTTGGAAGGAAGCGAACTTGACAAAGTCCTCAGGCCTGACGTTACTGCACTCGAAATGCTTGCACAAGTCCATGAGCCAATCGTCAGCATCAGTTGCCTCAACACAATTGTTGAAAGTCTTTGGCCCGTTAGCAAGGAACTGGTTAAGTGTAGCAAAGTGATTCTGATTGTTGCCTTGGTTGCCTTGGTTCGCTTGGTTGCGCTCTTGAAGAATTTGCATGATCAACTGTGTGTTTGCATTGGTTGCGGCCATCACAGCTTGCCATGCCTCCGGAGGAGGAGGAGGTGGTGGCGGATCCTGATTCTGATTCTGATTTTGATTGCTGCTCTTAGCGGGAGCCATCCTGAAGAGGGTGACATCCGTTAGCACATTGACAGACAAAATGAAGCTGAATCAAGCGGGTTGAAATTGCAACATATAGTCTTCACATCCGAACAAAATGAACAAATGTATTCCACTTGAAATGGTCACATATCCATAAATTGAGAAGCCACTTAGAATTTAGGTAGAGGAAAAAATCAACAACGTACGGATCAAGAACGAATACTCGGTAAGAAATCCCAATCTCAAACCAAATATCCGTGGAAGAAAAACTAGAGCTACAAGAATTCCCACCTATGAAACTGCCGAACCTTTTCGGTTATGCAATCAGGTGTTGGGGATACAGGGGAAGCATAATATCTCACCCAAATCTAGCAAATCCTACATCCAGCTGTATCCATCCTTCAACACATAACCGAGAAAAACTTCGGAAACCATCTACCTCAACCTTCGAAAAGCATCCGCTATACAAGTTATGGCAATACTCCCGAACTCCCGCCCCAGTACTGGGTGGCGTCGAGGTTATCTCACCAACAACTGCATAAAAGAGATTTTCGATGTCGGCGTACTAAACTCAGGTATTTCAGAACTACAACGATAAAATTGTGACGACAACACCTCGGAGCTCAACTCCCTGGGACACTGTCACAACCCCTAAATGACAGGAGGCACCAAGAACAATGTTCTCGTCACAAAACCATTGGAACGATTCCAATCCTAAAAAAAAATTAGTGAAACTTGAAAAGAGAACAGTCAAAACTCTACGTCAGGATGCCTTACCAGAGCGATGAGGGGACTAGGGAGTAAAAAGAATTCCTAAGCTCTCCGATATATAATTCCTAAATGACTCAAAACATTTTTCTAGACTCAACAACGGCTGCTAATAAACGATCAATCAGTGGGGGCTCCTAAGGTCGGGGAAGGCTCTGATTACCAACTTGTAACGCCCTCGATGCGGCTATATCTCCTACGTGTCGAAGCACGACTTAGAGGCATAACCGCATTGAAAGCAATGTCGCAAGTTAGGCAATCTTCACAACATCCCATGTAATATGAATAATAAAAGGGGAAGGAACATAGTTGGCTTACACTTGCCACGTCAAACAAAGTACATAAATAGCATTACATCATTCAAGCACTCATGGCCCGACTACGGTGCCAAAATAAAAGATCAACCCAACATGCGACACGGTCCCGATCGCCCCAACTGGGCACCACTACTGATCATCAGGGAAGGACACATAGTTACGGCGTGAGTCCTCGTCGAACTCCCACTTGAGATCAAGCGCGTCATCTGGAACGGAGTCATCAGGCCCTGCATCTGGTTGGAAGTAATCTGTGAGCCACAGGGGCTCAGCAATCTCGCACCCTCGCGATCAAGACTATTTAAGCTTATAGATAAGGCAAGGTAAAATATGTGGAGCTACAGCAAGCGACTAGCAAGATATGGTGGCTAACCTATTCGCAAATGAGAGCAAGAAGAGAAGGCAATGCACGATCGAATAGCTAGAGAACAACCTGTGGCAAGCATTACTCCAACACCGTGTTCACTTTCCGGACTCCGCCGAGAAGAGACCATCACGGTAACTCACACAGTGGATTCATTTTAATTAAGTTAAAGTTCAAGTTATCTACAACCGGACATTAACAAATTCCCATCTTCCCATAACCGCGGGCACGGCTTTCGAAAGTTCAAATCCCTGCAGAGGGAGTCCCAACTTAGCCCATGACAAGCTCTCACGGTCAACGAAGGATATACCTTCTCCCGAGACATTCCGATCAGACTCGGTATCCCGGTTCTACAAGACACTTCGACAAGTTAAAACAAATCCAGCAACACCGCCCGAATGTGCCGACAAATCCCAATAGGAGCTGCACATATCTCGTGCTCAGGGCACACTCAGATAGGTCAAGCTACGAGTAAAACCAACCCTCGAGTTTCCCCGAGGAGGCCCCACAGGCTTCCCGGTTCGGACCAACACTCAGAGGAGCACTGGCCCAGGGGGGTTTAAATAAGATGACCCTTGGGCTCCGGAAACCCAAGAGAAAAAGAGGCTAGCTGGCAAATGTTAAAACCAAGGTTGGGCATTGCTGGAAAAGCTTTATTCAAGGTGAACTGTCAAGGGGTTCCCATTATCACCCAACCGCGTAAGGAACACAAAATCCGGGAACATAACACCGATATGATGGAAACTAGGGCCTTCCACCCTTTACCAAGTATATAGATGCATTAATATAATAATATAATATAGTGATATCCCAACAAGTAAATAATGTTCCAACAAGGAACGGTCTCCAATCTTCACCTGCAACTAGCAACGCTATAAGAGGGGCTGAGCAAAGCGGTAACATAGCCAATCAACGGTTTGCTAGGACATGGTGGGTTAGAGGTTTGACATGGCAAATTAGGAGGCATGATAAGCAAGTGGTAGGCATCGTAGCATAGGCATAGCAAAAGAGCGAGCATCTAGCAAAGCAAAGATAGAAGTGATTTCGAGGGTATGATCATCTTGCCTGCAAAGTTGTCAGGGTTGACTGGATCCTCGAAAGCAAACTCAAGGGCTCCTTGTTAGAGAACTCGTCTCCCGGCTCTACCCAAACAAGACAAACAAGCAAACGGAACACAATCAACCACGTGCAAACTCAAACAACATGATGCAAACATGGTATGCTATGCGGGATGCGATATGTGATGCATATGCAAGATTTGACAAGAGATGAATGACCCTGGCCTCAACTTGGAAATCCAAGTGTGCCACTGGAAAGGTGAGATGATTTCGCTTGAAAACGATATAAAGATCACCGGAATCGGAGACACGGTTTGGAAATGGCAAGCAAAACAAATATGGGACCGGTCTGCGATAAACAGCAAGTAGCCATCTAAATGCAACAAGCTAAACATGCTACAACACCAAAACATGGCAAAAAAATACATGGCAGGGATCCGTTCATGAAGCTTAACAAAAGCTGAACACTGAGCTACGGCCAATTCATCCATTAACAGATTTAAACAAGCATGGCAAAAGTGCAATTGGTAAACAGATTTCAGACTTAGTGAAATTAACACTTGTCTGGAATTTCAGATCAGATAGCACACTTTGGAGCATGAAAACTATAAGCTACAGGAACTTAACATGGCAAAGTAAAGCATGGCATGGAGCTACTCAAAGAGCTTAACAAAAGTCCTTTAGTGACCTTGAGCCAAAAGGGATCATAAAATATAATTGCAAGCATGTGAACATGGCAAAAACTTAAACAGATCACACACTTGGTGAAAAACTGGAGCATGCAAATCAGATATCAAGTAGGCATGTTTACGAGCTCGATGCACTCACTATAGAGCATGTCATGATAATCTAAGCATACACCCATCAATAATACACATTATACAAGCTAGACATGGCAAGAACAACAACATAGCATGCACGAATCAATTACAACATCCTCGGCAAAATCGCTAACAAGTAGACAATCTGCCCAGATTCATGAAATAGCAAAAGTAGAGCTCGATTGACTCAAGCTAGGGTGCTCCATAAATGCAAACAAAGACATGGATGGATAGAGCACTACAAGATTAACAAAATATCCTTACTGGTCATCCTCAAAAGAGGCACGGATCACTAGGAAACAACATGAACATATGGCATATTGATAAAAACAGATTAAGGACTTAGTGGAAATGCTAAGTCCCTGAAATCAGCATTAACGAATGCACCATTTTGCAGGCTTGTGCTATTCACCACACACATCACAAAAATACATGGATAGCACCTCTGGAAATATGCAAGGCATATAACAAAACTTATGTAGAGCTCATGGGCATATCATGTACACAATAATCATGGCAAAAATGACAAATAGCTATTTGGTGCAGCAGATCTGACAATTAACTCAAATAGCACTCTTCCAACAGCATTTGGGGCATCAAGATGAACTCAAATGAAAATGATGAAATGAGATGAAATGATGTGCTCTCTGAGACGAACATTTTGATATGCTATATGCCCAAAACGGATCTATGGATGCAAAGTTACGGCACGATGAACAAGGGCATTTGAATCTGGAAATCGAGGTCTTAGAAGAAATTACCACCTCCAGATCTAGGGTTACTGTTCACCGACGAGATCTACTGTTCACCGGCGAGATCCGAGGCCGCCGGCGAGAAGCTGGAGCTCCGGCGAGGTGGATGGGCGCGGGGGCGGCCGGATCCGCCCCGGGCGGCGAGGGGCGGCGAGGGGAACGTGGTGGAGGCGGTCGGGCGCGGGCGGCGCGCTGCTCCGGCGAGGAAGGTGCGGCGGCAACCGGGTGGCGGGCGGTGGAGCAGTCGGTGGCGGTGGCCGCCGGAGCGCGGGGAGCGCGGCGCCGGGCGTCGGGAAGACGGAGGCAGGCGGCGGCGGAGCTAGATGGGCCGCGGGGGCCCTACGCGGGCTCGGGCGGGCCGGCGCGGTCGGCAGCGAAGTGGGCACCGCAGCCGCCACGTGGCGCGCAGCGATAGGTCCGGGCGAGCAGCGGACAGTGTCCGACCGGCACGGACGTGTCCGGCACGGCGCGGTAGACTTTTTAGGGTTTGAGACGAGGGGAATCCGGGATTTCGGAGGAGGGGCTATTTATAGGCATAGAGGGAGCGAGGGGTGTCCAAATGAGGTGTGGTTTTCGGCCACGCGATCGTGATCGTACGCTCTAGATGATGGAGAGGGTTTTGATGAGTTTTGAGCCAAAATGGAGGGGTGTTGGGCTGCAACACACACGAAGCCTTTTCGGTCCCTCGGTTAACCGTTGGAGCATCAAACGAAGTCCAAATGGTACGAAACTTGACAGGCGGTCTACCGGTAGTAAACAAGGCCACTTGGCAAGTCTCGGTCCAATCCGGAAATGTTTAATCCCACACACGAAAGAAAGGTAGAAATGACCACCAGAGGAGAACGGAGCGCCGGAATGCAAAACGGACAACGGGGAAAATGCTCGGATGCATGAGACGAACACGTATGCAAATGCAATGCACATGATGACATGATATGAGATGCAAGACAACAACAACAACAACGGAGACAAAAACCCAAACCCGAGAAAATAAAATAACTTAACGCCGGAAACGGCAAGAGTTGGATTACATATTAGGTAAAT
>NC_041384.1:151193910-151208049 GCF_002162155.2 Triticum dicoccoides | reverse complement strand
ATTCCCAAGGGGTCGTGAGAACGGCGCGGTTGGATTACCCAAACCCATATTGATGAGAATCCCGCAATGAGGGGACACGGTCTCAAGGCGCAGAGCAGGAGGCCACAAAACGGTTCGAAATAATGATAAGGCCAGAACATAATGTCTCGCTGACAAAGCTGTCAGTGGGCATTATTTGTTTTTTTTAAGTATTTCACCCTTGTGGTTTAGGGTTGTAACTGATTATACAGAGCCGAATATAGTTCTTTTATTCAGCTACTTTGGAGTATTCGGACGAGAAACCCGCCTTGCAATGTCGAAAACAATCTGCATACCGGACACATCATCATTGAAGCCTGGTTCAGGGGCTACTGAGTGAGTCCTGGATTAGGGGTCCCCGGGCGTCCAGGCTATGTGACATGGGCCGGACTAGTGGGCCGTGAAGATACAAGATAGAAGGCCTTCCCCCGTGTCCGGATAGGACTCTCCTTTGCATGGATGGCAAGCTTGGCGTTCGGATATGAAGATTTCTTTCTTTGTAAACCGCCTCTGTACAACCCTAGGCCCCTTCGGTGTCTATATAAACCGGAGGGTTTAGTCCGTAGAAGCAATCATAATCATATAGGCTAGACATATCGGGTTTAGCCATTACGATCTCGAGGTAGATCAACTCTTGTATCCCCTATACTTATCAAAGTCAATCAAGCAAGAAGTAGGGTATTACCTCCATTAAGAGGGCCCGAATCTGGGTAAACATCGTGTCCCTTGTCTCTTGTTACCTTCAACCCTCAGACGCACAGTTCGGGACCCCCTACCCGAGATCGGCCGGTTTTGACACCGACACCCTCCACCCCCGCCTCACCACACTTCCTTTACCTTTTGTCCCGGCCCATTCTCATCTCTCTTCTGTGCATCCTGGGCGGGGGGTTCCTGTTCACGCGATGGCGATCCTGCAGCTGCTCGCCGATTGCTCGGGCCGCGTCCCGACCCTCGACCGCCGGCTACCCCAGTCCCGCTTCGGACCTCGACCGCCGACTACCCGGACACCTCCGCCGTGCCACTGCTTTTCAGGTGCTGCAAGGATGGCACCTCGCTCGAAGTCTTCTTCCTGGACTAGGGCTGCCCGGAGGTCAACATTCGCCCCTCAGGGCCGCTCATGAAGGAGGTAGCAGTCCCTCTCAGTTTCTCTTCAGTGACCTTCACCCCGATTTGACCAACCAAACATCATTTGGCATTCAGTCTCAATCGAATACCTAAACATCCAAACAAAAATATCGGCATTCAATCTCAATACCAATATCCTGTGATATTGATATTCAAACCAATGCAATGCCAAGGCTTCGGATGCGAATATCCAAACAGAGAGTTACGGTTTTTGCATCTAAAAATGCAAAGTTTCAACAAGTTTCAGGAATATAATTTTAAGAATTTTTTCTGTTGGTCGTAGGCACATAATAATTGATTTTTATCGGTCGCCCGTACTAAGTTTCAACAGAATATTTTAGAAGTCATTAAAACATATTCAAAATGGATCTTATTTCAAAGCACTAGTCATGAGAAACACGAATATGAAATCAGAACTTAATTTAATTTTTTCAGTTTAAAGATATAGAACTTTAAAAATCGAAAGCCAAAATAAAAAAAACTGGTACCATAAACCTGGGTGCCCCCGCAGTTGCATGAAATCCTTGTCGCGGTACTGTATGCTAGCTAGCTAGCGAATCGATGGATCGGCTGAAAACCTGTGCAGTAAATTAGCTTAAGCTAGTGTCGGACTCCATGCATGTATATTTAACCTGTGCAGTAAATTAGCTTAAGCTAGTGTCGGACTCCATGCATGCATGTATATTTAACCATGATTTTTGCGTCTATGCTCACCACTGTTCACTGGAGTGAGAAAAGAATACATCGTACCACACCATACAACAACAACGGTGTATATTTAACCGAGAGCTAACTTGGGCACATTTTCTATTTAGTTTTTGCATATTGTCATATCTCCGTTTGAATGCCACATCTGCTATTTTGGTTGCTTTTAAATTCATTTCTTGGAACAACAACTTCTTTTATTATGCTCATTATCTGCAAAAATTAGTGATTGAGAGCTAACTTGGCATAATAGCCTAACTCCACATTGGTCCATTGGCACCATATATATCATGTATGCTCTAACAATTATCCATGTCAAATTTGATGCAGAAATATGATCATATGCACTGGGAACATGGCCTTATTTGTAGAAATAACTTTCATCTAGATATTTATATTTATTTCAAAAGAATTCTCTTTCTGTAAGAAAGGATTTCTCTGTGTGGATTTGTAGAGATCTTCGGTTGACCGTGCACTATGCTGAATTTGATGCTCAGCTATATTTGTAAAATATCTCTCTTTTCAATGTGAACTGTAAGGCTTCTCAGACTACACTGATGTAGGGTGACTGGGTGAACAATCAATATGGCACACTTTATTCTTTGGTATTGAAACTGAGCTACCATGATACTTAATATAACCTCATAATCGCGCCTTGTGAGAGCTATTAACTAGCACTCATGCTCTTTTTAGTTACGAGAAGATGTGGCATAAATATATCTGATTTTGATCTTATTTTCAACGTAATGAATAAACTGGTTCTTAGCTACGATGAGCCTAATAGTCACCATCTGCTATCTAACGAGGCTGATTATGACAGGAGATAGATTATTTATCGCTTCAGAATTAAGGTATGTTTTTAAGGGACTAAATCTTCCTCCATGCACCCAATGACTTTGCCTAGGCTTCCTTCTAAAAATGTATCAAAAATTTCGAAGGTGCTCGTTATGTAAGTTAATTAGGATGGCGTTGATGCATATTACGTACCTAAGCAATGTGATATCACCTCCATATCTTTTATGTTCTCCTACCATACTTTGCTTCTTATATGCAACCCATTTGACTGTTGTACAGGCTTGTCATCTACAGAAATGTGCGCTACGAAGTTCAAGTACCTACCGATATCATCTACAGAAGATGTACGCAAGGAGGTTCAAGGAAGAGCAGCATGCTGAAAACTATCCTGTGATGACACTCGCTATAAAGGTACTAAATGTAACTTTTTTGCGAGGTTTGTTGGACGCCACTGAGCGCACTACATGTACTACTTGGATATGTAGACCTGCAAGAAAAATGCACATGAGCTAATGTGCTTTCGTTTGCTTTTTTTTATTTATTCAAAGTGAACATGTCCAGATATAGAAATGGTTTTGGCTTGTTAAAAATAGTTAGCATATGCTCAACTAACTACTTGGTTCCATGCTTATGTTTTAGTATTCCTTAGTTATCTAAGTTTTTTTTTTGCGGGGGGCCTTAGTTATCTAAGCTCACTATGTGACTTCTGCAAAAGTTCTTGTTATATATATTTTTTTGAAACGGGGACAAAAGATTTGCATCTCAATTTAATAAGGGAGAGTAGAGTTTAGAGTTTTTCACAATGCACTCACAAATGCAGCATGGCAATTACTCGTACACTATGATGTTCCCTAATTTCTTTGCGCCCGCGGTGACCCAAAGTTTTGCATCTTCTAAAATGTTGGTAAGAAGGATTGGCGGCGGCGTGCTTTTGTGACGGAAAACAAGGGCGTTTCTCTCGTATCAAATGGCCTAAAAAACGATCATGGTGAGGGAGGCCATTGTGTTTCGGTTAGGATTATTATCGTCGGTTCTTTTTGCCACCACACGATTTCATCCAAGTGCCACTCGGTGATCATAACAAGTCTATTTTGACGTGGTCTGCACACTTTACTTTGCTATGTGCAAATCAAAATATATGTTTACCAGTTCTTGGCATTCTACAATCTTAACGAACGGGCGCGGCAACACGCGCCTACATGATCTCGCAATACATTTCAAGCAGTATATAGTACATACAAGAACACAAAACAACCACCAGTATGAAAGGTAGCATTACATCTTCAAGCAAGCCGCGCGCGCCGCTTAAGCAGACGACGGCTTAGCAACCACATGCAGCGCCGTCTTGAGTCGCACAGATATCCCAAACAGCTCGCTCAAGTCCAGCTTTGACACTGCCCCGCCGGCCGCCGCCGGCAGCTCCCAGTCGAAATGGTACAGCAGGCCCGCCAGCGCCAGCTCCATGGACGGCACGGCGAACCCGACCCCGGGGCACCCCCTCCTCCCAGCGCCGAACGGCACGGCCCTGAAGTCGTCATGGCCCGCCCCATACTCCGCCGGGTCGTCCACGAACCGCTCCGGCACGAACTCCTCGGCGCGCTCCCACGTCGCCGGGTCCCGGCCGATGGCCCAGGCGTTGATCACCACGCGCGTCCGTGCCGGGACGCGGTAGCCCAGCAGCTCCGTGTCCTCCATCGTCTCCCGGGGCAAGAGGAGCGGCAGGGGCGCGTGCAGCCGGAGCGTCTCCCTGATCACGGCCCTCAGGTAGCGCAGCGTGCCGAGGTGATCCTCGGTGACGCCGCTGCCGCCATTGACGGCCGCGCGGATCTCGTCCTGGAGCTTCTGCATTACGCGCGGGTGGTTGATGAGCTCCGCCATGGTCCACTCCATTGTCGTGTAGGTTGTGTCTGTCGCGGCGGCGAACATATCCTGTGTAGTCATGCATGCCCAACAGTGTCAGGTTGTAGTACTTCGGCAGATTTATATGTCAGATTTGCTAGCTATTCCTCCAATGAAATTCAGTTTAGTTGCACATAAGCGAGCTCAAAGTCGCCAAACTATTATTTTACTTTCAGCCGTTAATTCTACTCGAGCAATGCTACATCTACGTAATGGTTTACGTAAATTTGCGAACTATCTAACGTGGGAGTATTATTTTTGTCGTACCCAAATTTAGTTCGGCATAGGGTCACCAACTTGACATTTTGGGTAAAATGCTTCGATCCTGAGTAGCTGTTTGGAGCAGAGAGAATAGACGCAGGAGACCAAACAAGACGTAACTGTCTGCGGAGTGCCGACTACTAGTCGTAAGTGCTAAGCACTATTGACGTATTAGAAGGGAAAATGACGCCAAAAGCTGTAGGGTAGTCGATAGATAAGCAGTATTGGCGTCGTACGGCAACGACAAGCATGCAGCCTCTTCCCCTCGTCACCCATCGTCGACGGTGGAAGTGGAAGGGAAGATGATGAGGGTCAGCGCTCCCTGTAGCTCTCAACAGTTTGCACATCAATCGACTTGTATTTGGATGTGAGGTAATTAATCGGCAGACCCAGTTTTGTCTACGTCCAGTGTCGAGCTGATCGCTGCAAACTTACTGTATATTTTGAACTACCAAAACGTCATATGGATATGGTTAGGAACGGAGGGGGTACACCCTTCGTTCATAAATACAAGATGTTCAAACTTTCTCTGAATCAATACATATAGTAACGATTTGGTGTTTTTGTTCACTCACTTGAGTTCATATGTAATATGTAGTAAAATATCTAAAACATCTTATATTATTTGTGAACGCAGGAAGTATGTGTTTGTTGATTACAATAAATCAATAATCCTACACATACGAACGAAGTTATGAACATTTACGTAACTTCCTTCACCAATTTTCTTCGGCTCCCTGAATTTCAGGGAGGTGGGCCCCTCCTCCCCTGCTCTCAATCACAGTTTGTTAGCTGGCTCATTGTTACCTTAACTTAATGTTATTTGTTCGTAAGTGTAGCATTGCTCATTAAGAATAGTGCTCACTAAATGTTAGATCCCTGAAAACTTCTTTGTCGTTAGTCAGTTAACTTTGCAGCAAGGCCGAAAGTGGGTGTGACGTGAGGAGCGAACGCATCGCCCCTGGCAAGGCTGAGCAAGGAACTTGCGAAAAGTGTTTGCTGATTAATAAAAAAACCAGTAATCCTACACCTACGAACGAAGTTACGGAAGTTTATGTAACTTTCCTTCACCATGTTTCTTGGGCACCCTGAATTTTGGGGGTGGGCCCCTCCTCGCCTTACTCTCAATCACAATTCGCCAACCGGCTCATTATGTAAAACTTAATGTAATTTGTTTGTAGGTGTAGCATTACTCATTAAAAATAGTGCCTGCTAAATGTTAGATCCCTAAAACTTGTTTTGCCGTTAGTCAGTTAATTTCGCATCAAGGCCGAGGGTGGGTGTGACTTGAGGAGCGAACCCATCGACTGTCGCCCCTGGCAAGGCTGAGCAAGGAACTCTCTGGGGAGGTTGAGGGGAGGGCGAGGCGGCAGGCGGATGAAAGCGGGGCAAGTCGGCCTTAGAGCATCTTCAACAGCCGCGCTAAACTAGCGTCGCGCCGCAAATTAGGCCGTTTTAGCGCGCGCGCAACGCAGCGGGTCGCTCCAGCGGGCGCGCAAAAACGGCGCGCGCGCTATAACGGGTTGGGCGCGTGGTTGAAAACACTTACCCGCACGGTGTATTTCGGGCGCCAGCTACAGCGCGCGGCACACTCGAGCGCTCGCGCCGCACTCTCTCCTCTCCTCGTCCTACGCCCCGCGCACGCCGGCGCCAGCGCCCTGCCACCCACCCATGGACGCGCACACCGGCGCCCCGCTCACCCCGCTGTACAGCCGCGACCCCCGCCGCCGCCAGAAACCCTAGCGCGGGAAGCGCTGGCGTCGCCACCGCCGGAGCTCCGCCGAGCGTCGGCCACGCGCGCAGCCTCTTCTTGCCGCCGCGGATGACCACGGCGCCGGGTGGCGTCGCGTCGGCGCCGTCCCGTGCCGCCGCCGCACCGTCGAAGAAGGTCCCCAATGCGGCGCGGACGAAAAAGGGCAAAACATCCGCGAAGAAAAACATGGCGGCGGACGGCTCCGACACCACGAAGGCGAGGGAAAAGAAGCTTGCCGGGCGTTCGACGGCCGCGGCGGCTACCGAAGCGCCGGCGAGCTCACTCGTTGAGCCGGCCGCCGACGCGCACCACGTGTTCGACGAAATGCCCCCAAGGTGAAAAAAAATTCAACTTTTCTTTTCTTCTTATTTTTTCAATGCATCATCATCACATATAGATAGCTTATTTGCATTGTTTAAAAAACTTTGTAGTCTCAACGATGATGCATACATGTCCACTATGGGTGTTGGGTCCAACAATTCGCATTGGTCTCAAACCAATGACATCCATTTCGAAGACCATGAGTTTGAGGTGGACGAGGAGGGTGAGGGAATTGTCGAGGCGCCGAAAGGAAGAGCAGGCAATTACTCAACCAACGATGACAAGTTACTATGCCATACTTATTTGCAAGTGTCGAGGGATCCATCCATTGAAGGTGATCAAAGTAGAGACACGTATTGGGGGTGAATGAAAGAACACTTTGATGCTCACAACTTGAGTGGAATTGACCGCTCCGAGAGATCACTTCGGTCCCGATGGTCGACAATCAACTCGGATTGTCAAAAGTGGGCGGCCGTACAAAAGGCAGTTGACAAGATTAACCCAAATGGCACAAATGAGGATGATCGAGTAAGTGGCATCTCATATATGTTCATCATACTTGTTTTTGGTGACCGAAGTGCTAACTTGTTTTGTTTTTCTTGTAGTACAACATTGCACAAAACTTGTTCAAAGAAGAGACAAGGACAATCAAGAAGGGGAAGATCAAGAAAGGCAGGGTCTTTACCTTGCCTCATTGCTATGAAGTGTTAAAGGATGATGAGAAATGGAAGAAGTATTATGGTTTGGAGGATTTGCATTTGAGCAACAAACGGAAGCGAGCAATTGAGATGAATGATGATGAGGAGGAGGATGATGTATCAAGTGATGACGGCAAGAGAAGCCCCACACCCAACTCGGTTTCATACTCGAAGCCAAAACGACCGGATGGGTGCAAGAAAGACAAAACCAAAAAGAAGAAGAGGAAAGGAGATGATGAGCTCAAAAATGCTATGGAAGCTATTGTGAAGGCAAGGATCGAAGCCAATGAGGTAAGGAAAATGGTAAGGAACCAAGATGTCGTGGCCGAGGAGAGGAGGTTGGCGGCCGAGGAGAGAAGGGTGGCGGCCGAGGAGAGAAAGGTGGCTTTGGAGGAGAGGAAAGTGAGCAACGAGGAGCGAGCTAAGTTGTTGGAATGGGAGAAGCACTTATTCTTCTTGGACACATCTAACCTCAATGCGGCGCAAAAAGAGTATGTCAATCTTGCCCAACAAGAAGTCTTGATCCAAAAAAGAGCCTTGGTTCGTGCAATAGATGGCGGTGGCCTCGGCGCCATGGGTGGCGGTGGCCTCGGCGCCATGGGAGGCATGGATGGCTTCGGAGCCATGGGAGGCATGGGTGCACATCCGGCCGCCATGGGAGGCATGGGTGCACCTCCGGCCGCCATGGGAGGCATGGGTGCACCTCCGGCCACCATGGGAGGCATGGATGGCTTTGGAGCACCCTCCGACGCTATGGCCGCCATGGAAGGCATGAGTTTTGCTTCTCTCATGGGAGGCATGGGTGCACCTCCGGCTGCCATGGGTGCAATGTCTTTCGATGTGCCTTCTCACACACATTCTCATGAAGATGCCGTTGAAGATCTTGCCAACACCGTCGGAGCTTCACATGATGCGGTGCGTGATGAGGAGAGGGAGGAAGATTCATCTTCGGAGGCGGAAGAGTCGTCTTCGAAAGATGAGGACGAAGACGAAGACGAGGAAGATGAAGATTGATGTGTCTCTCATGTCTTGAACTTTAGTTTGCATTTGAACTTGGTTGGATGAATTTGTGGGCATGATTTTGAACTTGTGGGCATGAACTTTTATTCATCAACTTGTTTGTGTCAAATTTGACATGTTCATTTTTTTTAAAATATCATATATGCAAAATGCCCGGCGAGTCGTGCGCGCTGTATTTTTGCGCTCTGCTGGAGCCGCGCGCGCTGCATTATAGCGCGGCTGCTGGAGCCAGCGCAGGCGGGCGCGCAAAACCAGCCGCAGCGCGCGCGGTAAACAGATTTTTTGCGCGCGGCTGTCGAAGATGCTCTTAAGCGGAAGGAAGAAGAACATGCGCCATGATCCTGGCCGTTGGATGCTGATCTGACCCCAGAAAATTGACTACCGCTATACTCCCATATAAAATAGATACAAAATACACGCACGAACAACGTACGTACCAGCATAATGGCCTTGATGCTGACCACGTCGAACCGGACTCCGCCGGCCTCCTCTCCCGTCTCGCTCACGTCCAACAGCACGTCCACGAAGTCCCGCCGATCGCCCTCGCCGCCGCCCACCACCGGCCCGCCGGCCAGACGCCGCTTGCGGTGGTCCGCGATGACCCGCTCGAGCAACCCGTCGAGCGCCTCGAACGTGCGCGTCACCCTGGCATTCAGCCCTGTGAGCGTGTCCACCCATGCCAGCCACGGCACGAACTCCCCCACCGTGGGCGTCCCCAGCAGCTCCTCGAAGTCGTCGAGCACCTTCCTCAGTTTCTCGCCCCCGTCGTCGCCGTCGATCCCGTACTCCCCGTCGCCGAACGCGGCCCGCTTGATGACGGCGTTGGAGTAGGAGGTGAGCATGTCGCTGAGGTTCAGCACGCCCGGCGGGTGAAGCGAGCGGCGGCGGACGGCGTCGAGCAGGGCGGCGACCTCCTGCTCCCGGACGCGGCGGAAGGACAGGATGCGGCGGTGGTTGAGGAGGTGGACAACGCAGACGCGGCGCGCCTGGCGCCAGTACTCGCCGTAGGGCGCCAGCACCATGTCGCGGCCGTAGAGGAGCCGCTCGGCCATGCGTATCTGGGCGCGGCTCGCGAAGGCCAGGTCGCGGGTCTTCATGACCTCCTGCGCCGCGGCGGCCGAGGAGGCCACGACGGTGGGCACGCGGCCGAGGTGCAGGAGCATGACCGGGCCGTGCGCCTCGGCCAGCGACCGGAGCTTCCGATGCGGCAGGGAGCCAAGAAGGGGCAGGTGGCCGAGGACGGGAAACCCCGGCGGCGACGGAGGCAGCCGCCGGCCGCCATCGGTGCACGACGGAGAAAGCTTCTTCCTGGCAGAGAAGAGGAACAAGGAGGAGAAGATTGGCACGAGCACGGCGAGGAGGAGGAGGAATGGCGATGAGCGCAAGAGAGCGGAGAGTGACGAGACGTCCATGGCTCAGCCCGTGTAGTGTAGCGACGCAAGCGCACCTGCACCCTCTCTGACTCTGATTATGTAGCTGATTTCTATTTTCTGTAGAACCCTCCAAGATACGCTACGTAAGATATATATAGACTGGATCGTCTTCATATGTTCACCTGTACCGCACGCTAAATGCAGCCACGTAAGACGTTGCCGCTGCTCGGCTACGGCAACCCGACATATGGATAGCTTTATGTATCAGGGTGGTGGTCCTTTTGTCATTTGGCACGTGCTGCCGCTGGTGCTGGCAGTGACGGAAACGGCGTATCATCCCGTAATAATGCAAATAAAACTGTAATATAGTCATATTATCCACTTATATGAATGGCGTATATATCTTAATTTCCCACCGCAGATTTGAACAAAAGATATGAACACAAACGACAGCGTTGAAACTTGCAAGTGAGCGTGACCTTTCCGGAGGAATGGCAAATTGTCAAACGAACACCAGTACTTCTGCCCCCGTGTGACTGTATCGGCAAAGCTCTTGACCTATACTGCTCACCCCAGCCCAGCAGGATCAAGATCGGCCCTCCTCGGGCTGGAGCGAGAGGGCAGATGACCCTCTCCGACGACATTTAGGCACGCGAGTGAATTTGCGGCCACGTCCGGTGGATCCTTCCGGAGACGCGAGCATGTTCTTCCTCCACAATCGCAGCGTGGATGGCTGGAGTCCGGCTATTCATGTACTCATGCTCCTCGGCATAGTCGTGCCGCTCATAGTGCATATTTCGTGTGTTGTTTGCGTTGTGTTTTCTGTTACCAGGTTTTTCTTTCATATGCTTGGTAAGTGTATCTTTTCATCACGGCCGTGTGTCTTTATTTATAAAATAATGTGAAAGACCATTTCGAGAGAGCCCGAGACCACGCAAACGTGTACACGTCACAAGTCATTAGTCCAAAGCACACTGTACACGTTCTGTAGCAAAGGATTGCACCGTACACACTGGAAGCAACCAAAACAACTGAGAGTCGTGTTTAGCTTATTAGCTGATTGGACCTAACACAGGCAGGTAAACATACCTCGCATCACACTAGACATGACCACGACCTTCAGAAGTTTAGGAGTACCGCACGCAAAATGCAGCTAAATAAAGACAGGATATTGCTGCTCGACAATTATTATATATGGATATTTCATTAGATGGTCATTTCGGCATCTGGCACTTGCACCATCCTGACGCTGACGATGACGGTACAAGCTCGTCGGTCCAAACAAAGACCTATTTTTTCTTAAGGTACATCTTCTGAATGAACAGTAAATTCAAAAAAATATAAAGAATGAAAAAGAATGATTTTTTATAGATGTTCACGTTCTTGTCGCAAGCATGCTTGACAAATTTAATGTGAAACGTAGCAGCAGTGTTTCTTCGGTGAAAATTGAGGTGACATTTAATCTTCAATTTGTCTTCTTTTTTGTGCACGGGCCAAAATGGTTAACCTTTTTACCTCAAAATTTGCAGGTAGCATTTAGATGTGACTAAGATCATATAAATTTTTTATCTTGATTTTTTGACATTTGAAAAATATTTTCAGGCCTGGGAACATGTGCTCCCGAGAGCCGAATTAAATTTCTGGGGATGCCCATGTAGCTTCAGTACCATCTTGCCATGCATCTGCGGAAACTGGAAGAGCTTGGAGCTTGGAGATTATAAACTGGAAGAGCGGGAGACGTGTGCTCATGTTTCACAAGATGACAAGTCTCATATTGGCACAACATTGTCCATATTAAGCTTGCCATAGGGCTAGTAAAAGGATCATTTGGGGCGTGTTTGATTGCAGTTTGGAACAGTACTTGTATTGCATGTCCATCTTAACCCAGCTTGGTTGCTGAAATACAGCCTCATATGCAGCAGATGCAACCTGTTTGGTTGCCTGCATCGCATCGAGAGGGATTTATCCCTTGATGTTTGGTTGCCCACATTTGTGCTTAGGATGTGAGCAGACGCAAACTTCAGCTGTTTGGTTGCAAACAGCGTTTGTGTTCTGCTCACCGTATTCAAATGTGGTGGCCTTACCACCACACATGATCAGCACAACAGCAACATCACAACAGCAAGATCAAACAAAGCAAGCAATGTAATGACAACAAACTTAACACAGCAAACTACTTAACTAGATAGCATAGTCTAGATTAAGAGCAGGGGCATCCTCCTTCCCTGTTGTGCCAGGGTGCTGCATCTGGCCAAAATATAAACATGTTCCCAGCACAAGTCTCGCCACACACCCTAAAAGTTCTCCACTAACACCTGACTTAACTTAACTACATAGCCTGCTCAATGCCACCAAGGCAGTTGTGCCTACTGCAACGGTACCTGCACATCACCGACGAGTCGTGGTTGTAGATCTGAACCTTCAGTCCCAATCCGGAGATGCGCACAACGACGAGGTCGCCGGGGACGATCTTGTGGCGGCGGCAGAAGTAGTTCCACCCCCGGCCAAGCACCATCTGGCCCTCGAAGTTCTGGACCTGCACCCAGAACACGCACCTCTTGTTGGCTGAGAGCCTGACCACGCGCGGGAGTCGCTTGATGACCAGCCAGGTGTTCATCACCTCCACGAACTTGGGAAGGACGACGAGCATGGCGAGGTCCTCGTTGTCCTTGATCTGTTCATAGAATCTCATCGGCTCCCTGGCCCCCTCCTCGTGGCCCTGCCTCGGAGATCGTCCCCTTGAACGAGGCACGCTCATGAAGGCGATCCTGCCAGGTAGGTCCATCGTCCTGAGCCACCTGTTCGTGGGGATGAAATCTTCGGCGCGCTCAGCTCCGGCCACGACCTGAGCTCCTCCACCCGTCACATCCCAGTCAGTCTTCAGTATCTTGTCAGGCAACATGACAAGTATTAGTATCAAACAAAGCAAGCAAGCAAGCAAATGCCACTGATCAGTGGACTTGCCCAACAGCAAGTGCCACTGATCAGTCACTTGCTATTGGGCAAGAGCACTAATCTACTTGCTGTTGGGCAAGTCACTAATCAGTGACATCTTCTTTGCTGCAACTGACACTGATCACTGCATAATTCTGAACAAGGAAATATCTAAAAATAGCAACAGCAAGTGCCAATAGCACCCATTGTTGGAAATATGCCCTACAAGCAATAATAAATTAGTTATTATTATTATATTTCATTGTTCATGATAATCGTTTATTATCCATGCTAGAATTGTATTGATAGGAAACTCAGATACATGTGTGAATACATAGACAACACCATGTCCCTAGTAAGCCTCTAGTTGACTAGCTCGCTGATCAATAGATAATTACAGTTTCCTGACCATGGACATTGGATGTCGTTGATAACGGGATCACATCATTAGGAGAATGATGTGATGGACAAGACCCAATCCTAAGCCTATGTAACTCCCCAGATATAACTTTCCCATTTTGTACTCCAACTCTTGCCGTTTCCGGCGTTAAGTTATATTTATTTCTCGGGTTGGGTCTTTGTCTCCGTGTGTTGTTGTCTTTGTCATGCATCTCATATCATGTCATCATGTGCATTGCATTTGCATACGTGTTCGTCTCATGCATTCGAGCATTTTCCCCGTTGTGCGTTTTGCATTCCGGCGCTTCGTTCTCCTCCGGTTGCCATTTCTAGCTTTCTTTCGTGTGTGGGGATTAAACATTTCCGGATTGGACCGAGACTTGTCAAGCGGCCTTGGTTTACTACCGGTAGACCGCCTGTCAAGTTTTGTATCATTTGGACTTCGTTTGATACTCCACGGTTAACCGAGGGACCGAAAAGGCCTCGTGTGTGTTGCAGCCCAACACCCCTCCATTTTGGCCTAAAACCCACCAAACTCTGCTCCATGTCCTAGAGCGTTCGATCATGATCGCGTGGCCGAAAACCGCACCTTATTTAGACTCTCCTAGCTCCACTTATGCCTATAAATAGACACCCCCCGATTTCAGATCTTTCCTCTCCCCCTAACCCTAATTTTTCCAGATCCGCCGCTCCTCGCGCCGGCCGGACATTGTCCGACCCGGCCGGACGCGTCCGCCGCCGCCGCCCGCCCACTCGCAGGGCGACACGTGGCAAGTCACCACCCTCCTCTGCCGCGACCCGCCAGGCCCGGGGACGGCCCCCGCGGCCCAGCCGCCTC
>NC_041384.1:151167206-151193464 GCF_002162155.2 Triticum dicoccoides | reverse complement strand
CGGTTGCCGCCTCTCGCCGCCATCCTCGCCGCGGCCGCCGCCCGCCACCACCGGCCGCCCCGGCCTCGTCCCCAACTCCGGCGATCGCCGGTGAACAGTGCCGCCGCCTCGGGCCGCGTGCCCCGAAACCCTAGATCTGGATTCAGAGGTTGTTTTTTTGCTAAGTCCCGGATATTTTTACTCCATATGCTCCTGTTCAAGGTCCCGTAACTTTGCATCCGTAGCTTCGATTTAGACATATAGCATATCAAAATGTTCGCCTCGACGAGTGCATCATTTCGTTCCATTGCATCATTTTCATTTGAGCTCATCTTGATGCCCAAAATGCAGTTAGAAGGAGGCTTCGTGAGTTAATTGTCAGATCTGCTAGTTCATCTTAGACTTTTGTCATTTTTGCCATGATTAATACGTGCATGATATGCCTGTGAGTCCTTCATATGTTTTGTTAAGCATTTTGTCTTCTTTCCAGCGGTGCAATCCATGCATTTTTAGGATGTGTTTGGTGACTTGTACAAGCTTGCAAAGTGAGGCACCCGGGAAATCTGTTTTCAGAGACTTAGTTGTTTTCACTAAGTCTGGGATTATTTAGTTCATGATGCCATATGTTCAGCTTGTTTCCTAGTGATCCGTGCCTCTTTTGAGGATGATCAGTAAAGGAGTTTTGTTAATCATGTTATGCTCTATCCATCCATGTCTTTGTTTGCAATTATGGAGCACCCTAGCTTGAGTCAATCGAGCTCTATTTTTGCTTCATGGTGAATCTGGACAGATCGTCAACTCGTTTGCGATTTTGCCGATGTTATTGTAGTTGATCCGTGCATGCTATGCCATTGTTCTTGCCATGTCTAGCTTGTATTTTGTGTCTTCTTTATGGATGTATGCTTGCCTTGACATGACTTGCACCGTAGTGAGTGCATCGAGCTCGTTTACATGCCTTCGTGAGTTATATTTCAGCATGTCTCAGTTTTCACTAAGTCTGAAAACTGATTGTGTTTTAGCTATGTTCGTGTGCCCGTTAGTATATTTTGTGATCCCTTTTGGCCCCAGGTCACTTAGGGACTTTTGTTCAGCTTGTTGAGTAGCTCCATGCCATGTTCTTATTTATCATAATCAGGTCATGTATCATGTTGTTTTGCTGCTCCGAAAAGGGCTTCGTGATCTGAAATTTCAGACAAGTGTTAATTTCACTAAGTCTGGAATCTGTTTTGCATTTGCGTTTTTGCCATGCTTGTTTGAACCTCATAATGGATGATTTGGCCGTGGCTCAGTGCTAGTCTTTTGTTAAGCATCTTGTTTTCATCCCTTCCATATGTTTTGTTGTCATGTTTGGGTGTTGTAGCATGTTCATTTCATTGCATTTAGATGCCTACTTGCTGTAAATCACAGACCGGTGTCATATCTTAAAACGCTTGCCATTTCCAAATCGTAACTCCGATTCCGGCGATCTTTATATCGTTTTCAAGCGATTTCATCTCATCTTTCCAGTGGCACCCTTAGAATTCCAAGTTGAGGCTAGGTTCATGCATTTCCTGTCATATCTTGCATTTTGCATCCCGCATCGCATCCCGCATAGCATATCACCATTTCATCATATTGCTTGGTCTTGCACGTGGTTGACTGTATCCTTGTTGCTTGTTTGTCTTCTTGGGTAGAGCCGGGAGATGAGTTCACTATCGAGGAGCCAGTTGAGTTTGCTTTTGAGGATCCAGTCAACTCTGACAACTGTGCAGGCAAGATGATCGTACCCTCGAAATCACTACTATCTTTGCTATGCTAGTTTGCTCGCTCTTGCTATGCCAATACTACGATGCCTACCTTTTGCTTGTCAGCCTCCCAATTGCCATGTTGAAACTCTAACCCACCATGTCCTAGCAAACCGTTGATTGGCTATGTTACCGCTTTGCTCAGCCCCTCTTATAGCGTTGCTAGTTGCAGGTGAAGATTGGAGGCCGTTCCTTGTTGGAACATTTATTTACTTGTTGGGATATTATTATATTGCTATGTTATCTTAATGCATCTATATACTTGGTAAAGGGTGGAAGGCTCGGCCTCTCGCCTAGTGTTTTGTTCCACTCTTGCCGCCCTAGTTTCCGTCGTATCGGTGTTATGTTCCCGGGTTTTGCGTTCCTTACGCGGTTGGGTTATAATGGGAACCCCTTGATATTTCGCCTTGAATAAAGCTTTTCCAGCAATGCCCAACCTTGGTTTTACCATTTGCCACCTAGCCTTTTCTTTCCCTTGGGTTCTGCAGACTCAAGGGTCATCTTATTTTAACCCCCCCCCCCCCCGGGGCCAGTGCTCCTCTGAGTGTTGGTCCAAACCGTCAGCCGCCGGTGGCTACCAGGGGCAACTCTGGGCTGGCCTACCGGAAGTTTAGACAATATGAGTGTGCCCTGAGAAAGAGATATGTGCAGCTCCTATCGGGATTTGTCGGCATATTCGGGCGGTGTTGCTGGTCTTGTTTTAACCTGTCGAAGTGTCTTGAGTTACCGAGATACCGAGTCTGATCGGAACGTCTTGGGAGGAGGTTTATTCCTTCGTTGACCGTGAGACATTGTCATGGGCTAAGTTGGGACTCCCCTGCAGGGATTGAACTTTCGAAAGCCGTGCCCGCGGTTATGGGCAGATGGGAATTTGTTAATGTCCGGTTGTAGATAACTTGAACCTTAATTAACTAAAATGAATCAACTGAGTGTGTTACCATGATGGCCTCTTCTCGGCGGAGTCCGGGAAGTGGACACGGTGTTGGAGTTATGTTGCGCAGGCTGTTCTCTAGCTTCTCGCTCGTGCTTTGCCTCCTCTTCTCGCTCTCTTTTGTGAATAAGATAGCCACCATATATGCTAGTCGCTTGCTGCAGCTCCACATATATTGCCTTACCCTTCCTATAAGCTTAAATAGTCTTGATCGCGAGGGTGCGAGATTGCTGAGTCCCTGTGGCTCACAGATTACTATCACTCCAGATGCAGGTCCAGGTGATTCCGCTCCAGGTGACGAGTACGAGCTCAAGTGGGAGTTTGACGAGGACTCTCAGCGTTACTACGTGTCTTTTCCTGATGATCAGTAGTGGTGCCTAGTTGGGGTTGATTCAGGGCCTTGTCGCATGTTGGGTTCTCTTCTATTTTGGCACCGTAGTCGGGCCATGAGTGTTTTGAATGATGTAATGTTGTTTATGTTCTTGATTGACGTGGCGAGTGTAAGCCAACTATGTTCTCCCCTTTATCATTCATATTACATGGGATGTTGTGAAGATTGCCTAACTTGCGACATATGCCTTCAATGCGATTATGTCTCTAAGTCGTGCTTCGACACATGGGAGCTATAGTCGCATCGAGGGTGTTACAGCCTAGCACAAAGATCGTGTAGTTCATATGCTAAAGCTTTTCTATTGTCAAGTATCATTTCCTTAGATCATGAGATTGTGCAACTCCCGGATACCGTAGGAGTGCTTTGGGTGTGCCAAACGTCACAACGTAACTGGGTGGCTATAAAGGTTCACTACAGGTATCTCCGAAAGTGTCTGTTGGGTTGGCACGAATCGAGACTGGGATTTGTCACTCCATGTAAACGGAGAGGTATCTCTGGGCCCACTCGGTAGGACATCATCATAATGTGCACAATGTGACCAAGGAGTTGATCACGGGATGATGTGTTATGGAACGAGTAAAGAGACTTGCCGGTAACGAGATTGAACAAGATATCGGGATACCGACGATCGAATCTCGGACAAGTATCGTACCGATGGACAAAGAGAATTGTATACGGGATTGATTGAATCCTTGACATCGTGGTTCATCCGATGAGATCATCGTGGAACATGTGGGAGCCAACATGGGTATCCAGATCCCGCTGTTGGTTATTGGCCGAAGAGTTGTCTCGGTCATGTCTGCATGGTTCCCGAACCCGTAGGGTCTACACACTTAAGGTTCGGTGACGCTAGAGTTGTTATGGGAAATAGTATGTGGTTACCGAAGGTTGTTCGGAGTCCCGGATGAGATCCCAGACATGACGAAGAGCTCCGGAATGGACCGGAGGTGAAGATCGGTATATTAGATGAAGGGTATTGGAGTCCGGAATTGTTCCGGAGGTACCAGGTGATGACCAGCGTGTCCGAAAGGGGTTTCGGAGGCCCCGGCAAGCGTTGGGGGGCCTTATGGGCCAAGGGGAGAGGGCACATCAGCCCACTAAGGGGCTGAGCGCCCCTCCCACCCCATCTCACCTAACCAGGAGAGGTGGGGGCGCCACCCCTAGGGCAGCCGCCCCTCCCGGCTTGGGGGGCAAGTTTCCTAGGGGGTGGGGGCGCCCAAACCCATCTAGGGTTTCCCCCGTGGCCGCCGCCCCTCCCCTAGGGAACCCTAGGGCGCCTCCCCCTCCTCCCTTCCCCCTATATATAGTGAGGGGGAGAGAGGGCAGCCGCAACCCTTCCCCTGGCGCAGCCCTATTCCTCCTCTAACACCTCGTCCTCCTCCGTAGTGCTTGGCGAAGCCCTGCCGAAGAACCACGAGCTCCATCACCACCATGCCGTCGTGCTGTCAGAGTTTTCCCTCAACTTCTCCTCTCCCCTTGCTGGATCAAAAAGGAGGAGACGTCCCCGGGCTGTACGTGTGTTGAACGCGGAGGTGCCGTCCGTTCGGCACTAGGATCATCGGTGATTTGGATCACGACGATTATGACTCCATCAACCCCGTTCACTTGAACGCTTTCGCTTAGCGATCTACAAGGGTATGTAGATGCACTCTCCTTCCCTCGTTGCTAGATTACTCCATAGATTGATCTTGGTGATGCGTAGAAAATTTTGAATTTCTGCTACGATCCCCAACAATGGCATCATGAGCTAGGTCTATGCGTAGTTTCTATGCACGAGTAGAACACAAAGCAGTTGTGGGCGTCGATATTGTCAATTTACTTGCCGTTACTAGTCTTATCTTGATTCGACGGCATCGTGGGATGAAGCGGACCGGACCGACCTTACATGTACTCTTACGTGAGACTGGTTCCACCGACCGACATGCACTAGTTGCATAAGGTGGCTAGCGGGTGTCTGTCTCTCCCACTTTAGTCGGATCGGATTCGATGAAAAGGGTCCTTATGAAGGGTAAATATAAATTGGCATATCATGTTGTGGTTTTCGCGTAGGTAAGAAACGTTCTTGCTAGAAACCTATAGCAACCACGTAAAAACTTGCAACAACAATTAGAGGACGTCTAACTTGTTTTTGTAGCATATGCCTTGTGATGTGATATGGCCAAAAGGATGTGATGAATGATATATGTGATGTATGAGATTGATCATGTTCTTGTAATAGGAATCATGACTTGCATGTCGGTGAGTATGACAACCGGCAGGAGCCATAGGAGTTGTCTTGATTTATTTATGACCTGCGTGTCAACATAAACGTCATGTAATTACTTTACTTTATTGCTAAAGCGTTAGCCATAGTAGTAGAAGTAATAGATGACGAGACAACTTCAAGAAGACACGATGGTGGAGATCATGATGATGGAGATCATGGTGTTATGCCGGTGACAACGATGATCATGGAGCCCCGAAGATGGAGATCAAAAGGAGCAAAATGATATTGGTCATATCATGTCACTATTTGATTGTATGTGATGTTTATCATGTTTTACATCTCATTTGCTTAGAACGACGGTAGCTTAAATAAGATGATCCCTCACTAAAATTTCAAGAAAAGTGTTCCCCCTAACCGTGCACCGTTGCGAAGGTTCGTTGTTTTGAAGCACCACGTGATGATCGGGTGTGATAGATTCTAGCGTTCGAATACAACGGGTGTTGATGAGCCTAGCATGTACAGACATGGGCTCGGGACACATGCGAAACACTTAGGTTGACTTGACGAACCTAGCATGTACAGACATGGCCTCGGAACATGGAAGACCGAAAGGTCGAACATGAGTCGTATAGAAGATACGATCAACATGAGATGTTCACCGTTGATGACTAGTCCGTCTCACATGATGATCGGACACGGCCTAGTCGATTCGGATCATGTTTCACTTAGATGACTAGAGGGATGTCTATCTGAGTGAGAGTTCATTAAATAATTTGATTAGATGAACTCAATTATCATGAACATAGTCTAAATTGTCTTTGCAAATATGTTGTAGATAAATAGCTCATGTTGTAGCTTCCTGTTTCAATACGTTCCTAGAGAAAGATTAAGTTGAAGATATTGTAAGCAATGATGCGGACTGGGTCCGTAGTCCGAGGAGTGTCCTCACTGCTACACAGAAGGCTTACGTCTTTGATGCACCGCTCGATGTGCAAACCCCTACAACATCGTCTGTGGATGTTGTGAACACTTGACAGACACATCCTGATGACTACTTGATAGTTTAGTGCACCATACTTTACGGCTTAGAATCGGGATTACAATGACGTTTTGAACGCCATAGAACATATGAGATGTTCCAAGAGCTGAAATTGGGATTTCAGGCTCATGCCCGTGTTGAGAGGTGTGAGACCTCTGACAAGTTCTTTTGCCAACAAGATGGAGGAGAATAGCTCAGCTAGTAAGCATGTGCTCAGAATGTCTGGGTGCTACAATCACTTAAATTAGGTGGGAGTTAAACTTCCAGATAAGATAGTGATTGATAGAGTTCTCTAGCCACTATCACCAAGCTACTAGATCTTCGTGATGAACTATGACATGCAAGGGATAGAGTTGATCCCGGAGATGTTCGCGGTGCTTAAGACCGCAAAAGGTAGAAATCAAGAAGGAGCATCAAGTGTTGATGGTTTAACAAGACCACTGGTTTCAAGAAGGGCAAGGGCTAGAAGGGAAACTTCATGGATGGCAAACCAGTTGCCGCTCCAGTGAAGGAACCCAAGGTTGAACCCAAACCCAAGACTAAGTGCTTCTATTGTAAGGGGAACGGTCACTGGTAGCGGAATTACCCCAAATGCATGGTAGATAAGAAGGCTGGCAACTTCAACAAAGTATATACGTGTTATTAATGTGTACCTCACTAGTACTCCTGGTAGCACCTGGGTATTGGATACCGGTTCGGTTGCTATTATTGGTGACTTGAAGCAAAAGCTACGGACTAAACAGAGACTGGCTAAGGGCGAGGTGATGATGTGTGTTGGAAGTGTTTCCAAAGTTGATGAGATCACCATCGCACGCTCCATCTGCCTTCGGGATTAGTATTGAACCTAGATAAATGTTATCAAGTGTCTACGTTGTGTATGAATATGATTAGATCATGTTCATTGCAATACGGTCATTCATTTAAGTTAGAGAATAATGGTTATTCTGTTTACATGAATGATACCTTTCATGGTCATGCACCCTATGTGAATGGTTCATTCAATCTCGGTCGTGGTAATACACATGTTCATGCCAAAAGATGTAGAGTTAATAATGATAGTACCACTTTCTCGTGGCACTGCTGCTTAGGTCATATTGGCGTAAGATGCATGAAGAAACTGTATGTCGATGGATGTTTGGAGTCACTTGATTTTGAATCACTTGACACATGCGAGCCATGCCTCATGGGCAGTGTCGGGGATATACCCCGCGGCGTAAACCGGACGGAAGTATAACCCGGCCGGACTTGGCGGTTTACTTGAGACCCGGCTGAGACTTGACAGTTCACTGGTGACCCGTTTGGACCTGGCGGTTTACGATTCATTGGTAATCCGGCAGGCGGGTCAGAGGAGCGACAAGACCCGGTGGCCCAATGGGCGGTTCATGAAGACCGGTTCATACTATGGTGGGCCGGTTTAAGAGGAAAGGCATGAAGAATATTTACCTTACAAGGAGTTAAGACCAGGACTTGTATCCGGTTTGTATTAGAGAGAGACTAGTCCTAATCCTAATAGGACTCCACATGTAAACTGCCCCTTCAACATATATAAGGAGGGGCAGGGCTCCCCAAAAAGGGACGAGTACGAAGAAACAATCTTAGGGCTAGACACAAAGAGGAGAGCCGGTTTACGGCGACTCCCTCGTGATGATAATGAGACCTAGCCTCAAACAGCATGTAGGGCTATTATCGGATGATATTTCCCGGGGCCCGAAGCTGTCTAAATCCTTGTCTTGCATGTTGATCCGCCCTGCGTCTCTCGTCCCACTCAACCCCTCTCAAGCTACCACATAGATGCGTTGGCCTCGCGACTAAGTCCTGACACTAAGAACATCTGCCGTGACAAATCCACGACAGTTGGCGCCCACCATGGGGCTCGCGCACGGTGGTGTTGAGTTCTTGGAGGGATTTCATCTAAGGATCAACGGGCTCGCAATTTTGTCAGTTGAGGAAGATCCGGCAGGTTCATTGTTTGGTGGTCGAGAGCATGATAACTTTAAAGCTGGCAGTACAAGGTTTGAGATCAAAAGAAGCTAGGGTTCCGTGCGTGTTGCCGCACGTGGCCTGTTTGTCCACCCGGTTGAGGAGGGTTGATTTCCATCAAAACAGCCAGTATTACAATCCGGCGAGACCGAGACCGACTCCGTTATTTAATCGCCGTTTTGCCACAAGAGCTGGTGTGTGTGAAATTTGGATCCACAGCGGTCGACATAGGTGGATTCGCTTCAAATCTCGAGGCTACTGCCTTGCTGCTGTTACCATGCACTACATCCAAATATTAAATCAGAACCAGTACTAGATACTGGTGGCCGGTTTAGTACTCACGAGGAGGCACTCAAAAAATTGGATATACCAGTTAATTGGGAACAAACCTGTCCTGCTGAGCCGCCCGGCCGCTCCTCCTTCTGCTATGCCGCTCCGCCTTGCTACTGTTGAACCGCCCTGGCCGAGGGCTACCCGTGAACCGCCGCCCGGACTCGCCTCGGGTGTCTTCTTCTGCCGTAAGCTGCAGTATCAAATCGCCGTTCCGAATGAGCCGCCACCAAGCGCACCGGTTTACCACCAGCACTTGCGCCCTTGTCTTCTTCTGCTGTGCGTCGCAGCCGTCGTGAGTCGCCGCCCTTACTTCACCTTGACCCGCCGTGGTCGATCCGTTGTTGCTCCGTCTGAGTCAGACCGACCTGCTGCCGCCTACTCCGAGGCGCCGTCGTTCCTGCTGGCCGAGTCCGCCCGCAAGCCGGCCGACCTCTGCCGTCGCCGCTTCAGCCTTGCTCTGAGTCACCGGGAGGGCTTCATGCCGAGTTGCTTCAAATCACCGACCTGCGAGTCACCCTTGCTCCGTTTCTCTACAAACCCACTCCGAGCCGTTGCGGTGCGGCCCTGCCTCGCCGGATTCATCAACCCCTCAAGCAGCGGCTGAGTCGCTCTGAGTCGCCCGAACTTGCGGCCCTGGGCTGTATCACTCGCGTCAAACCAGCGTGCCGCCTGATCCGCTTTCGTCGTCCGCGCCTGGGGTCGTCTTCGTCGCGCGTCGAGCTGCCGCCGCCATGACCTGCCGTTGCCGCCTCACACTCTTGCTGGGCTCGTGCTTCAAGTCTGAAGGTAGCAATATACGTACTTGCTATTACTTCCTAAGGAAATGATGGAAGGAAAAGTACTACGTCAAGTAGTAGTCCATGGGATCAAAATTTGCTGAAGCTTTGTCTGAAGGTCATGATTTGTAAAAGGACCGGGACGTGAGTTATAGCCGTTGTCGTCTGAGCCGCGGCCCTCGCTTGAGTCACTAGTTGCCACCAAGACAGCGATGGAAGAGCTCGCACTTCATCAACCACGTGCCGCCGTCGCTATAAATCGCCAGTGCGCCCCGTCTGCAGCCGGGTTAAGCCGCTACTGCGACCTTAGCTTCTGCCTTCGCTGCACTGACCTGGCCTTTCATCTATCTGAAGTTGCAACCGCGTGACGCTGCGGCAGCGGTAACCCGCCTCGTTTCTGCCACAGATCGCCGGGCCCCTCCGTCGGGTTACCGCGTCCCGCCTTGGTTACCCAGCCAGTTCCGCCTGCTGAATTTCTGGTTTGGCCTTGTGCTTAAAGAACCTGTTTAAGTCATATAATAATGGAGGTAAAACGAGCTGATGTTCACAAAAAAAAAGACGCAAGCAACAGACTGAGTCAAACTAAGTGACGTGGCAAGGGGACTAGCTGTTCATGCAAAAAGAAGAGAAGGACAATTATATTCAGAAAGAGACAGGGCATGATATTTTAGCATCTTTTCAGAGAAAAACACGGGGATACTTTGGCGCTAAATACCTATTATCTGGAGCTAAAAAGCTACTGTTACTTCACATCCAAACAAAAGTATGAAGAAAAGGAGAGGACACATGGTACATGTATCAGTTGATGCTGGCAGTCTGCGTGCAGATTATCTATCGCCAAAATAAATCAGGTGCTATCCATCTAAAGTTTATTTTATTTAGCACACATTGTTTTTTTATCAAAGAACAATTATTATGATTTATATATTTTTATACGCAGGACAAACTGTTTCATGTTCATGGCAGATATGGTGATATCATCTGTCATCCAAATACATCAGGACAATTATTCACCACCGAAGTGGAGTTATATCACGGATATGGAGTGCATAGCATCATCATTTTCCACTACATTTATCCGTACTGCCGTGCTCAACGGAAGTGCTTACACTACCGCCCTTGCGGTCTGGTCTACACCAACACATCGGGCCGCACCTGTCTGCATGAGGTGTTTATTGAGTGTGAGCAAGTCACTGCTTGGGTAGCCCGGTTTTTCTTCCAATACATTGGAGGCAAATTATCATTCAGCCGCCGTCTGCACTGGATGGATCAATGGACATGTGCACAAATCGCTGCTACTGCAGTTTGGTCAACTTCAAACAGCCAGTTGAAAGGAACCACTGGCCGAGTTGCTGACATGGCTCATACGGAATCATTTATAACCCGCCGCAGTCACCTCAATCTTCTGTGAATTTACATCGCGTTATCAACACCAATGATATATACCTTCTGCTATGGTCAAAGTACGGAGAATCTCAAGACAACTCCTTGAGTCATCTTAAGACTTGGGGGCTACGATGATATGATGCAGTAAGTCTGGCCAGTTTCAGCAAATTCAAGTGCCCCAGGACATTGGAGGGAAAGATAACCCGGTCCCGGAGGCTACTATCATATGGATGAAAATTTAAAGGCCGTCAGAAAATTTCCGATTCAAAATTAAGAATGCCGGTTTAAAATCCGGTTCAAGGAAAATCCGTTCTCCTAGAAAGCTTTGAAGCTCTCAAATCCGGTTTAAGAATTTCCAATTTAAAAAGAATTAATTTATCGCAAGTTCAAGCTTAAAGCTTCCGGCTAAGAATGAAGATTCTGGTTTACAATCCGGTTCAAGGGAAAGATGTCTCCCATAAAGCTTTGAAGCTCTCAATATCCGGTTCAAAATCCCGGTTCGAGAAGAATTTATCTCTTGCAAAAAATTAAGGGTTTCCGAAGAGGACCTGCTGCCATGATGCCCGGTTTAAACATGGGTATCCTGCCTTATTGGCTTATCATATTATTGATCATGTGGAGGCTTCTGTTTATAAAGTGGAGTCCGGTTTACCACTTGATTCAGCTTATCAACGCGTTATATAACATCACTTGGGGGCTTGGTCGTATCCGAACCATAGCTACACCTCTTGATCGGTGCAATGCCACAACATCACTTGGGGGCTTGGTTGCATCCGAACCATAGTCACACCTCTTGATCGACTCAAAGCCAAATCAATCCGGGGCCAAAGAGAGTGTTGCAAAACAACAACTCAAACATAGGCACCGGCTGAGCACAGCTCAAAATGTTACTTGGGGATTCTTTGCTGTCGAAATGAACAAAGAATCTACACTTGTAACAGGCTATCAAGCCATGGCTTGGAAGCCTGGTGTATACACCTAAAACCCCGGGTTAGCCTGCCTATTTAAGTAAGTCACTCCGCCCAGGTAAACCTGGTATGACCCTTCGAACTTTGACAAGTTACTCTAAATAAAGACCCTGAACTTGTCAAGTTAAAATGATGATTGGTTAAGGATCGAGGACCATCTTAAAAGGCTTTGTGAAATGGTTTAACTCAGTGGCCTGGCAGCCCATGAAAAGCCTTGAATTTGGGGCCTGGCAGCCCGTGAAAAGCCTCGACTACAAGGGTTTCATTTGCTTTTTGCTAAGTTTTTTCTCTTTTTTGATAACGCTTATGATGTTTTTGATAAACCGGCGTTCATTGACCCGGCTCGGCTTTCAACTATAAGTTGTCAGTACATGATCAGTTATAATCCGGCACTTATTGACCCGGTCTGGTTTCGACTACAAGTCGCCAGTATTATATATGGATAATCCGGTGTTTATTACAACCCGGTACGGTTTTGTTATAAACCGGTAAATATGGGAGGAGTTATCACTACTCAAGATTTGGGTTATCACCCTTACTACAAAAAGTTGGTAAAACCAACAATGTGATTCAATGTCACAGGTATGATATATTTCATATTTGATTATTCTTAAGTGCAGCCTTGGTTATAAACCCGGGTTATGTGTTGGGCATTATGACCCGTCCGGCGGTAAACCGCCAGGACACTTTAAACTTGTTGTATGCAGAAACAGGTTTGTTAAACTGGCCTGGCTTTGGACTATAAGTCGCCAGTATATATATTTGGATTGCGCCATTGGAATCATGCGCTTATAAATCATTGGGTCATATTATTCAAATAGCCAAACTTGGCTGAATTTTCATTATGATATTGAATGAATAAGGTTTTCATACTGGATTATATTATCTTGAATAGCCAACATGGCTGGATTTTTATGGTTATTAATAACCGGTATTATTAAGTTTTCAAAGTCGCTTTAGCGCAATGGCTATTATTTTATCAAAGGATATGATTTATTCTACAATGAAAGGAATAGTCCCGAGTCGTTGCAGGCTTACAACCCGGCACTTGGGGGCTAATGCAAAGTCATTTTTACTAGTCTTATTGAAGACCCAACTCATCATATTATAATGAGCCGGCCCTTGGGGGCTACCAATTGCTCCTGTCAACAATTCTAGGTACACAAGTTTTCGTCCATAATATTGAAGAATCCATTGCTCAGTTGGTAAAGCACAAAGCTCTTAACCTTGTGGACGTGGGTTCAAGCCCTACGATGGAAGCTAAATTATAATATGTTATTTTCATTAAAGTATATATATCAAGTCCCGGTTCAGTATTATCTTACTAAGCCGGCCTTTGGGGGCTACACGTTGCTGTTCAAAGTTTACAAGATTATATTTACAAAGTCCCTGCTCATTATTGCATAATAACCCGGCCCTTGGGGGCTACACTGGTTGAAGTTTTTATGAGCATCAAGCAATTACAAGTCCCAGGTTGCTGCAAACATGACAACCCGGCACTTGGGGGCTACATATATGGAGTATTCAGTTTATATAATTGAGATGAACAAACCAGATTTCTTCAAGGTTGAAACACTTATTGGAGCAAGTCTTAAGTTATCACAATGTTCTCCTCTTAAGACTTGGGGGCTACAGGTATTATGCATATAAAGGAGGAACATCTTCTTTTTATCAGTTTTGAGCAAATCAGGAAGATCAATTACATGACCCGGTGTCGACAACAATTATGACCCGGCGCCATCAATATTTATAAACCGGCTATTTTGGTAATATTAAACCGGCAAGTTTTACATCTTCAAACCGGTTGAATATCAGATAAGTATTTTCAGACCCATGTTTCTTAAACCGGCGCTTTGGGAGCTGAGTCAAAGGAGTCATTCTTCACGATATTTCTCGGTGACAAACCAAGGTCGGCAAATAGATTATGAAGCTGGTCTGTTGACCCGGATTTATTAGAAGGAGGAAATGACAAGGACTTAAGGATGATCAGGAGCCGGTCTACAAGAATTCTTAACCCGGAGCACAACCTGTCAAATTTGTTCTTGTGTTTATTTTACAGGATCAGTTTAACATGGATAAATCCAAGTTAAACTGGGGGCTAATGTCGGGGATATACCCCGCGGCATAAACCGGACGGAAGTATAACCCGGCCGGACTTGGCGGTTTACTTGAGACCCGGCTGAGACTTGACGATTCACTGGTGACCCGTTTGGACCTGGCGGTTTACGATTCATTGGTAATCCGGCAGGCGGGTCAGAGGAGCGACAAGACCCGGTGGCCCAACGGGCGGTTCATGAAGGCCGGTTCATACTATGGTGGGCCGGTTTAAGAGGAAAGGCATGAGGAATATTTACCTTACAAGGAGTTAAGACCAGGACTTGTATCCGGTTTGTATTAGAGATAGACTAGTCCTAATCCTAATAGGACTCCACATGTAAACCGCCCCTTCAACATATATAAGGAGGGGCAGGGCTCCCCAAAGAGGGACGAGCAAGAAGATACAATCTTAGGGCTAGACACAAAGAGGAGAGCCGGTTTACGGCAACTCCCTCGTGATGATAATGAGACCTAGCCTCAAACAGCATGTAGGGCTATTACCGGATGATGTTTCCCGGGGCCCGAAGCTGTCTAAATCCTTGCCTTGCGTGTTGATCCGCCCTGCGTCTCTCGTCCCACTCAACCCCTCTCAAGCTACCACATAGATGCGTTAGCCTCGCGACTAAGTCCTGACACTAAGGACATCTACCGTGACAAATCCACGACAGGCAGGATGACTAAGACCCCGTTTTCAGGTACAATGAAACGGGCAAGTGACTTGTTGGAAATCATGCATGCTGATGCGTGTGATCCAATAAGAATTGAAGCGTGCGATGGATATCGCTATTTTCTCATCTTCACTGACGATTTGGGTAGACATAGGTATATCTACTTAATGAAGCACAAGTCTGAAATGTTTGAATAGTTCAAGCGATTTCAGAGTGAAGTTAAGAATCATCATAACAATAAGATCATGTTCCTACAATCTGATCAAAAGGGGATTTTCTGAGTTATGAGTTTGGCAATCACTTAAGACATTGTGGAATTGTTTCACAGTTGAAGCCACCTGGAACACCACAAGGTAATGGTGTGTCCGGACGTCGTAATCGAACACTATGAGATATGGTGCGATCTATGATGTCTCTTACCAGTCTACCGTTTTCATTTTGAGGTTATGCGTTAGAGACAGCTGCATTCACTTTAGATAGGACACCATCTAAGTCCGTTGAGACGATGTCGTATGAACATTGGTTTGGCAAGAAACCAAAGTTGTCACTTCTTAATGTTTGGGGCTGCGATGCTTAAGGCTTCAGCCGGAGAAGCTCGAACCCAAAGCGGACAAACACATCTTCATATGATACCCAAAGGTGATAGTAGGGTACACCTTCTATCTCAGATCCGAGGGAAAATTGTTTGTCGCTAAGAACGGGTCCTTTCTCGAGAAGGAGTTTCTCTCGAAAGAATTGAGTGAGAGGAAGATAGAACTTGATGAGGTTGTCGAACCTTTACTTCAACCAGAGAGTGATGCAACACAGAAAGATGTTTTTTGTGGCACCTACGTCTGTTGAAGAGGAAGTTAATGATAGTGATCATGAAGCTTCGGATCAAGTTGCTATCGAACCTCGTAGGTCGGCAAGGATATGTACTACTCCTGAGTGGTACGGTAATCCTGTCTTAGATATCATGTTGTTAGACAACAATGAACCTACGAGCTATGGAGAAGCGATGGTGGGCCCGTATTCCGACAAATGGTTAGAAGCCAGAAATCCGAGATAGGATCCATATATCAGAACAAAGTATGGACTTTGGTGGACTTGCCCGATGATCGGCAAGCCATTGAGACAAATGGATCTTTAAGAAGAAGACGGACGTGGGCGGTAATGTTACCATCTATGAAGCTCGACTTGTGGGAAAGAGTCTTTTCACAAGTTCAAGGAGTTGACTACGATGAGAATTTCTCACCCGTAGCGATGCTTAAGTCCGTCGGAATCATGTTAGCATTAGCTGTATTTTTTGATTATGAAATCTAATAGATGGATGTCAAAAACAAGTTTTCTTACCAGTTTTCGTAAGAAAGAGTTGTATGTGATACAATCAAAGTTTTGTCGATCCTAAGGATGCTAAAAGGTATGCTGGCTCCAGCGATCCTTCTATGGACTAGAGTAAGCATCTCAGAGTCAGAATATATGCTTTGATGGAGTGATCAAAGCTTTTAGGTTTATACAATGTTTTCTAGAAACTTGTATTTGCAAGAAAGTGAGTGGGAGCACTACAACATTTCTGATAAGTATATGTGGATGACATATTGTTGATCCGAAATAATGTAGAATTTCTGGAAAGCATAAATGATTGTTTGAAGGGTGTTTTTCAAAGGAAGACCTGGATAAAGCTGCTTACATATTGGGCATCAAGATCTATAGAGATAGATCAAAATGCCTGATGATACTTTCAAAGAACACACACCTTGACATGTTTTTCAAGGAGTTCAAAATAGATCAGTCAAAGAAGGGGTTCTTACCTGAGTTGTAAGGTGTGAAGTTGAGTAAGACTCAAAGCTTGACCATAGCAGAAGAAAGAAGAAGGACGAAGGTCGTCCCCTATGCTCTTGTCATAGGCTCTATACGGTATGCGATGCTGAAGTACCGCACCTAATGTGTGCCTTGCCATATGTCTGGCAAGAGGGTACAAAGGTGATCTAGGACTGGATCACCAGATAGCGGTCAAAATTTTCATTAGAGGAATAAGGAAATGTTTCTCGGTTATGGAGGTGATAAAGAGTTCGACGTAAAGAGTTACGTCGATGCAAGCTTAACACCTATCAGGATAGCTCTGAGTAGAGATACCGGATACGTATAATGGAGCAACAATTTTGAATAGCTCCAAGTGGAACGTGGTAGCAGCATCTACGATATGACATAAAGTTTTGCGAAATACATAGGGATCTGAATATGGCAAGACCCGTTGACTACAACCTCTCTCACAAGCATAACATGATCAAACCCAGAACTCTTTGAGTGTTTATCACATAGTGATGTGAACTAGATCATTGAGTCTAGTAGACTCTTGGATGTTGGTCACATGGCGATGTGACCTGTGTGTGTTAATCACATGGCGATGTGAACTAGATTATTGACTCTAGTGCAAGTGGGAGACTGTTGGAAATATGACCTAGAGGCAATAATAAATTAGTTATTATTATTATATTTCATTGTTCATGATAATCGTTTATTATCCATGCTAGAATTGTATTGATAGGAAACTCAGATACATGTGTGGATACATAGACAACACCATGTCCCTAGTAAGCCTCTAGTTGACTAGCTCGTTGATCAATAGATGGTTACAGTTTCCTGACCATGGACATTGGATGTCGTTGATAACGGGATCACATCATTAGAAGAACGATGTGATGGACAAGACCCAATCCTAAGCCTAGCACAAAGATCGTGTAGTTCGTATGCTAAAGCTTTTCTATTGTCAAGTATCATTTCCTTAGACCATGAGATTGTGCAACTCCCGGATACCGTAGGAGTGCTTTGGGTGTGCCAAATGTCACAACGTAACTGGGTGGCTATAAAGGTTCACTACAGGTATCTCCGAAAGTGTCTGTTGGGTTGGCACGAATCGAGACTGGGATTTGTCACTCCGTGTAAACGGAGAGGTATCTCTGGGCCCACTCGGCAGGACATCATCATAATGTGCACAATGTGACCAAGGAGTTGATCACGGGATGATGTGTTACGGAACGAGTAAAGAGACTTGTCGGTAACGAGATTGAACAAGGTATCGGGATACCGACGATCGAATCTCGGGCAAGTATCGTACCGATGGACAAAGGGAATTGTATACGGGATTGATTGAATCCTTGACATCGTGGTTCATCCGATGAGATCATCATGGAACATGTGGGAGCCAACATGGGTATGCAGATCCCGCTGTTGGTTATTGGCCGAAGAGTTGTCTCGGTCATGTCTGCATGGTTCCCGAACCCGTAGGTCTACACACTTAAGGTTCGGTGACGCTAGAGTTGTTATGGGAAATAGTATATGGTTACCGAAGGTCGTTCGGAGTCTCGGATGAGATCCTGGACATGACGAGGAGCTCCGGAATGGTCCTGAGGTGAAGATCGGTATATTGGACGAAGGGTATTGGAGTCCGAAATTGTTCCGGGGGTACCAGGTGAGTGGATGTTATACGTGCATGCTGTAGGATAGTCCCAAATCTGCATGGTTGCACATGGGTGTTGGGGATCGTAGCAGAAATTCAAAATTTTCTAAGCATCACCAAGATCAATCTATGGAGTAATCTAGCAACGAGGGAAGGATAGTGCATCTACATACCCTTGTAGATCGCTAAGCGGAAGCGTTCAAGTTAGGATCCTAACATGAGCATGTAGCATGCAACATGCAACATGCAACATGAAACAAGGACATGATCCTAACATGAGCATGACATCAGTTAACATGATTCTAGCATTCATCACTCAACATGAACATGATTCTAGCATGAACACAGCTACTAGCATGTAGCACAAATGTAGCATGTAGTAGCACTCGCCCTAGCATGAACATGAATCTAGCATTAACATGAATCTAGCATGTAACACAGCTACTAGCATTCTAGCATGAACACAAGCAGCAGCACACGCACTGTACAAAACAAGAACAGATCAGTCTGATTGGATTCGATTGGGATCGCATCCAATCGGATCTGTTAGAATCCTATCAATCCTAGCACATGCCTAAGAAATTAATAGCTAGTCTACATCTAGGAGCAAGATTGTTGGGGATTTGGCTCACTGGAGCATGCGTAGCCGCGGCGAACCGAGGCCGGGGTGAAAACTCCGACGGGAACGATAGAGGTGGCGGAGCAGAGGACGAGCCGGCCCCGGCGACGGCCTGCGGCATCGGTCCCGTGCTGAACGCCACGCCGGAGGTCGAGAAGGATGGTCCGCCGACCGGACAAAACCCTCGGATGGGGGTCAAGAAAACCCGCGAGGCCAATGGTGTCCCAACAAGGGGCAGCTCCGTCGACGGCGCCGGCGCCGAGCCCAGGACCACAAGGTCCGGAATCGGCGGCGGAGCAAGAGCACCCGACACCGCATTGGTCGGCGTCGGCGCTCGTGGAGGCTGGCAGCAGATGGGGGATGGCGCCCGCAGCGCTGAGGCCAGGTCGCGGCCCGAGTTCTGGAGCCTGGCCAGCCAACGCTCCTGGATGCTGGAGATGCGCTGGTCGACCAGGGTCAGAGGGCGGCGCGGCGGTGCGTGTGGCAAAGCCATCGAAGTAGAGGAGAGGAGAGGAAGGGGCGGTGAGGGAGAGAGAGGGAGCGGTGGGAACAGTGCGCCTGAGCGGTGATAGGAGAGTGGGGGCGAGTAATGAGACGTCGCCTCCGTCTCCCGCGTTGCCCAAGGCATGCAACTGCCCCGCACGCACGGCCGCGCCCGGCTTGGCTCGCGAGAAACTGCCGATTCAGCAGTTCCCGTCGGGCCAGGCTGCGGGCTGCTTTGAGGTTCATGCGGGCCTCAAACCACATGCAGCCCAGCCAACCAAACGGGCCGCGCACATCCCGCGCGGGCTTGGTTGGGCTGCATGCGGGCAACCAAACACGCCCTTGAGGCATTGATAAGTTGCAAGAATTGCAGAGTGCCCACTAACAATACTAGCATACTGAAAGTGCGTTATATCGACTAGAGGGGGGTGAATAGGCGATTTTTATGAAAGTCTTCAAAACGTGGAAGTTATGAAGACAAATAGTAGAGATAAGCCTATCACTATGCAGCGGAAGTTAGATTACACTAGGCAAGCCATGGTCAAGTATTCAATAGAGTGAAAGCACAATGACAAGTAGCTGCAGTGTAATAAGGATCAGGTAGGACGAAGTTATGAAGCCAAACAAATCATACAGTTATGTTGTGAAGACAAAAGGTATAGCAAGCATGCACTGGCTTCACAATGAGTAACAGTAAGTAAAAGGAAGTGAAGATGAAACCAGTGACTCGTTGAAGACAATGGTGTGTTGGACCAGTTCCAGTTGCTGTGACAACTATACGTCTGGTTGGAGCGGCTAGGTATTTAAACCTTAGGACACACAGTCCCGGACACCCAGCCCTGAACACGCAGCTCGGGATACCAAGTCCTCACTGTATTCTCCTTGAGCTAAGGTCACTTAGTCCTCGCCCAATCACTCTGGTAAGTCTTCAAGGTAGACTCCCAAACCTTCACAGACTTCGTTCACTGGCAATCCACAATGTCTCTTGGATGCTCTGGACGCGACGCCTAACCGTCTGGGGATGCACAGTCCTCAAGTGTAATAAGTCTTCAGATCACACAGACAAGAAGACTTAAGTGATGCCCAATGTTCTCTGGCTCTGGGTGGTTAGGGCTTTTCTCCTCGCTAGGAATTTTCTCTCAAAGCCTTCAAGGTGGGTTGCTCTCAAACGACAAAAGTGTGCACTAAAATCTGAGCAGCCAACCGTTTATGGTTGTAGGGGGTGGGCTATTTATAGCCACTTGGCAACCCGACCTGATTTGTCCGAAATGACCCTGGGTCACTAAGGAACTGACACGTGTCTCAACGGTCAGATTTCAAACTCTCATGGCAACTTTACTTGGGCTACAAGCAAAGCTGACTTGTCTAGCTCTGGACAAGATTCGTTCTCATTGTCTTCACTCGAAGACATAGGTTTTTGGTTTAGGCATCACTTCAGTCATTCTGACTGGTTCTCCTGGATCCCACTTAACAGTACGGTGGTTCCTATGACTCAACACAAAAGAAAAAGAACTACGAAAGATCTAAGTCTTCGAGCTCCATAGGCTTCATAACGTGTCTTCTTTTGTCATAGTCTTCAATGTGAATATCTTCATATACCACCTTTGGCTTTAATGTCTTCATACATTTTTAGGGGTCATCTCAGGTAGTAACACCGAATCAATGAGGGACTTCTACCTGTGTTATCCTACAATTCTCACAAACACATTAGTCCCTCAACTAGGTTTGTCGTCAATACTCCAAAACCATCTAGGGGTGGCACTAGATGCACTTACAATATCCCCCTTTTTGGTGATTGATGACAAACTAGTTGAAGTTTTCAACGGGGAATATAGTCTGTGAAATTGTAAAGGATAAGGAATTGTCTTCATAAGTTTCAAGGGCTCCCCCTGAAGATGTGCATATAAGTTAATTTGCTTTTGGAATGCAAATGCACATGGCAAGTTGTACTTGTGGAGATCCAATTCAGCTTATGATGACAATCCACTATGCATGTGAAAATATATGAAGATAATGACATGCATAATGGAAAATGGACGTCTGCAGAATGAGATAAGTGCGGAATTTATCTTCGCACATGCGGAATTTATCTTCGCAAACAGGGTGGCAAACAAGTAGCAAACGACCATCGAGTTTTAGTGTTACAACTCAAAGAACCAAATGAAGCAAAAACGAGAGTTGTAAGCACGAAGCAAAATATAGCAAAACATAAAGCACCCGCCCATATGGACCCGCTTGAAGACTATCAACCCATATGCTTCTCCCCCTTTTGTCAGCAAGGACCAAAAAGGTTTGAAGACATAGAGTGTCTACTCGTTCCCAGGAGCAGCAGGGTCGTTGGAGGTGTTTGGCGGTGCAGAAGAGCTTGGAGGTGCTGAAGCAGGTGGCGGTGATGTAGCATCGTCTTCTTCATCAATGATTCTGGCAGTGACTGTGGCAGCAGATGAAGAAAACTCAGAGTCTTCAAGTGATGGTGTGTTGCGCATCACAGCCCTTCTAGGAGGTGTGGTGTCAAACTTGAATCGCTCAGTGAAGCCATCCTCTTCAAGTTCAGCTTCAGTACACATCATTGATAGCCCTTTCCATGTACGACGACAGGTTTCATGAGTAACGAAAGCATTCTTGGTGGTAAGATTTCGAAGACGATTAACATCCACCAAGAGGCTTTTCATCTGATGCTTTAGCCAGTCGTGATGCCTATCTTGTTTTTGATGAAGAGCCACAAGAAGCTCTCGGTTATTGAGAACACGAGCGCGCTTCTTGGGTCTTGAAGCAGTTGCACTGTCAGTGGCTTCAGTTGAAGCAGGGTGTGGTGCACGTGTAGTGCCAGCCAAAGGATACATCTTGGAGATGGCTTCAACACCTTCATCGTTCTGAGTGAAGCTCTGGTGTTCTGCATTCTGAAGACTCAAAGGTTGCTTGGCAGGCTCAGGATATATAGCTTCAGCAGAGGTATCCACATCTGGCAAAAAGATCCGATGATTGCGGGCTGAGGGCTGATATGAGATCGCAGAGTGAAGCTTGATCAGTCTCATTACCCAAGGAGCATAGAACTTTAAACCAAACAGATCTGAGCCTGATGCAGCGAGTTGGCGTATGAAGAAATCATGTGCGTTGAAGCATTTGCCATGAAGGATACAGAATATTAGAGTCTTCATTGCACCCTCGATCTTGGCATTTGGAGAGTGCCCTTTAATAGGCCAGAGAGTCCGCCGGATAATGTGATAGATGGTTCTGGGCAGGTACTCAAAGTTTTCAACGAAGAACTCTGTTGGATAAGGAGCATCGTGGGGCAATGGCTTCATCATGGAGAGCATCTGACTCATATTTGGTTCAGGCCTCTGGAATATGCTCTCAAGAGCTTCAGTGTGTAGTGGACAGCCTTCCTCGAAGAGTTCGCCAGGAGTGGGCAGGCCGGTTAGCTCAATGATATTGAATGCATTGGCTTCGTGATGGGCATTGCCGGTCATCCACTCCAGGGCCCAAGTCTTCGGATCTCTCTTGTATCCTTTGATGTGTAAGGTGGCATAGAATTGCAACAGAATCTCTTCATTCCAGTGCTCTTCATCAGTTATAAACTGCAGCAAACCCACTTGCTTGAAGCAATCCAGTGCTTCCTCTAAGCAGGGCAGACCAGCAATGGCTTCAACATCAAGGCGCTTGTGCGGGAAGATGCGACCTTGGTTGTATAGGATGCATGAATAGTAGCTGCACTGAGGATAGCTCCAGAACCTATCTGATGAAATCCTTTCCCTTGAATAGGGGTTCTTGGAGCTGTTGAAGAACGTATTGTCTGCCTTGAAGCTATTGATGTCAAAGGAGCCAGGTGCTGATGCAGGACCTGGGAACCTTGGCAGCCTTCGGACTGGCTTCTGGACATGAGGCCTGTGCTCAACATGGTAATCAAATTGAGGACCTGCAGCAGACTCAGGAACAGAAGTGTCTGGATCAGTAGCTTCGCTGTCTGCTGAAGCTTTTGGTGGGGAGGGCTCCACATTGGCTTCAGTGTTGGTTGTGGCAGCCTCAACATTTTCAGCCTCCGCTTGACTAGCTGGAGGGTCAGTCACAAGCACGTTCTCCTGGAGAACTGCTTCTTGGTGGAGCATGGGAGTAGGCTCTTGTGGTGCGTCTTCTGCGGCTGATGCAGCCGGAATGTCTTCAGCATAGACTTGAGGCCTTGGACCTTTGCGAAGCCTGCGGAATGCAAACGATGCCTGTGGGGTTGGAGTGGGCTGGGCCTCATTGTCTTCTTCCTCTTGAGGGCGATCCGCCCATGATGCATCTTGTGCAATTGGCGTCAGAGGACGACCAATGCTGATGAGCTCGCTTTGTTCATACTGAGGAAGGGCTGCATCATCTTGTACATTGTCCTGATGACCAATGTCTTCAGCAGCAATGGGGTCGGCTGCTGGTATGTCTTCAGCTTCAGGAGCCTCTGTGAAAGCAGGCTCATGAACTTTTAGTTGTCGGTCTGCGTTGGGGTGAACCATAGAAATTGGTTCAACTATCAAGGGCTCTGTGGGAGCAGCCCGAGATTCTTGATCTTTCGCTTCTTCTTGCTAGGGGCAGTAGGAGAGGCTTCAGAGCTTTTCCTTTTCCTGGCTTCAGCCTAAGCAGTTCTTGTCTTCTTGAGCTCTGAAGCTGTTGACCGGCTCTTTGGCTTCGAGCCAGTCGTTGCAGTTGGGAAGACAATCGGAACTGCTTCTTGCCTAGGTGCCTCTGGTTCAGCCATATCAGGCTTCTTCTTCTTCTTCGCGGCCATCTTGGGGTCGATGCCAGGACGCCCAAGTGCCTTGCACTTCTCAGCTTCATTGTAGGCTTGTACACATCTTTCAGCCAGAGACTTCATCCGCTCACGTGAGCCCTGAGCTTCTGCATGCTTCTTCAGAAAATTTTTCTTGAGCTCATGCAAGATGGTCTTGAAGCTCTTCACTTCTTGCACGCTGAGCTTGGCCATATTCTTCTTGAACTGAGCCTTTTCATGATCAATTTTCTGCTTCAGTTCAACAATGCGCTGGGTAATGGAAAGTTCTGAAGCAATTGCGCCTTGGAAGGCGACGCTGAGGCCAACAGGCAGCTGCAGATCGTCGAAGCTGATGTTTGGTGTGGCAAACCATTCGTCGATGAAGTTGTGGATGATGGCGACATCAAAGAGAGGCAAATTGTTGAAGATTTCAGCTTCTTCTTTGCTCTTGATGAGCTGCTCTAGAGCGTCATCTCCAAGATCTTCATCACTTGACAGATCAATGGCTTCGCTGCGCAGAATGGCAGCAGCTGTGAGCTCTTTGCCGGTGTGTGGCTGAGGCATCTTGGCCTTCTGGGGCTTGGAGACGCGGGATACGTCTTCAGACTGCACATTGTCTTCAGGAGGTGCAGTTGCCAATGGCTTCGCCCTTGAGATTTTTGATGAAGGGGCTGGCTTTGAAGCTTTTGGCTTCTTCGACTACTTTGGCTTCGGTACAGCAGGAGCTTCATCAGACTCAGAGTCAGCTGGAGGGTCATTCACGGCAGTCCCTTGGACTAAGATGCGGGTGATGAGGCCCTCAAGATTGGCATACGGACCGATGATATTGGGTTCTGTGTAGCGTGTGTCATCTGTCCTTGGTGCTGAGGGACTAGGGTTGAAGTCTAACCCCAACTTCTTCTTGTTCTGCTTCACTGACTGTTGGGCAAACTGGAAGTTGCGCTTGAATAGTTTGTCGTCACGACACCAGAGTAGTGACGACGGATGTGCATCATCAGGCTGTGGCCCACGAACCATGCATGGATAGAAGCTTTGGGAAATAGCTTCATCTCTGGACCTGGGTACAAGGTTTTTGTATAAGATGTCTCCCCACGGTCTTTTGATGGCACTTTTCTCAGCATACTCTTGGGTTGTGAAGCGGTATTTGAACCATTGTTCAGCCCAATAGCGTCGAATCCATTGGATTCGGGTCTTGCGCTGCCCATAATTCTCTTCAGGATCTGTTTTATACATTTCTGCCAGGTCTTCAGGCAGATCTTTGGAAGTTCCTTCACGTCGCTGTCTGCCCCCCTTCCTTGCTGCTACTTCTGAAGCCATAAACTTTAACTTGAAAGGCTTCAAAACTTTCAAAGGCTTCAAAGGCTTTCTTTTGCTGGACCAATAGGAACTGGCTTCAGGAGAATTTATGTGATGCTGTAGGAATTCTGCAAATGAATGCAGACTATGAGAACCGAAGGATTCTCCCACGGACATGTACCTATGACAGCATTAAGGTGCGAGGGAAGGGGAAGAGGTCATATGCATTCTCAGAAGGTTTTGAAGATTAATCAGTTTAGAAGACATTGACCTCATCGTGCGAAGACATTCACTCATAGATAAGAAGTTGGTTCCAGATTTGTACGAACCCACAGATCAGTACAAGTGAGGAATCTAACTACTTCATGAAGCACAAGTGAATATACTAGACATGTTATGAGATGCAGATTGAGAGATCTAAATTGTGTGAAGATAAACTTCTTATGGTAGAAAGTGACAGAACCATGAGATCAAAAGGGGCTGTAAAAAAGAAGTTTTATTTACCACACTTGGAACTTCTAGACGGAAGTGGGAGATGATGCCGAGCAGTTCAGTCCTCCGTGCCCTAACTTGGCGACGGAAGACACCTACGGCGACTGCGGAGAGAACGATGTCCGCGGTCGGCGTGAGGACGGCGTCGGAGAGGTTGCGGCAGCAAAGCGCTTCGTCGCCGGCGTCGTCGAGAGCTAGCGGTGGTGCTAGGGTTCGTGCGAGGGTGGAAGAAGGAGATAATGACCACGGTAAGTGTGAATTTATAGGCACAGGGGCGGCACTGTGCTATTACACAAGTGCCCCTGGCGATTCGCATCTGAGGAACGCGTGGCCTGTTTGCGGAAGTTTGGGGTTTGTTCCATGTCCCACGCACGCCTGGATTGTCGGGCGGTCGTTCCTGCTTCTCCGGATTTCACGTGGATAAATGAGCATTGAAAACGGACTTAAATGTTGTCTTTGTGTCTTCTGCTGACAAGGACGCAGAGAAGACATTCGACAGTTTCAATAGAATGCATATGACTTGGAGAGATAGAGTTTGAGATCGAAAGCATAGAGAAGTTTGGGGTCCGATCACATTCACTTAGTTCAAAAGATTCAACAAGAAGACATAGCTATAAGTGAATGCTATAGAGGACAGAACACTAGTA
>NC_041384.1:151098930-151167027 GCF_002162155.2 Triticum dicoccoides | reverse complement strand
AATCAACATAGTGAAGATAATCATGAAGACATGTTGAGCTTGAAGCCAAACCAAATGTGAAGACATAGCAAGGTAACGCCATGAGTGAAACACTTCAAAAATAGAACATTTGGTGGTGGCGTTACCCACCGTATAGGAAGTATTAGACCCAGACACGGCGCACAATTATCGTGGCGCTCCGAAGTCAAATTCCACATTAATGTATTCACACTTAGAATGTATGTCTTCATTGATTGAAGATATACTTTACTTAGTGTGTTGCACATCTAAGTCATCAATATGCATAAGGGTTAGGATGTGTGCCTGATCACAGGACATTTGAGGATTCCAGGATATTTAGCTCACACCGTAACTTGCAAAATCTCTTCTCATCCAAGGGCTTGGTGAAGATATCTGCCAATTGCTCTTCAGTGTTGACGTGTATGATACCAATATCTTCCTTCACAACATGATCTCTGAGAAAGTGATGACGAATTTCAATGTGCTTTGTCTTCGAGTGCTGAACTGGGTTGTTGGCAATCTTGATGGCGCTTTCGTTGTTGCAGTAGAGTGGCACTTGCTTCAGATGAATGCCATAGTCTTTGAGTGTTTGCTTCATCCACAGAAGCTGAGCGCAGCAAGATCCAGCAGCATTGTATTCAGATTCAGCAGTGGAGAGAGATACACAGTTCTGCTTCTTTGAAGACCAACATACAAGTGATCGTCCCAGAAAGTGACATGTGCCTGATGTAGACTTGCGATCAACTTTGTCACCAGCATAATCAGCATCCGAGAATCCAACCAGATCAAACTCTGAGCCCTTTGGATACCATAATCCTAGAGTTGGGGTGTGAGCCAAATATCGAAGAATTCGCTTCACAGCTAAGTGATGCGACTCCTTTGGTGCCGCTTGAAATCGAGCACACATGCAAACACTAAGCATAATATCTGGCCTAGATGCACATAAATAAAGCAAAGAACCAATCATGGAGCGGTATACCTTTTGATTGAACTCTTTACCATTGTCGTCAGGACCTAGATGATGTTTGGCTGGCATTGGTGTTGTGAAGCCTTTGCAGTCTTGCATACCGAACTTCTTCAGGCAATCTTTGAGATACTTCTCTTGAGATATGAAGATGCCATTGCGTTGTTGTCGTATTTGAAGACCAAGGAAGAACTTCAGCTCCCCCATCATGGACATCTGATATTGCTCTTGCATCATATATCCAAACTCTTCACTGTACTTCTGATTGGTGCAGCCGAAGATAATGTCATCCACATATATTTGGCACACAAAAAGTTCACCATCATATGTCTTCGTGAAAAGAGTGGGATCCAGGGAACCAGGTATGAAGCCTTTGCTCTTCAGGAAGTATTTGAGTGTGTCATACCAGGCCCTAGGGGCTTGTTTGAGGCCATACAGTGCCTTGTTGAGCTTGTATACCATGTCAGGATGTTTTGGATTTTCAAAGCCAGGCGGTTGTGCAACATACACTTCTTCTTCAATCTTGCCATTGGGAAAGGCACTTTTCACATCCATTTGATATAGAAGTATGTTATGATGATTTGCATAGGCCAGCAGAATGCGTATGGCTTCAAGCCTAGCCACGGGAGCAAATGTTTCATCGAAGTCAATGCCTTCCACTTGAGTATATCCTTGAGCAACGAGACGAGCTTTGTTTCTGACAACTTGACCATGCTCATCTTGTTTGTTGCCGTATATCCATTTGGTGCCTATTATGTTGTGCTTCCGTGGATTAGGATGCTTAACCAGTTCCCATACATTATTCAGCTCAAACTGTTGAAGCTCTTCTTGCATAGCTTGAATCCATTCAGGTTCCATGAAGGCTTCTTCAACTTTCTTGGGTTCTGATATCGAGACGAATGCGAAGTGCCCACAGAAATTTGCTAGCTGAGTTGCCCTTGAACGAGTGAGTGGACCAGGTGCATTGATGCTGTCAATTATTCTGTCAATCTGCACTTCATTGGCAACACGAGGATGTACAGGGCGAAGACTTTGCTCTTGCTGATCTGTGTTGTTGTTGGGAGGAATGTATTCAGGATGAGCATTGTCTTCATGTTGATCAGGTGCTGAGATGATAATTTCTTCTTCAGGATGAGCTTCAGAAGGTATAATCTCTCCAGTTCCCATTAGCTTGATTGATTCACTAGCTGGAATCTCATCTAGCACATTTGGCAGTTGCTCTCTTTGTGAACCATTTGTCTCATCGAACCGCACATCCACTGTTTCAACCACTTTGTAGTGAAAGAGATTTAAGACTCTGTAGGAGTGCGAATCCTTTCCATATCCACGCATAAAGCCCTCATGTGCTTTTGGTGCAAATTTTGAGGTGTGGTGTGGGTCCTTGATCCAGCACCTTGCGCCAAATACTCTGAAGTAACTGACATTTGGCTTCTTGCCAGTTAGGAGTTCATAAGATGTCTTGTTCAGAAGCTTGTGAAGATAAACATGATTGATTGTATGGCATGCAGTGTCAATGGCTCCAGTCCAGAATTTTCTTGGAGTCTTGTATTCATCTAGCATTGTTCTGGCCATCTCAATGAGTGTTCTGTTCTTGCGTTCGACGACGCCATTCTGCTGTGGCATGTACGGAGCTGAGAATTCATGTGTGATGCCCAAGGTATCAAGATATGTATCAAGGCCAGTGTTATTGAATTCAGTGCCATTGTCACTTCTGATGTGTTTTATCTTGGCGCCAAAATTGTTCATAGCACGATTGGCGAAGCGTCTGAAGACATCCTGCACTTTAGTCTTGTAAAGGATTATGTGCACCCAAGTGTATCTAGAGTAATCATCAACAATGATGAAGCCATAGAGGCAAGCAGTAGTAGTAAAAGTTGAGTAGTGAGTGGGGCCGAAAAGATCCATGTGAAGCAGTTCGAAGGGTTGAGTAGTAGTCATGATTGTCTTCGAAGGATGTTTTGCCCTTGTCATCTTCCCTGCTTCACAGGCACCGCATAAGTGATCTTTCTTGAACTTGACGCCCTCGATGCCTATGACATGCTTCTTCTTTGCAAGGGTGTGGAGGTTCCTCATGCCAGCATGCCCAAGCCTCCGATGCCAAAGCCAGCATTCTGAAGCTTTTGCAAGAAGACATACTGCAAGTTGTGGCCCTGCTGAGAAATCTACCACGTACAGATCATCTTTTCGATACCCTTCAAACACTAGAGACTTGTCAGATTCCATTAGTACTAGGCAATGATATTTTCCAAACATTACGATCATGTTCAAATCGCAAAGCATTGAGACAGACATTAAGTTGAAGCCAAGGGATTCAACAAGCATGACTTTATCCATGTGTTGATCCTTTGAGATTGCAACTCTACCTAGACCCAATACCTTACTTTTACCAGTGTCAGCAAATGTGATGTGGCTCTTGTCGGATGGACGTAAGGTTGAGTCCATAAGAAGGCTTCTTTTGCCAGTCATGTGATTTGTACACCCACTATCAATAATCCATTCTGAAGACTTTGAAGACACTGGTGTCGTACCCTACAGAGCAGTTAGGGGGATAGGCTTCACGAAGAGAATTGTGAAGCAAAAACATTTGACGAACCAGTGGGTTATGAAAACTTAGATCCAGATTAGGACTAATAGGGAGAGTAGCATGCGATTCAGGAACGAAGTACATAATGATGCCATTCGGGCATTTTATCTTGCGCCCTACAAGATTTTTAAGGTCCCCAGCAATAGCGTCAGAAGATTTTGTTTTTCTGCTGGAGACCTTTCCCTGCAAAAGAGAGTTAAGCTTTCTTAACCACCCACATCTTTAAGGGTGGCTTAGAAGCAATAAGTCTAAGTGCAGCATCTGAGAATTTTGGCTTTGAAGCCTTAGCAAACAGTCTTGCAGGTGGACAATAATACTCATAGGAATAAGCAGAACAATTTTTGGTCATATGAACATGACGGTTCGATGAACCGCTCTCATATTCATATGCCTGAGTATGGTTTCCCTGCAAAACATCTGCGTTAGTGTGACTCAGGTGAGTCCTCTGTTTGTATGAGGCCTTTGGACGGTATGAAGCCTTTGGTCTGAGATTTGTCTTCTTCAAGTGAGGTGTCATGAAGACATTCACACGAAGATTTTCCAGACACTTTTTCGGAACCCAGATCTTCTTCATAGGCGGTCCATTCCTGTAGTTAGTACCAGTGTACCTGGCAAACACTTCACCATTCTGATTCTCAAACAGTTTATAGTTTGCATCAAAGGATTCATCAATAATAATGGGGTTAGCACATGTGAAGCCAGATAAATTGGATGGATCTGCTGAAGGTTCCTTTGCAGCAACCCATGTGGTTTTGGGGTACTGCTGAGGTTTCCAGTAAGAGCCATCTGCATTTATTTTCCTTACGAACCCAACACCCTCTTTCCTAGGGTTTCGGTTCAGAATCTGCTTCTTGAGGACATCACATAATGTCTGATGTCCTTTAAGACTTTTGTACATCCCTGTTTCAAGCAATGTCTTCAACCTAGCATTCTCATCAGCAATATCAGTGGTATCCTCAGCAGAGGGGTTAGTTACCACATCAACAGTTGAAGATATTGCAACAGCAGTAGTAGTGGAACATTCAGCAACAGAAGTAGCATTATCACGCTCAATGCATTTAAGACATGGTGGTTCAAATCCTTCTTGAGCGGAACTGATCTGTTCGGCGTGAAGTGATTCATTTTCCTTTTGAAGATCTTCATGAGCCGCTCTCAATTTCTCAAGTTCTTGCTTCCTTTGAAGATAATCATAGGAAAGCTTTTCATGAGTTGTTGAGAGAGTATCAAGACGATCTTCAAGTTTCTGATACTTAACGTGAAGATTTTTTATGCCTTCAATTAAGGATTCAGATCGAGTCATTTCAGCACCCAACAGATCATCGCTTCTGTCTAACAGTTTTTGAATATGTTCCATAGCTTTCTGTTGTTCAGTTGCAATTTTAGCAAGTGTTTTGTAGCTGGGTTTTGAATCACAGTCAGAGTCATCGTCACTAGATGTTTGATAGCGAGTAGTGCGTGTGTTTACCTTGGCACCATGTGCCATGAAGCAGTAGGTAGGAGTGGAGTCGTTCTTGTCATTTGCATCAGTGTCGATGATGAAGTCATTGTCTTCAGTCTTGAAGATGGACTTGGCGACGTATGCTGTAGCCAGACTCGCAATGCCAGAATCAGACTCCTCCTCAGATTCCACCTCTGCCTCCTCAGAAGTGGACTCCTCCTCTGAATCCATTTCCTTGCCAACAAACGCACGTGCCATGCCAGATGAGCTCTTCTTGTGTGATGAAGACTTTGAGGAAGACTTGGAAGAAGACTTTGAGTATTTCTTCTTCTTCTTGTCGTCAGAATCATATTCCTTGCTCTTCTTCTTCCTTCTGTTCTCATTGTCCCACTGTGGACACTCAGAGATGAAGTGTCCAGTTTTCTTGCACTTGTGACATGTTTTCTTCTTGTAGTCATGAGCAGAATCTTCATCATTCCTTGAGCTTGATCGTGAAGATTTTCTGAAGCCTTTCTTCTTGGTGAATTTTTGGAACTTCTTCACTAGCATTGCAAGTTCCCTTCCAATGTCTTCAGGATCATCAGAACTGCTGTCAGAATCTTCTTCAGATGAGGAAACAGCTTTTGCCTTCAAGGCACGAGTTCGCCCATAGTTTGGACCGTAGATATCTCTTTTCTCAGAAAGCTGGAACTCATGTGTGTTGAGCCTCTCAAGTATGTCACACAGATCGAGTGTCTTGAAATCATGACGTTCTTGAATCATCAGGGCTAGGATGTCAAACGAACTATCAAGTGATCTCAGCAGCGTCTTGACGATTTCATGTTTGGTGATCTCAGTGGCGCCGAGGGCTTGAAGTTCATTTGTGATGTCAGTGAGCCAGTCAAATGTGTGCTGGACATTCTCATTGTCATTTCGCTTGAAGCGGTTGAAGAGGTTGCGAAGAACACAGATTCTTTGATCTCTCTGGGTTGAGATGCCTTCATTGACCTTGGAGAGCCAGTCCCAGACCAGCTTGGGTGTGTTCAAGGCACTCACACGGCCATACTGTCCTTTTGTTAGATGACCACAGATGATATTTCTGGCAGTAGAGTCCAGTTGAGTGAACTTCTTGACATCAGCAGTAGTGACACCTTCTCCAGCCTTGGGAACGCCGTTCTCGACGACATACCATAGGTCGACGTCAATGGCTTCGAGATGCATGCGCATCTTATTCTTCCAGTAGGGATATTCAGTTCCATCAAAGACGGGGCACGCAGCGGAGACTTTGATTATCCCTGCAGTCGACATAGCTAAAACTCCAGGTGGTTAAACCGAATCACACAGAACAAGGGAGCACCTTGCTCTGATACCAATTGTAAGTGCGTATATCGACTAGAGGGGGGTGAATAGGCGATTTTTATGAAAGTCTTCAAAACGTGGAAGTTATGAAGACAAACAGTAGAGATAAGCCTATCACTATGCAGCGGAAGTTAGATTACACTAGGCAAGCCATGGTCAAGTATTCAATAGAGTGAAAGCACAATGACAAGTAGGTGCAGTGTAATAAGGATCAGGTAGGAAGAAGTCATGAAGCCAAACAAATCATACAGTTACATTGTGAAGACAAAAGGTATAGCAAGCATGCACTGGCTTCACAATGAGTAACAGTAAGTAAAAGGAAGTGAAGATGAAACCAGTGACTCGTTGAAGACAATGATGTGTTGGACCAGTTCTAGTTGCTGTGACAACTGTACGTCTGGTTGGAGCGGCTAGGTATTTAAACCTTAGGACACACGGTCCCGGACACCCAGTCCTGAACACGCAGCTCAGGACACCAAGTCCTCACCGTATTCTCCTTGAGCTAAGGTCACTTAGTCCTCGCCCAATCACTCTGGTAAGTCTTCAAGGTAGACTCCCAAACCTTCACAGACTTCGTTCACTGGCAATCCACAATGTCTCTTGGATGCTCTGAATGTGACGCCTAACCGTCTGGGGATGCACAGTCCTCAAGTGTAATAAGTCTTCAGATCACACAGACAAAAAGACTTAAGTGATGCCCAATGTTCTCTGGCTCTGGGTGGTTAGGGCTTTTCTCCTTGCTAGGAATTTTTTCTCAAAGGCTTCGAGGTGGGTTGCTCTCAAACGACAAAAGTCGTGCACTAAAATCTGAGCAGCCAACCGTTTATGGTTGTAGGGGGTGGGCTATTTATAGCCACTTGGCAACCCGACCCGATTTGTACGAAATGACCCTGGGTCACTAAGGAACTGACACGTGTCTCAACGGTCAGATTTCAAACTCTCATGGCAACTTTACTTGGGCTACAAGCAAAGCTGACTTGTCCGGCTCTGGACAAGATTCATTCTCATTGTCTTCACTCGAAGACATAGGTTTTTGGTTTAGGCATCACTTCAGTCATTCTGACTGGTTCTCCTGGACCCCACTTAACAGTACGGTGGTTCCTATGACTCAACACAAAAGAAAAAGAACTACGAAAGATCTAAGTCTTCGAGCTCCATAGGCTTCATAACGTGTCTTCTTTTGTCATAGTCTTCAATGTGAATATCTTCATATACCACCTTTGGCTTCAATGTCTTCATACATTTTTAGGGGTCATCTCTGGTAGTAACACCGAATCAATGAGGGACTTCTACCTGTGTTATCCTACAATTCTCACAAACACATTAGTCCCTCAACTAGGTTTGTCGTCAATACTCCAAAACCAACTAGGGGTGGCACTAGATGCACTTGCACATACAAATAATATACTAGTACCTCCGTCCTGATTTATAACTCTCATTTGTATTTTATACCAAAATTTGACTATACATTTAACTAACAAAACATTAATGCATATTATAAAAAATTATATGGCAGTTTTCAATTATATTAATTTTTATGACATGCTTTAATATTTTATTAGTTAAATTTAAAGTCAAATTTTGGCACAGAATACAAAGGGACTAATAAACCAGGACGAAGGTAGTAGCAATTTGGTGCACAGTCTTGTGTTCTGTGCCACATAGACTTAACCGCAACACTTGGCGGAAATCTGTAAGCACGAAGGGTGAGTTTGGTTGCCCGCATCGAGCTCAATCAGTCCCGCGCGATACAGCATCTTTTTGGACTCCAGTTGTTTGGTTTCTTGCATATCTTAAAGCACCCATGGGCTGGCCCATTGAAAACGGCCAAATCGGCAGTTTCTTGAGAGCCAGGCCGCAGCGATGCTTCAGAGGCGTACGTGGGTGGCTCTTTGGAAACATGGCTGCAGTTAATCCCTCATACTCAATCCTATCAATCCCCTCTCTCTCTCTCTCTCCCTCTGCTCTAGTCGATCCCGTCGGCTGCGGTGCCGCCCTCGTCCGTGGGGTCGCCGGCGTTGTTGATCAAGAGGCGCCTTCTTCCAACGGTGGGGCCGACCACTTCTCCGCCAGTGTGCCCGTCGACCGCCGGTGTCCCCAGGCTTCCCGCGGGCCCAGGCTCGCCGCCTCGGTTGCGGCTGTGGTGCCCCGACTCTAGAGGCCAAGAACCGCGGCGACGAAGGCCCCCGCCCTTCTGCTCGTGGCGAGCCCCAGCGGTTCCTGCCTACAACCGCGAGCCCCGGGCTCGCTCCCTCCACCTTTCATGCGCTCCAAGGCTGCGCCGACTGTGGCGCTCCGGTCCAAGAAGTTGGCGACTTTGTCGCGCTCCACGATGGCGCCGACAGTGGCGCTCCGGTCCAAGAAGCCGGCGACTTCGTCGCGCTCCAGGACGCCGCCTACCGTGGCGCTCTAGTCCAAGAAGCCGGTGCCTTAGTCGCGCTCCAGGACACGACAAACCGTCGCGCTCCAGGACGCCGCAGACCATCGCGCTCCAGGACGCCGCTGACCGTGCCGCTCTGATGCAACAAGGCGACGCCTTCGTCGCTCTCCAGGATGTTGCTCGTGGCCTTGTTGGTCTCCTCCAGGGCCCAGCGAGCCCCCCAGCAATGCCCACGAGACCAACCAGACGAGCTCCAGGAGCCGCGTCGCGAAGCATCGCCTCGGCGAGCCTCGACCTGGTGAGCCGCACCGCGTCTGGGAGCCTCAGCACGAGGAACAACTCCGTGGGCGATGTGAGGAGCGGTGAGGCCCTTCGTAGATTTCAGCAAAAGATATTTTTTGACGAAAAGACGGCCCTAGGGCCGTATTTCATTGATTAATCAGGAGAGGCAAAATACAAAGTCTGAGAGACAAGAAGAAGGTGGAGCTGGCACCCAGCAACAAACAAGGGGGAAAACCCAGTAAGAAACAAGGGGAAAATCAAGGTGGTTCAAATATTCTGTCGAGCAAGCTAAGCCCAGCCGTTGACCAACATCTTGCCTCATCCATGATTCGTCCCATGAGTTGTGGAGCGGAGCATATGTCATCATTTAACACACGGTTGTTTCGTTCCTTCCATATCATTCAGGAGACCAAGCAAATGACTGACTTCCATTCTTTTATCTTATTAGCTGGGAGCAACTGCAGTTGCATCATCCAATTGTTTTTGAGAGGAAGGCATTATTGATGGGAGTTCACCATTGGTGCAAGGTTGAGAAAAGGGCGCCAAGCTTGCTGATGATCATCATCCAGAGCTGCTTGGAGAAACTGCAATCTGCGAGCAAATGGGTGGCCGTCTCCGGCGTAGCACAGCAAAGCGAGCAAAATGGGTTGTGTGGGATGCCCTCGATAGCCAGGTTGTCAGGCGCCGCCCTGGTGGACCGTATGAGTGCTCTATCGTCTGACCGCACGGCTCCTTCGAATTGGCATAGGTACGCCGACTTGGCGGTGTAGTTGCCACCCGCGGTCCAGCGCCAAGTCACCGTGTCCTCCACTTCATCATTGAAACTGATACCCGCCGCTATCTCTGATAGGCAACGGAGCTGTCTGAGCACCAGCGCAGATGGATTGGGCTTAACAAGGCGAAAGTCAGCAAAAGATATGAACACAAATGACAACGTTGAAACGCGAAAGTCAGCATGATCTTTTCAGCGAAATGGCAAATTGTCAAATGAACACCAGTGTTGGCCCATGTGACCGATCGACAACGCTCTTGACATATACTACTCACCCCCACAAGACCGACGCGCCTTGGCCCGGTGCGAGAGGGTAGATGGCCCTATCCAACAACACTTGGGTGCACGAGAGATTTGCGGCGAGGTCTGGTGGTTCCTTCTTGAGACGCGAGCTCGCTCTTCCTGACAATCGCGAGGGCGGATGGCTGGAGTCCGGCTACTCATGCAATGTGTATGTGTTCAAGAGAGTTTGAGACCAGGCAACGTGTATGTGTTTCAAGTGATGTGAAAGCCTATTTCGAGAGTTCGAGACCACACAACATGCATATATTTCAAGTCATTTTTTCATTCAAAATTGCATCACTGTAGCAAAGGATGGCACTTGTATTGATATGGATGGTATAGACAACACGCAGAAAGCAACCAAAATAATTGAGAACTATGTTTAGCTTATTTAGCTGGTTGGAACTAATGCAAGCAGCCAAACGCGCCTCACACTACACTAGATATGACCACAACCTTCAGAAGTTCAGGAGTACCACACGCAAAATACAGCTAAATAAAGATAAGATGTTGTGGCTCCACAATTATTATATATGGATGTTTCATTAGATGGTCATTGTAGCATTTGGCACTTGCACCACCCTGACACTGACAATGATGGTACAAGCGCGTCGGTCCAAACAAAGACCTTTTTTCTTTTCTTACGAAGATATATCTCCAAACATTGATTCGCCTGTTGGTCATTGGATTGTAGATGATAGGTTATGTTCAGTGTGCATCAGTTTTAACAAATCCACTTAAAAGATGCTAGTGAATCCAGTAAAAAATGATGCTAGCAAAGAGGCTATCCTTTTTTTAGAATCACAGGGCCATTTTATTGCACTATTTCAATGTTTACAGGTATATCTAGATGATCAGGTGAAGCATTAAGCCACACATGTCGACCATTCTCTAGAGACAGAGACGTGGTCGTACGTGCTAAGAGCAACTCTAACAGACTCTTTATATCGTGGACATGTAAAATGAGTTTACAGTTCGTGGAATGCCTTGGATACGGGCCAAAAATAGCCGCAGCATAACAAAAATTGAAAATTAAACTGTAAATTTTGAAATTAGAACTTCGTGGGAGAAATAGAACGACTTCAGCACAACAAGTAGCGTTCATAGTTCTGATCATCATACATATTTCATACATAACCTATTTGTACAAAATAGATCGGAGGAGTGGAGGCCACCGTAAACCCTACTGTCAAAATCTGGCTCACCCGAGCCATCTGGGTGCGGCGGTGACGCTGCGGTGGCAGAGGAGTTCAGTCGGAGGAGGAGGAGGAGAAGAGGTCCACGTACATGTCGTCCTGCGCCTTGGCTGCTGGTGCTGACAGTGACGGAAATGGCACATCATCCCGCAATAATTCAAATAAAGTAGAAGTATAGTCATATATCTGCCTATTTAAATGGCATATATATCTTAATTTCCCACCGCAGATTTCAGCAAAGGATATGAACACCAACGACAACGTTGAAATGCGAAAGTCAGGATGTTCTTTTCAGAAAAATGGCAATTTGTCAAATGAACACTAGTGTTGACCTATGTGACCGTATTGGCAACGCTCTCGACCTATACTGGCATACTGCTCACCCCAGCAAGATTGGCGTGCCTCGGACCGGTGCGAGAGGGTAGATGGCCCTCTCCGATGATAGTTGGGCGCATGGGAGATTTGCGGCGAGGTCCGGTGGTTCCTTCTTGAGACGTGAGCTCTCTCTTCCTTGACAATCGCGAGGGAGGATGCCTGAAGTTCGGCTACTCATGCAACGTGTATGTGTTTCAAGAGAGTTCGAGGCCAGGCAACGTGTATGTGTTTCAAGTGATGTGAAAGCCTATTTCGAGAGTTCGAGACCACACAACATGTATATGTTTCAAGTCATTTGTCCATTCTAAATCACATCACTGTAGCAAAGGATGGCACTTGTATTGATATGAACTAGATCATTGATGGCGTGCGTTGCTGCGCCCGTCCACTTTACACTTTAATGTTAGGGATTGATGCAATTATATGGACTCAAATCAAATACTCATCAAGTTAAATTAAGTTAATAGGGCTGCTTGCATGGCGTAGCTTTACAATGCCAAATTCAAAGTTGTAATGCTATATACAGAGAACTTTCCCTTGAGTTGAAGATAGAATAGACCAATCGATTCAGGAAATAAAATCACTTATCAATATGAGTATTTACTCGATTAACAAACTTGACAGCATTACTTGAGATACAATTTGCAATGGCCAGAAATCAAATGACTAACTCAAACAGAAATTTCTCATGCCCTAGATCATACATTGATAGCTTTATGTCACACATGAGCATATTTTCCACAACTACATGATACGCAGGGAAGCAGATTTATTAGTGGAAATTCCCTGTGTTGGGACCCAATGTATATGCATGCATGTATATGTGCCTGTAATGATAATGATATATTTTCATATGTTAATGGTGGAGTGATATTAGCTACTTGGGCAAAGAATTGCAGTTCAACAGTTATGGTGAGCGTTGGGTAAACACAAGGTACATGTGCATATATATACTTCCGGCAACAGATGTATGTTGTAGGTATATAAATTATATTTGAAAACCAAGACTATTACCTCTAGCGACTCCATGTTTGAACATAGATATGATAATAGCCCTCTCAGTGGGTTGTTTCTTAGCATCTCAACCAACATGGGAGTAAGTATGTCTCTTCTTGCATTGAAAGCTAGATCATTTGAATTAGGGAAATTTTAACATGCCAATGTGGCCATTATATATACTAATGTGTTGGAAGAAGATATGGATTTATAATGAAATTTAAATCATCATAAGCATTCCTGTCTACAATATTAAAATATCTAAACTCGCATGCTTAAAAGCTAAAGAGAACAAATGGGAGACATGACCTACCAATATAACATTTTTTTTCTTTTGCAAAATACTATTGGAGAAATGAAAAAGTAACACACGTATTCTAAATGTCCTTGAATAAACCGACAAATGAGATGAATTACTGACATGTAGACACAAAATTTACAATTTTCTGAAAGCAATAGTAGAAACATTCAAGAGGCAGTCAAAAAAATTAAAGGTATATTCTCTGTGTAACTAATTCATGATGTGCAATGTGTGCCATCATGATGATCAGATGATAAGTACAAAAAATAACATGAATGTGAGGACCTGCACAAGAGTGGGTCATTCAGAATCTTGCGCAGAGGAGCAAGTCGCTGATAAGTTAGCATGAAGAAAATGAGAGTCTAACATGTAGATAAAGGAAATCAGTTGACGAAGAGTAAGAGACCTACTTTGTCGAGAAATAGAGAACTAAATTCAAAGCCTTCATCTTACTTTTTTGAAATTATAGGAAAAGCTGAACCAATTGATCTATTGATAGTAATAGTGCAACTCTGTAATGACAGAGGAGAATACCAAAAACATATCCTCCCTTTTTCTGTGAACATAATATCGTCTTATATATTATAATCTCTTCAATGAAAAAGACCATCCTCACTACTCATGATATATTGACAGATCCACTTTAGTACTTGGACCTAATATTTTTCCTATAAAGAGCACGTGTATGTGACTTTGTGCTCAAAATTCCTATCAAATGGTTGACATTTTGATTGTTGTGGAATGCTAATCCTAGGCACTCGGAAAGGACAAATCCAACGTTCCAAACCAGCAGAGAACACTCATTATATCCAAGATAAAGGGAAGAGAATGATCTGTACCAGCGGACTCCATCGAATGTTGGCATGCACCCCCGTTTCCTTGCCGATTTATGCTTGTAGAGGCAAACCTAGGTCGCTCAAAACGATCATTCCTTAAGGCTCGAGCCCCATGCTGCCACAAAGTGGAGACCAACCCTGCTACACTGGTCTGAAAGCCGAGTAGTGGACCCCCACGCTGCTAGATCTAGGAGAATTCAGATGCTAAACTAAACATTATCAACTTTACTACAGGATCACACCTCAAGGAGACAAGGAAGAACATACTATTTATTATCTGAACAATGCTGATTGCTGAAGTATCTCTACATACCCTTGAGCGATAGAACCAGGAGAGGATGGATTCGCTGAACTGGTCGGCGTTGGCGTGGGAGCCGCAGTCGCCCCACCGCTCCTGCACTGCCACCTGCAGCGCGATCCACTGCCCGAACACCAACCTGATGGCCTCTCCAAGCGTCGGCCTCGCATCGGTGGAGATCGGAGCCATGGCACCGTCGGATGTGGCAATGGTGTCGTGCCTCACTGTTCTGAGAGTGGAGCCCCTCTCTGCTGCTGCTGGTGAAGGAAGACAACGGCGGCTGGTCAACATCATGGGAGGCGTGAAGATTCATCGGCGGCTACGAGGAGAATGGAAGGATTTGCTGCCCCTTCGATGTCCTTAACCTAAACTAAAGCGACGTCGCACACCAGCTAATTGGTGGGCTATTCTTTCACCAACCACTAAATGGGCTGCCTGGCCCAATCAACCAGAGGCCACCAATTTTTATATCTGCCTATTTAAATGGCATATATATCTTAATTTCCCACCGCAGATTTCAGCAAAGGATATGAACACCAACGACAACGTTGAAATGCGAAAGTCAGCATGTTCTTTTCAGAAAAATGGCAATTTGTCAAATGAACACTAGTGTTGACCTATGTGACCGTATTGGCAACGCTCTCGACCTATACTGGCATACTGCTCACCCCAGCAAGATTGGCGTGCCTCGGACCGGTGCGAGAGGGTAGATGGCCCTCTCCGATGATAGTTGGGCGCATGGGAGATTTGCGGCGAGGTCCGGTGGTTCCTTCTTGAGACGTGAGCTCTCTCTTCCTTGACAATCGCGAGGGAGGATGCCTGAAGTTCGGCTACTCATGCAACGTGTATGTGTTTCAAGAGAGTTCGAGGCCAGGCAACGTGTATGTGTTTCAAGTGATGTGAAAGCCTATTTCGAGAGTTCGAGACCACACAACATGTATATGTTTCAAGTCATTTGTCCATTCTAAATCACATCACTGTAGCAAAGGATGGCACTTGTATTGATATGAACTAGATCATTGATGGCGTGCGTTGCTGCGCCCGTCCACTTTACACTTTAATGTTAGGGATTGATGCAATTATATGGACTCAAATCAAATACTCATCAAGTTAAATTAAGTTAATAGGGCTGCTTGCATGGCGTAGCTTTACAATGCCAAATTCAAAGTTGTAATGCTATATACAGAGAACTTTCCCTTGAGTTGAAGATAGAATAGACCAATCGATTCAGGAAATAAAATCACTTATCAATATGAGTATTTACTCGATTAACAAACTTGACAGCATTACTTGAGATACAATTTGCAATGGCCAGAAATCAAATGACTAACTCAAACAGAAATTTCTCATGCCCTAGATCATACATTGATAGCTTTATGTCACACATGAGCATATTTTCCACAACTACATGATACGCAGGGAAGCAGATTTATTAGTGGAAATTCCCTGTGTTGGGACCCAATGTATATGCATGCATGTATATGTGCCTGTAATGATAATGATATATTTTCATATGTTAATGGTGGAGTGATATTAGCTACTTGGGCAAAGAATTGCAGTTCAACAGTTATGGTGAGCGTTGGGTAAACACAAGGTACATGTGCATATATATACTTCCGGCAACAGATGTATGTTGTAGGTATATAAATTATATTTGAAAACCAAGACTATTACCTCTAGCGACTCCATGTTTGAACATAGATATGATAATAGCCCTCTCAGTGGGTTGTTTCTTAGCATCTCAACCAACATGGGAGTAAGTATGTCTCTTCTTGCATTGAAAGCTAGATCATTTGAATTAGGGAAATTTTAACATGCCAATGTGGCCATTATATATACTAATGTGTTGGAAGAAGATATGGATTTATAATGAAATTTAAATCATCATAAGCATTCCTGTCTACAATATTAAAATATCTAAACTCGCATGCTTAAAAGCTAAAGAGAACAAATGGGAGACATGACCTACCAATATAACATTTTTTTTCTTTTGCAAAATACTATTGGAGAAATGAAAAAGTAACACACGTATTCTAAATGTCCTTGAATAAACCGACAAATGAGATGAATTACTGACATGTAGACACAAAATTTACAATTTTCTGAAAGCAATAGTAGAAACATTCAAGAGGCAGTCAAAAAAATTAAAGGTATATTCTCTGTGTAACTAATTCATGATGTGCAATGTGTGCCATCATGATGATCAGATGATAAGTACAAAAAATAACATGAATGTGAGGACCTGCACAAGAGTGGGTCATTCAGAATCTTGCGCAGAGGAGCAAGTCGCTGATAAGTTAGCATGAAGAAAATGAGAGTCTAACATGTAGATAAAGGAAATCAGTTGACGAAGAGTAAGAGACCTACTTTGTCGAGAAATAGAGAACTAAATTCAAAGCCTTCATCTTACTTTTTTGAAATTATAGGAAAAGCTGAACCAATTGATCTATTGATAGTAATAGTGCAACTCTGTAATGACAGAGGAGAATACCAAAAACATATCCTCCCTTTTTCTGTGAACATAATATCGTCTTATATATTATAATCTCTTCAATGAAAAAGACCATCCTCACTACTCATGATATATTGACAGATCCACTTTAGTACTTGGACCTAATATTTTTCCTATAAAGAGCACGTGTATGTGACTTTGTGCTCAAAATTCCTATCAAATGGTTGACATTTTGATTGTTGTGGAATGCTAATCCTAGGCACTCGGAAAGGACAAATCCAACGTTCCAAACCAGCAGAGAACACTCATTATATCCAAGATAAAGGGAAGAGAATGATCTGTACCAGCGGACTCCATCGAATGTTGGCATGCACCCCCGTTTCCTTGCCGATTTATGCTTGTAGAGGCAAACCTAGGTCGCTCAAAACGATCATTCCTTAAGGCTCGAGCCCCATGCTGCCACAAAGTGGAGACCAACCCTGCTACACTGGTCTGAAAGCCGAGTAGTGGACCCCCACGCTGCTAGATCTAGGAGAATTCAGATGCTAAACTAAACATTATCAACTTTACTACAGGATCACACCTCAAGGAGACAAGGAAGAACATACTATTTATTATCTGAACAATGCTGATTGCTGAAGTATCTCTACATACCCTTGAGCGATAGAACCAGGAGAGGATGGATTCGCTGAACTGGTCGGCGTTGGCGTGGGAGCCGCAGTCGCCCCACCGCTCCTGCACTGCCACCTGCAGCGCGATCCACTGCCCGAACACCAACCTGATGGCCTCTCCAAGCGTCGGCCTCGCATCGGTGGAGATCGGAGCCATGGCACCGTCGGATGTGGCAATGGTGTCGTGCCTCACTGTTCTGAGAGTGGAGCCCCTCTCTGCTGCTGCTGGTGAAGGAAGACAACGGCGGCTGGTCAACATCATGGGAGGCGTGAAGATTCATCGGCGGCTACGAGGAGAATGGAAGGATTTGCTGCCCCTTCGATGTCCTTAACCTAAACTAAAGCGACGTCGCACACCAGCTAATTGGTGGGCTATTCTTTCACCAACCACTAAATGGGCTGCCTGGCCCAATCAACCAGAGGCCACCAATTTTTCCACCGGAATAGCCTCCCTAGGACACCTGGCCCATTAATTACGGGATTAGATAATCATCTGACAGCCAGCGGCGACCCAAAACACACATCCGACGGCCAGAAACTTGATGGTCTGGGAGGGCAGGGATTGTGCTCAGTTTTAATATATCTAAATGGTATAGGCACACGCAGAAAAGCAACCAAAATAATTGAGGACTGCTTTAGCTTATTAGCTGGTTGGAACTAATGCAAGCAGCCAAACGCACCTCACACCACACTAGACATGACCACAACCTTCAGAAGTTCAGGAGTACCGCGCGCAAAATGCAGCTAAATAAAGATAAGATGTTGTCGCTCCATAATTATCTCTACTATTAAATTAAATTAAATTAATTAAATACATATATATAGTGTTACTATTCATCACCCAGGGTGCAGAATAAGTTGTTCTTCATCCGAGGTAATCTTACGATCATTTCATAATTAAATTACATTTGGAATTCAAATAATTACATTCCTATTGATTCACTACGTAAAATTTGACATAAGAAAATAAAAATATAGGTCATAAAACACGAAAATTTGCAGTTTATGTGTATTTTAGACTATATTTTTACGTTTGTAATTTTACATGACATAAAATATTTTTTACGGCGATTATATATTTTCTTACAGTCTTTTTTGCATCGGAAATAAGACAAAAGTTACGGAACGTAAAATTACGATGCATTGATAATAAAATAGAGGGGGTGAACAATAACTATTCCTCACCCAGGGTGATGAATAGCGCGACCCTATATATATAGTATTATTATTTATCATTCAGGGTGCAGAATAAGTTATTCTTCACCCAAGGTAATCTTACAATCATTTCATAATTAAATTACGTTTGAAATTCAAATAGTTACATTCTTATTGATTCACTATGTAAAATTTGACATAAGAAAATAAAAATATAGGTCATAAGACAAGAAAATTTGCAGGTTATGTGTATTTTAGACTATATTTTTACGTTTGTAATTTTACATAACATAAAATATTTTTTACGGCGATTATATATTTTCTTATGGTCCCTTTTTGCGTCGGAAATAAGACAAAACTTATGAAACGTAAAATTACGTGTATTGATGGTAAAATAGAGGGGGTAAAGAATAATTATTCCTCACCCAGGGTGACGAATAGCGCGACCCTATATATATATATATATATATATATATATATATATATATATATATATATATATGTATATATATCGAACGTCGTGATGGTTCAACCTTGTTCGATCCCTCTCCCTTCGAACAAAAACCATAGCCCGAACTCCCACACGCACGCAGCAGCCCACCAACTCAGCCCACGTACGAAGAATCACCAACTCAGCGCCCGCAAACAAAAAATATTCACCAACTCAGCCCACGTACGAGATCCACAGTTCTACACACGAACGACAAGTCCATGGAACCCCATGATCGCGCCCAGTCAATAAAAAAACAGCTCCGCAACCCACGAACGAGGACGAGGTCCATCGACCAAAAATAAAACTTCTTCGACCCGCCAACGAACGCCAGTTCTTCCTGGCGTATGAGCTCCATCGAGACGCCAATTCTTCCTGGCATACGAGCTCCATCCACACACGAACGCACGCCGCCAAAACAGAAACGCCGCTTCAATCGTCGCCCGGCCACATTGTTCGCACGCGAGCTGTGGGAGTTGCAGCCTTTGCTGATCGCCTCGCATGCCGAACCACAACCAGGGCGTCCAAACACAACCTCCGCTCGACGGCTGTTGCTGCGTCATCTCCAGAGCCTGCCTACCGTCTTCTTCCTCTCCGACGGCAAAGGACGGATATCCACCTTTGTTATGTTTCATGGTGCCCATCACGCCCTAGGTTTGCCATCCTGACCTGTTCAAAACTTCATAATGTTAGTACTCAGATTGCATCTTTAACTTTTACTCCAACTACATTAGCACTTATTCCCCAAAGTTACAAAATCTAATGAGTTATGCCACCTGTTCTGTTCGCACGGTTAAGTTCATATATTGGAGACCCTGTTCCGTAAAGAATATTGCCCTGTTCTGTTTAGGGTTTATAGTATGTCATACCATTTTTGTAATGCAAAAAGACTGCCGGTTTATTTTAGTAAGAAGAACATGTGTTGAAACTGTCAAAAAAATCTACGAATTTCTGAAATTGCAGTATAAGATTAGGTAACCTCAGACCATGTTTACTTTTACATCATGGGAACAAACATGCCTCGCGACAGGAATAGTGATAGAAGGAAATACTTTCATTTAAGCTCACCTCCAGAATCCTGTATAGTCTTTTTCACACCACGTGGAGACAGACATCTTTCTCTCCACTCCTTCCCACCACCTTCATTCTTGTCGCCATGTCTGAGCCCTCTGTAAGTGCATCTAGTGCCACCCCTAGTTGGTTTTGGAGTATTGACGACAAACCTAGTTGAGGGACTAATGTGTTTGTGAGAATTGCAGGATAACACAGGTAGAAGTCCCTCATTGATTCGGTTTTCCTACCAGAGATGACCCCTAAAAATGTATGAAGATATTCACATTGAAGACTATGACAAGAGAAGACACCACATGAAGCCTATGGAGCTCGAAGACTTAGATCTTTCGTAGTTCTCTTTCTTCTGTGTTGAGTCATAGGAACCACCGTACTGTTAAGTGGGGTCCAAGAGAACCAGTCAGAATGACTGAAGTGATGCCTAACCAAAACCTATGTCTTCGAGTGAAGACTATGAGAGCGAATCTTGTCCAGAGTCGGACAAGTCAGCTTTGCTTGCAGCCCAAGTAAAGTTGCCGTGTGAGTTTGAAATCTGACCGTTGGAACACGTGTCAGTTCCTTAGTGACCCAGGGTCATTTCGGACAAATCAGGTCGGGTTGCCAAGTGGCTATAAATAGCCCACCCCCTACAACCATAAACGGTTGGCTGCTCAGATTCAGAGTACGGCTTTTGTCATTTGAGAGCAACCCACCTCGAAGCCTTTGAGAGAGAATTCCTTGCGAGGATAAAGCCCTAACCGCCCAGAGCCAAAGAGAATTAGGCATCACTTAAGTCTTCTTGTTTGTGTGATCTGGAGACTTATTACACTTGAGGACTGTGCATCCTCCAGCCGGTTAGGCGTCGCGTTCTAAGCATCCAAGAGACATTGTGGATTGCCGGTGAACGAAGTCTGTGAAGGTTTGGGAGTCTACCTTGAAGACTTACCAGAGTGATTGGGCGAGGTCTGTGTGACCTTAGCTCAAGGGGAATACGGTGAGGACTGGGTGTCCTGAGCTGCGTGTTCAGGACTGGGTGTCCGGGACTGTGTGTCCTAAGGTTTAAATACCTAGCCGCCCTAACCAGACGTACAGTTGTCACAGCAACTGGAACTGGTCCAACAAATCATTGTCTTCAGCGAGTCACTGGTTTCATCTTCCCTTCCCTTTACTTATTGTTGCTCCTTGTGAATTCATTGTATGTTCGCACTATCTTTTGTCTTCACTGAGTGACTGCGTGTTCTGTGTGGCTTCACAATATCTTCCTACCTGATCCTTACTACATTGTTGCTATTAGTCATTGTGCTTTCACTCTATTGAATAGTTGACTATGGCTTGCCTAGTGTAGTCTACCTTCCGCTGCAGGGTAATAGGTTTATTTCTATCGTTTGTCTTCATAACTTCCACGTTTTGAAGACTTTCATAAAATCGCCTATTCACCCCCCCTCTAGTCGATATAACGCACTTTCAATTGGTATACGAGGTGCTCCCTTGTTATGTGTGATTCGGTTTAACCACCTGGAGTTTTAGCTATGTCGACTGCAGGGATAATTAAAGTCTCTGTTGCGCGCTCCGTCTTTGATGGAACTGAATATCCTACTGGAAGAATAAGATGCGCATGCATCTTGAAGCCATTGACGTCGACCTATGGTATGTCATCAAGAACGACGTTCCCAAGGCTGGAGAAGGTGTCACTGCTGCTGATGTCAAGAAGTTCGTTCAACTGGACTCCACTGCCAAGAATATCATCTGTGGTCATCTGACCAAAGGACAGTATGGCCGTGTGAGTGCTTTGGAAACATCTAAGCTGGTCTGGGACTGGCTCTCCAAGGTCAATGAAGGCGTCTCAACCCAGAGAGATCAGAGAATCAGTGTCCTTCGCAACCTCTTCAACCGCTTCAAGCGAAATGACAATGAGAATGTCCAGCTCACATTTGACCAACTCACTGACATCACAAATGAGCTTCAAGCCCTCGGCGCTACTAAGATCACCAAACATGAAGTCGTGAAGACACTACTGAGATCACTTGATAGTTCGTTTGACACCCTAGCCCTGATGATTCAAGAACATCCTGATTTCAAGACACTCGATCCGTCTGACATACTTGAGAGGCTCAACACACATGAGTTTCAGCTTTCTGAGAAAAGAGATATCTACGGTCCAAACTATGGGCGAACTCGTGCCTTGAAGGCAAAAGTTGTCTGCTCATCTGAAGAAGAATCTGACAGCAGTTCGGGTGATCCTGAAGACATTGGGAGGGAACTTGCTATGCTTGTGAAGAAGTTCGAAAAATTCACCAAGAAGAAAGGTTTCAGAAAGTATTCCCGATCAAGCTCAAGGAATGATGAAGTTTCTACTCACGACTACAAGAAGAAAACATGTCACAAGTGCAAGACACCTGGCCACTTCATCTTTGAGTGTCCACAGTGGGACAATGAGAACAAAAAGAAGAAGAAGAGCAAGGAATATGACTCTGACGACAAGAAGAAGAAGAAATACTCAAAGTCTTCTTCCAAGTCTTCCTCAAAGTCTTCATCACACAAGAAGAGCTCATCTGGCAAGGCATGTGCATTTGTTGGCAAGGAAATGGATTCAGAGGAGGAGTCCGCTTCTGAGGAGGCGGAGGTGGAGTCTGAGGAGGAGTCCGATTCAGGCGTCGCAAGTCTGGCTACAGCATACGTTGCCAAATCCATCTTCAACACTGAAGACAATGACTTCATCACCGACACCGATGCAAATGACAAGGACTACTCCGCTTCTACCTACTGCTTCATGGCACGTGGTGCCAGGTAAACACACGCACTACTCACTATCAAACATCTAGTGACGATGACTCTGATTGTGGTTCAAAACCCAGCTACAAAACACTTGCTAAAATTGCAACTGAACAACAGAAAGCTATGGAACATATTCAAAAACTGTTAGACAGAAGCGATGATCTGTTAGGTGCTAAAATGACTCGATCTGAATCCTTAATTGAAGACATAAAAAATCTTCACATTAAGTATGAGGGACTTGAAAGTCTTCCTGAAACTCTCTCAACAACTCATGAAAAGCTTTCCTATGATTATCTTCAAAGGAAGCAAGATGTTGAGAAATTGAGAGCGGCTCATGAAGATCTTCAAAAGGAAAACGAGTCACTTCGCGCCAAACAGATCAGTTCCGCTCAGGAAGGATTTGAACCACCATGTCTTAAATGCATTGAGCGTGATAATGCTACTTCTGTTTCCGAATGTTCTACTGCTACTACTGTTGCAATATCTTCAACTGTTGATGTGGTAACTAACCCCTCTGCTGAGGATACCACTGCTATTGCTGATGAGAATGCTAGGTTGAAGACATTGCTTGAAACAGGGATGTACAAAAGTCTTAAAGGGCATCAGACACTATGTGGTGTCCTCAAAAGCAGATTCTGAACCGAAACCCGAGGAAAGAGGGTGTTGGGTTCGTAAGGGAAATGAATGCTGATGGCTCTTACTGGAAACCTGAGCAGTACCCCAAAACCACGTGGGTTGCTACAAAGGAACCTTCAGCAGATCCATCCAATCTATCTGGCTTCACTTGTGCTAACCCCATTATCATTGATGAATCCCTTGATGCAAACTATAAACTGTTTGTGTGCCAAATATATGTGGATGACATTATCTTCGGCTGCACCAGTCAGAAGTACAGTGAAGAGTTTGGATATATGATGCAAGAGAAATATCAAATGTCTATGATGGGAGAGCTGAAGTTCTTTCTCGGTCTTCAAACACGACAGCAACGCAACGGCATCTTCATATCTCAAGAGAAGTATCTCAAAGATTGCCTGAAGAAGTTCGGTATGCAAGACTGCAAAGGCTTCACGACGCCAATGCCAGCCAAGCATCATCTAGGTCCTGACGACAATGGTAAAGAGTTTGATCAAAAGGTATACCGCTCCATGATTGGTTCTTTACTTTATCTATGTGCATCTAGGCCAGATATTATGTTTAGTGTTTGCATGTGTGCTCGATTTCAAGCGGCACCAAAGGAGTCGCATCACTTAGCTGTGAAGCGAATTCTTCGATATTTGGCTCACACCCCAACTCTAGGATTATGGTATCCAAAGGGCTCACAGTTTGATCTGGTTGGATTCTCGGATGCTGATTATGCTGGTGACAAAGTTGATCGCAAGTCTACATCAGGCACATGTCACTTTCTGGGACGATCACTTGTATGTTGGTCTTCAAAGAAGCAGAACTGTGTATCTCTCTCCACTGCTGAATCTGAATACAATGCTGCTGGATCTTGCTGCGCTCAGCTTCTGTGGATGAAGCAAACACTCAAAGACTATGGCATTCATCTGAAGCAAGTGCCACTCTACTGCAACAACGAAAGCGCCATCAAGATTGCCAACAACCCAGTTCAGCACTCGAAGACAAAGCACATTGAAATTCGTCATCACTTTCTCAGAGATCATGTTGTGAAGGAAGATATTGGTATCATACACGTCAACACTGAAGAGCAATTGGCAGATATCTTCACCAAGCCCTTGGATGAGAAGAGATTTTGCAAGTTACGGTGTGAGCTAAATATCCTGGAATCCTCAAATGTCCTGTGATCAGGCACACATCCTAACCCTTATGCATATTGATGACTTAGATGTGCAACACACTAAGTAAAGTATATCTTCAATCAATGAAGACATACATTCTAAGTGTGAATACATTAATGTGGAATTTGACTTCGGAGCGCCACGATAATTGTGTGCCGTGTCTGGGTCTAATACTTCCTATACGGTGGGTAACGCCACCACCAAATGTTCTATTTTTGAAGTGTTTCACTCATGGCGTTACCTTGCTATGTCTTCACATTTGGTTTGGCTTCAATCTCAACATGTCTTCATGATTATCTTCACTATGTTGATTATATATATATATATATATATATATACTAGTGTTCTGTCCTCTATAGCATTCACTTATAGCTATGTCTTCTTGTTGAATCTTTTGAACTAAGTGAATGTGATCGGATCCTAACCTCTCTATGCTATCTATCTCAAACTCTATCTCTCCAAATCATATGCATTCTATTGAAACTGTCGAATGTCTTCTCTGTGTCCTTGTCAGCAGAAGATACAAAGACAAACCTTAAGTCCACTTTCAATGCTCATTCCTCCACATGAAACCCGGAGAAGTAGGAACGACCACCCGACAATCCAGGCGTGCGTGGGACGTGGAACAAACCCCAAAATTCTGCATGATGGCCACGTGTTCCTTAGATGCGAATCGCCAGGGGCACCTGTGTAATAACGCAGTGCCGCCTCTGTACCTATAAATACACACTTCACGACGGTCATTATCTCTTCTTCCACTCTCGCACGAACCCTAGCGCCACCGCTAGCCCTCGACGACGCCGGCGACGAAGCGCTTCGCTGCCGCAACCTCTTCGACGCCGTCTTCACGCCGACCGCGGACATCGTCCTCTCCGGCGTCGCCGTAGGTGTCCTCCGTCGCCAAGTTAGGGCACGGAAGATCAAACTGCTCGGCCTCATCTTCCACTCCGTCTAGCAGTTCTTAGTGTGGTAAATAAAACTTCCTTTTTACGGCACCGTTGATCCTATGGCTTTGTCACTTTCTACCACAAGCAGTTTCTATTCACACAAGTTAGATCTCTCTCATACTACATCTCCTAACATGCCTAGTATATTCACTTATGCTTCACAAAGTAGTTAGATTCCTCACTTGTACTGATCTCTGGATTCGTACAAATCTGGAACCAACTCCTTATCTATGAGTGAATGTCTTCGCACGATGAGGTCAATGTCTTCCAAACTGATTTATATTCAAAATCTTCTGAGAATGCATATGACCTCTTCCCTTTCCCTCGCACCTTAATGCTGTCACAGGTACATGTCCGTGGGAGAATCCCTTGGTTCTCATAGTCTGCATTCATTTGCAGAATTCTTACAGCATCATATAAATTCTCCCGAAGCAAGTTCTTGTTTGTCCAGCAAGCGAAAATCTTTGAAGCCATTGAACATGTTGAAGCCTTTCAGTTTAAAGTTCATGGCTTCAGAGAAATCATCAAGGAAGGGTGGCAGAAAGCGTCGTGGAGAAACATCTAGAGATCTGCCAGATGACCTCTCAGAACTATACAAGACAGATCCTGAAGAGGATTACAATCAGCGCAAGACCCGAATCCAATGGATTCGAAGATATTGGGAAGAACAATGGTTCAAATACCGATTTGTAACCCAGGTCCAGAGATGAAGCCATTGAACAAGTCTTCTATCCCTGCATGGTCCATGGGCCACAGCCTGTTGATGCACACCCATCGTCACTACTATGGTGTCGTGATGACATTCTGTTCAAGCGCAACTTCCAGTTTGCCCAGAACTCAGCGAAGCAAAATAAGAAGACATTAGGACTAGACTTCAACCCTGGTCCCTCAGCTCTAAGGGCTGATGGCACACGAGATGCAGAACCCAATGTCGTCGGTCCTTTCTACAACCTTGAAGGCCTCATCACCCATATCTTGGTTCAAGGGACTGCAGTGAATGAGCCTGTAGCTGACGCTGAATCAGATGAAGCGCCTGCAGCACCGAAGCCAAAGAAGTAGCCAAAAGCTTCAAAGCCTGCCTCTGCTCCAAAACTCTCACGAGCAAAGCCACTGGCAACTGCACCTCCTGAAGACAGTGTGCAGTCTGAAGATTTGTCCCGCATCTCCAAGCCCCAGAAGGTCAAGATGCCTCTGCCACACACCGGCCAAGAGCTAACAGCTGCTGCCATTCTGCGCAATGATGCCATTGATCTGTCAAGTGATGAAGATCTTGCAGATGACGCTCTTGAGCAACTCATCAAGAGCAAAGAAGAAGCAGAAATCTTCAATGATCTGCCTTTCTTTGATGTAACAATCACCCACAACTTCATTGATGAATGGTTTGACACGCCAAACATCAGCTTCGACGATCTCCAACTACCCATTGGCCTCAGTGTCGCCTTCCATGGCGCCATTGCTTCAGAGTTAGCTATCGCCCAGCGCATTGTTGAACTGAAGCAGAAGATTGACTTTGAGAAATCTCAGTTCAAGAAGCATATGGCCAAGCTCAGCATGCAAGACGTGAAGAATTTCAAGATTATGCTGCACGAGCTCAAGGAAGCCTTTCTAAAGAAACATGCAGAAGCTCGGGGTTCTCGTGAGCGCATGAAGGTCCTGGCTGATAGGTGTGTGCAAGCCTACAATGAGGCTGAGAAGCGCAAGGCCCTTGGGCGTCCTGGCATCGACCCCAGGGTGGCTGCCAAGAAGCAGAAGAAGCCTGCTATGGCTGAACCTGAAGCACCAAGGCAGGAGGCAGATCCCCTTGTCTTCCCAACTAGCATGACTGGCCCGAAGCCAAAGGTCAGGTCAACCGCTTCAGAACTGAAGAAGACCAGGACTGCTGAGGCTGAAGCAAGGAAGAGAAAACATCCTGAAGCCTCTGCTACTGCCCCCGCCAAGAAAAAAAGAATGACCAAGAAGGAATGGGCTGCTCCCACAGAGCCCTTGATAGTTGAACCCATTTCCATGGTTCACCCCGACGCCGATCCACAAGAACGTCAACCGACTGTCCATGAGCCTGCTTTCACAGAGGCTCATGAAGCTGAAGACTTTCCAACAGTTGATCCCATCGCTGCTGAAGACATTGATCATCATGACCATGTTGAAGATGATGCAGCCCTTCCTCAGCTAGAACACCAATAGGTATCATCGCCTGTGCTAACGCACAGCGAACTCATCAGCATTGGTCGTCCACTGACGCCAATTGCACAGGATGCTTCATGGGCGGATCGCCCACAAGAGAATGAAGACCTTGAGGCCCAGCCAACAGCAACTCCACAGGCGTCACCCGCATTGCGCAGGCTTCGCAAAGGTCCAAGGCCTCAAGTCTCTGCTGAAGACAATCCGGCTGCATCAGCTGCGAAAGAAGAAGTCCCACAAGTTGCCACTCCCCTGTCCCACCAAGAAGCACTTCTCGAGGAGAACGTGATCATGACCGATCCTCCTGCTCGTCAAGTGGAGGTTGAACATCTTGAGGCTGCCACCACCAACACCACTGAAGCCACTGACGCTGTCATGGCTGAAGCTAATGTGGATTCCTCACCAACAAAAGCACCAGAAGTCAGCGAAGCCACTGATCCCGACACTTCTGTTCCTGAGTCTGCTGCCGGTCCCCAGTTCGACTATCATGTTGAGCACAGGCCTCAGGTACAGAAGCCAATCCCAAGATTGCCAAGGTTCCCAGATCCTGCATCAGCACCTGGATCCTTCAATATCAATGGTTTCAGAGCAGACGGCACATTCTTCAACAGCTCCAGGAACCCCTACTCCAGGGAAAGAATATCATCTGATCGGTTCTGGAGTTATCCGCAGTGAAGCTATTACTCATGCGTTCTTTACAACCAAGGTCGCATCTTCCCACACAAGCGCCTTGACATTGAAGCAATAGCTGGTCTGCACTGTCTGGAAGAAGCTCTGGATTGCTTCAAAGAGGTTGGACTGCTGCTGTTCGCCACTGACCAAGAGCATTGGAATGAAGAGTTGCTGCTCCAATTCTATGCCACACTTCACATCCGCGGGTATAGCAGAGATCCGAAGACTTGGGTCCTGGAGTGGATGACAGGAAACGTTCATCACGAAGCCAAAGCCTTTGACATCATTGAGCTCACTGGTTTGCCCACTCCTGGTGATCTCTACGAGCATGGCTATCAGCTTCATAGTGAAGCTATTGAGAGCATCTTTCAGAAGACTGAACCTAATATGAGTCAGATGCTCAGTATGATGAAGCCATTGCCCCAAGATGTTGCTTATCCCACGGAGTTCTTCGTTGAAGACCTTGAGTATCTGCCAAGAACCATTTATCACATCATAAGGCGAACTCTCTGGCCAATCAAAGGACATTCTCCCCATGCCAAGCTGGAAGGTGCAATGAAGACTTTGGTCTTCTACATTCTTCATGGAAAATGCTTCAATAACAGGATTTCTTCATTCGCCAACTTGCTGCATCTGGCTCTGATCTGTTTGGTTTGAAGTTCTACGCCCCTTGGGTGATGCGGCTGATCAAACTTCACTCCGCTATCTCATATCAGCCCTCGGCCCGCAACCATCAGATCTTTTTGCCTGATGTGGATATGTCTATTGAAGCCATCTATCCTGAGCCTACCAAGGAACCTCTCAGTCTTCAGAATGCAGAGCATTAAAGTTTCACTCAGAACGTTGAAGGCGTGAAAGCCGTAACTCGTGTGTATCCTTTGGCTGGCACTACACGTGCACCGCATCCTGCTCTCACTGAAGCCACTAACAGTACAACTGCTCCACGACCCAAGAAGCGCACTCGTGTTCTCAATGACCGAGAGCTTCTTGTGGCTCTTCATCAGAAACAGGATAGGCATCATGACTGGCTGAAGCGTCATATGCAAAGCCTCTTGGTGGATGTTAATCGCATTCGCAATCTTGCCACCAAGAATGCTTTTGTTGCCCATGAAACCTCTCGCCGCACATGAAAGGGTTAATGCTGATGTGTTCTGAAGATGATCTTCAAGAGGATGGCTTCACTGAGCAATTCAAGTTTGACTCCACACCTCCTCGAAGGGCAGTGCTGCGACGAACTCCATCCCTTGAAGACTCTGAGTTCTCTTCCTCTGCTGCAACTGTGAATGCCAGAGTGATCGAGGATGAAGACGATGCTACTTCACCGCCACCTCCTTCAGCATGCTTCGACTCTGCTCCAAGCTCTTCAGCACCGCCAAACACCACCAATGACCCTGCTGCTTCACCTACTCCTCATGGGAACGAGTAGATGCTCTATGTCTTCAAACCTTTTTGGTCCTTACTGACAAAAGGGGGAGAAGCATATGAGGTTGATAGTCTTCAAGCGGGTCCATATGGGCGGGTGTTTTATATTTTGCTTCGTGCTTACAACTCTTGTTTTGCTACATTTAGTTCTTTGAGTTGTAACACTTAAACTCGATGGTCGTCTGCTACTTATCTGCCACCTTGTGTTGCGATGATAAATTCCGCATGTGCGACGATAAATTCCGCACTTATCATTCTGCAGACGTCCATTTTCCATTATGCATGTCATTATCTTCATATACTTTCACATGCATAGTGGATTGTCATCATAAGTTGAAGTGGATCTCCACAAGTACAACCTGCCATGTGCATTTGCATTCCAAAAGCAAATTACTTATATGCACATCTTCAGGGGGAGCCCTTGCAACTTATGAAGACAATTCCTTATCCTTTACAATTTCACGGATTATATTCCCCGTTGAAAACTTCAACTAGTTTGTCATCAATCACCAAAAAGGGGGAGATTGTAAGTGCATCTAGTGCCACCCCTAGTTGGTTTTGGAGTATTGACGACAAACCTAGTTGAGGGACTAATGTGTTTGTGAGAATTGCAGGATAACATAGGTAGAAGTCCCTCATTGATTCGGTTTTCCTACCAGAGATGACCCCTAAAAATGTATGGAGACATTAAAGTCAAAGGTGGTATATGAAGATATTCACATTGAAGACTATGACAAGAGAAGACACCACATGAAGCCTATGGAGCTCGAAGACTTAGATCTTTCGTAGTTCTCTTTCTTCTGTGTTGAGTCATAGGAACCACCGTACTGTTAAGTGGGGTCCAAGAGAACCAGTCGGAATGACTGAAGTGATGCCTAACCAAAACATATGTCTTCGAGTGAAGACTATGAGAGCGAATCTTGTCCAGAGTCGGACAAGTCAGCTTTGCTTGCAGCCCAAGTAAAGTTGCCATGTGAGTTTGAAATCTGACCGTTGGAATACGTGTCAGTTCCTTAGTGACCCAGGGTCATTTCGGACAAATCAGGTCGGGTTGCCAAGTGGCTATAAATAGCCCACCCCCTACAACCATAAACGGTTGGCTGCTCAGACTCAGAGTACGGCTTTTGTCGTTTGAGAGCAACCCACCTCGAAGCCTTTGAGAGAGAATTCCTTGCGAGGATAAAGCCCTAACCACCCAGAGCCAAAGAGAATTAGGCATCACTTAAGTCTTCTTGTCTGTGTGATCTGAAGACTTATTACACTTGAGGACTGTGCATCCTCCAGCCGGTTAGGCGTCGCGTTCTGAGGATCCAAGAGACATTGTGGATTGCCGGTGAACGAAGTCTGTGAAGGTTTGGGAGTCTACCTTGAATACTTACCAGAGTGATTGGGCGAGGTCTGTGTGACCTTAGCTCAAGGGGAATACGGTGAGGACTGGGTGTCCTGAGCCGTGTGTTCAGGACTGGGTGTCCGGGACTGTGTGTCCTAAGGTTTAAATACCTAGCCGCCCTAACCAGACGTACAGTTGTCACAGCAACTGGAACTGGTCCAACAAATCATTGTCTTCAGCGAGTCACTGGTTTCATCTTCCCTTCCCTTTACTTACTGTTGCTCCTTGTGAAGTCATTGTATGTTCGCACTATCTTTTGTCTTCACTGAGTAACTGCGTGTTCTGTGTGGCTTCACAATATCTTCCTACCTGATCCTTACTACATAGCTGCTATTAGTCATTGTGCTTTCACTCTATTGAATACTTGACTATGGCTTGCCTAGTGTAGTCTACCTTCCGCTGCAGGGTAATAGGTTTATTTCTATCGTTTGTCTTCATAACTTCCACGTTTTGAAGACTTTCATAAAAATTGCCTATTCACCCCCCCCCCCCCTCTAGTCGATATAACGCACTTTCACCCTCTTTTCAAAAAATTGAACTTCTACAAAATCTTGCACTTTATAAAGTGAAATATACAAACTTCAGCCGTCAACATATAATAGCACAATCATTTTACTTTGGAAGAAAACCATATGCGAAGAACATGTCTATGAAAATGAACAAGTGAGTCCTAAAAGCCTGTTAAATGAGTCACCAGAGGTCATATCATTTTTGTAATTCAATTCATATCATTTTTTAACGCAAAAATACTGCAGGTTTATTTAAGCTTCTATAGGACAGAAAGATGTCACAGGACAGAGAGCATCTCTATGATAAAGGAAAAAAAGGTATGTGTATGCCAATCACATGTCTGCACATAAGGTATTCAATAAGCTTCACAACTTGACTTACATTAATCTTATCAGTTGTCGAATATGAGAGGACACCCAGATCACAACTCACCAATACACACCGACCACCATCTGGTTTTTTCATACGCGAACAAACAGGCACTACTAACTACAGCGTTTCGTCTTCCAATGATGATGACAATGTGCCCACGCAACTTCCTATGATGATTCCTATAGCCGGCAATCTCAAGTCCTTTCAGCCAGTGCCGCATGTGGAAACATCAATCAGTATCGCCCTTACACACGACTTTTTTTCAGTTTGCATTTATACATTTGTTAAAACAAAATGGTTCTTCAGGAAATCATTCTCGTGAAGGCACTTACTATGATCACCATGCATCACTTCGAGGAACAGAGAGAACCATTGATCATAATATTGGTTCAGACATAGCACTTGGACTCGACACTGAAGACACTGTCCCTGAGCACATTGCTTCAAATGATATCATTAAATCAGATAGAAAACAGAAAAGGCGAGACCAATATATAGCACGGCGAAATAGATTAACACCTGAACAGAAGGATGAAATCAATGCACGTCGCAGAGAAGCTAGGAAAAAAATAGAGGAGGCGAGGACTGCCCGTCAAAGAGAAGCCAGGCAACGAATTGTTAAACATATGTTGTTACAAAAAGTTGTGGGCTCCTTTGTATAGCTTGCGCCACAAATATAGGAGATAGAGATAGGTTTTTCTTATATGTTTAAACTTCCTTATCTCTTCTTCTCTATCTCCTCCTGTAACTCCTTTCGGTTGGCAATCTCCACCTAACCTGTAACCCTCTCGATCTCCTACGATCGCCCTATCAATATATACATGCGGGCTCTCATGTATGAGGGTTGAGACGCTTGCATAATTCCTACATGGTATACAGAGCAGGCTCTTCCATCACATCTAGTTAGCCCTTCTTCAACCTTCCATCCATCCCCTCTCCACCATGTCTTCCTCTATCGCACCCATCCAATCTAGCCTCAACTACAACACCTCCGAGCCGCTTACCTGGACGAACTATGTTCTCTGGAAAGCACAAGCAAGGTCCCAAATAATGGGCGCCGACTTGTATGGCTACATCGACCAAACCATCGAGGAGCCTCCCAAGATTATCACCTCCAAAGATAAAGACGACAAGGATCAGGTGATATCAAACCCTGCCTATGCCCCCTGGCTTGTTCAGGATCAACAAATCGTTGCATATCTTCTTTGCAATCTGTCCAAGGAAGGCCCCGTTCAAGTTGCATCGCTTGAGACGTCGCATGCCATATGGACAGCCTTGGCCACCATGTTTTCTGCTATCTCGCTGTCCAGGGCCAACAATCTTCGCGCCGCACTCACCAACACCCAGAAGGGTTCCCTCTCCGCGTGTCATGTCCACATGCACACCAACAGAATGGTTCCGCCGAACGTAAACATCGACATATTGTTGAAGTAGGCTTAGCTATTTTAGCTTTTGCCTCTATGCCACTAAAATTTTGGGACAAAGCATTTCTTACTGTCATACATCTCATTAACATGTGGCCGAGTCGCACTATATCCAATGAAACTCCCACTGAACGTTTACTCAATGTCACACCAGATTACACCACCCTTCAAGTTTTTGGATGTGCCTGTTGGCCAAACCTTCGTCCCTATAACACTCGCAAGCTTAGCTTTCGTTCTAAGCAATGTGTCTTCCTTGGGTACAGTGCTCAACACAAGGGTGTAAAGTGCCTTGATGTCTCCACTGGACGTGTCTACATCTCCAGAGATGTTCTCTTTGATGAAACCCAGTTTCCTTTCGCAAAACTCCATCCTAATGTCGGCGCACTTCTCAGGAAGGAAATTCTTCTCCTTCCTTCTCATCTCTCTGGTGTTCCTTGTGTAGGTAATGATAATTGTACTGATCAAGTTTTGACTAATATACCTCCTGTTGTACCTGAGTTTCTTGTTTCAGCAAGCAACAGAGAAGAAAATGGAGCAGAAAACAGTTTTTTTGGTGACCCCGTGACGGACACAAGCGATCAAGGAGGATCTCCTTCGGGATCGGTGCGCCTGCATGCGTCACGTCAGGTCCGACCGTATCTCCCTCGGGATCGGTGGCCCGCCAGACGGCTCAGGACGACCCACCATCTCCGCCTCCGTGCCATTCTTCCCCCACCACGTCGCGGCGCACTACCGAGCCGCCCACCCAATCCACTATGCGCCAATCAGGGGTGGGGGACCAGCCGACCGCACGGTTCGCGCCAGTCCCGCACGTCTACACCAGGCGGCCCACGCCATCTTGTGACGCCGTGTTGGCTGGGCCAGGCACGGGATCCGCACCGGATCTGCCTCGTGCGCCCCACTCGCAGGATCCTCTGCGGCCTCCCCTACGTCGTCCTCAACTATTTCCGCCATAGAGGATCTGGTCTCTGCTCCATCAGGATCTGGTGACTCTCCTGTGCAGCAGGCTGCAGCTCCGTCCGGATCTTCTACGCCTGCACCAACAGCTGCTCACACACGTATTCAGGATGGAACTATTCAACCTATTAATTATAAAACTAAATATGGCTTAGTTCTTTCCCCTGTTTCCACAGGTGAACCCCGCACTGTTAATGAGGCTCTCGCCGATCCAAAGTGGAAACAAGCTATGGATGAGGTATTTCATGCCCTTCAGAGAAACCACACGTGGCATCTTGTTCCTTATCGAGCAGGACAAAATGTGATTGACTGCAAGTGGGTCTATCGCATCAAACGCAGGTCAGATGGTACTATTGATCGCTATAAGGCCAGACTTGTTGCAAAGGGGTTTAAGCAGAGGTATGGACTAAACTATGAGGATACTTTCAATCCCGTTGTTAAAGCTGCCACTATTCACCTTGTCGTGTCCATTGTTGTGTCCAGAGGCTGGTGTCTCCGTCAACTAGATGTGCAGAATGCGTTCCTTCATGGCGTTCTGGAAGAGGAAGTCTATATGAAGCAACCTCCTGGGTTTGAGGATAACAACAAACCATATCACATCTGCAAGCTTGACAAATCATTGTATGGATTGAAACAAGCACCCCGAGCATGGTACTCTCGCTTGAGCTCCAAGTTACAAACACTTGGTTTTATTCCTTCCAAATATGATACATCCTTGTTCATTTACAATAAGGCACACATCATTATCTTTGTGCTTATTTATGTGGATGATATCATTGTCACAAGTTCCTCCAATAAGGCCGTAACAGCTCTTTTGCAAGATTTGCACTCAGATTTTGCTCTCAAGGATTTAGGTGATCTTCACTTCTTTCTTGGTATTGAGGTCAAACGAAACACAGAAGGTGGTCTTCATCTGTCTCAGGAAAAATATGCAACTGATCTTTTGAGCAAGGCTGGGTTGCAAGGTTGTAAACCATCTCCAACACCGCTTTCCAGCTCAGAAAAATTATCTCTTGCTGAGGGTGTTCTCTTGAATCAAGAGGATGGTACATCAGTATGATTGTCACCATTATAGAGTACTGAATTTTATGTCAGGTTACCTTGCGTAAATCTGTATGATTCTGCCATTGTGTTTTGCTTTGTTGAAATGCATTGTGGGTGTGTACAATTCAAAATTTGGTCAGGATTGGCAGATCGAACCGGAAGAGGAAGCTAGCCTCCTTGACCATAGTTCTTTTCCTTCTTGGAAGTTTCAAGACACTCAGGCACATTCACCGAGAACACGTGAGTCACAATGTTAAGGTGTTAACCATCTTCTAGAGTAGACTATAACTATACACAATGTTAAGGCCATGCTCCTGCCTTTGCCTGATTGAGGCGTAAGTGATTTCTTTGATCCGACTGATGCTCACGCCATGCATTTTTAATAGGAACGGCTAAAATGGTTTAAAGAATAACTATTAGAAGACACTTTGCCTGTTTTACTAAAACCAAGTTTTACTAATTATGTCCCTAAAAATATATAATTTTTGTTACGCTAACAAATTTCAGGTGGTTAGCCCTTTAAACGAGTTTATGGGAAACAGAATTGGCAAAAACTCCGTATCCAATCCAAACAACCCCAAGAAAGGTTTAATCCTATCTCACTAAATAAACAACCTAATCCTAACCGTATACCGATACTACTCATCTAGCTAGCCTTATACTGCAAGCACAAGTTAATTTTACTCCTCCCTAATTAACAGTACTCCTGAATGACAGATATAACTACTCCTGAATGACCAATTCTACTGGAGGGGTACTCCTTAACTGAAAAGATTTAAGTTAATTAAAGGAAAAGGCTTCAATTTATTTTTATTAACAAAAAATGTTTTAGTTAATTTGAGTTAACACAAAAGGTTTCAGTTAATTACTACTGGAGGAGTAAATTAAAAGGTTTAAGTTAATTAAAGGAAAATGTTTGAATTTATTTTAATTAATAAAAAAATGTTTCAGTCAAAGTTACAGTTAAAGAAGATAAGAGAATGCTCCTACTGTACTGAAAAAGAAGAGAGGGAGAGAGGACACTACTGCACTTGCTACAGAGTCTGTAGGGGGAACTACTCAAGCAGTGCACTGCATTGCAAGCAGTGCAAGGTCGCAAAATTGCAAGCTACTGCTGCTGTAAGCAAATTCTGTTAAAGCAAGTTATTTCTACTGGAATTTAAAGCAAGCACAGCTTGCACAATTCACAATAAAAAGGCAGGGTAAGGAAAGTGTAATGGTGGATGACTGAGTGATGCTAACAAATCAAAAAATGGACAATTTGCATAGGTTGTAAACAATTATCCCTCTGAATGAACGAATGAATGAAGCTCGCGATTGATTGCAAGAACAATTCCATGAATGATCTTAGCTGAATTTGACTGAATTGTCTTACCTGAATTTGACTGAATTATTCAGTCCATGGATGATCCAGTAACAATCGTAACAAAATCCTTAACTGAATTTGACTGAATTATGCACAAACATTATTCAGTCCATGCTAAAGTTTGAGATTTCTACAATTTTATCTTGACTGAATTATGCATCAGTAAGTTGCAGCAAGCATAACATGGTGCATAGCAGAGCATAACATGGAGTACCTTCCATGGCGACCCAGGAAGAAGCAGAGTTGGAGATGCATGTCCATGTCCATCCGGGAAGTGGCGCCTCCTGCCTATTTCCTTGGCCATTGTACTATTTTCCGGCGGGGGTGTAGGTGGAGGTGGAGGACGGGGGCGTAGGCGGAGGTGGAAGACAGCCGTCAGGATACTCCCTTTCTCCTCTCCTCGCTGCTGTAGTTGGTGGCCCTTCCATGGCGTTGCCCTGGTCATGGAGACCGGGGTCAGAGAGGGAGGGAGAAGAGACGGGGGTGGGTCAGAGAGAGAGAAGAGGAGGGATTCGTACCCATGGACCCATGGCTCCCTGAGCTCGCTGGCTAGGGATTCGGCTCCTCCGCCGCTGCGGCTGCGTGGTCGTGGAGGAGGATGGCGCTGTGAGGTGAAGAAGAAAGCCCCGATCCGCTGCTCCACATCAAGCGTCGCCGCGAAGCCGGCGTGGACGCACGTGGATCCAGCCTCCGCCGCCCAGAAGCTCGTCGTCGGCGCCTAAAAAGTCAAGCTTTTGACCTACGGTACGGGGTGCGCGATGGGAGGAAACGAGGTGCTTGGTGGTGGAGAGAAAGTGAGTCGAGGAGAGGCCGGTGACGGCGGCGAGGAGAGGCCGGCGACGACGTGGATCTAGAGGGGAGCAATAAGGGGTGGGTGAGAGGAGGATGAGATAGTGAGCTCGAGTGTGTGAGAGCAGTGGTGGGAGGGTATTTCTGGAAAGTGAAAAGTATTGGTAGCGTGAAGGGAAAAGGGCTAAGCGGTGAGGAGAGAGTGAGACTGGCCTCCTTTGGTTTGGAGGAATTTTGTAGGATTTTCATAGGATAGGATTTCTATAGGAAAAATTCCTTTAGAGCTCTTTGGTTTGTAGGAATGAAATCCTATTCCTATGGAGGAATTCTTCCTATCCTCCACATTTCATAGGAAAATAAACATTAGCCTAGACTCAATGGAAAAAATCCTATGGTGTGAATCAAAGGGCATCTCATTTTCTATTCCTATGCATAGGATTTGAGATGCATGTCATCTCATTTCCTATGACTTTCCTATTCCTATGATTTTTCAATCCTATGAACCAAAGGAGGCCTGAGAGTTTTTTTCAAGAATACGCCAATGACGTACCTTAACTTTATAGAAGACAGAAAGTTTAATTACAAGAAAGAGTGAGACTAAGAGTCACAACTGCACTTCCTTGGTTCCTAAATACGAAGTATAAATCATTTTAGAGATTTCAATAAAGGACTACATACGGAGAGCGGACGTCCTGAACGCAGCGGCATCTGGACGCTGCAATCTGACCACACGCTTTTCTCCCAGCGATCTGCGCATGGTCGGGCGTTAATTGGCATTACGAGTAAAATACCAGTCATAGGTCTGCAGGGTACCTGACTTGGCAGACGAAGCAGGTCCATAAAAAGGTTGACACGGTTTGAGATATTCTAATTACTAGTTGAGTGCCCGTGCGTTGCTATGGAACAATAAATTTATGTTACTCACCATTATTGCTAGCCGCTGACTCTGATTCAACCTTGTTAGTTGTCTCGCCACCATCGTTATAAATCCCTTGTCCCTCATCGTCGTCAACCAACGGAGGAGGGGTTTTCTGTCGCCCTATCAACCCCTCCACTAAAAGTGTTCATCGCATAAAATGTCGCATTATACTTTCTTGTCCTATACAATGTACCACTAAAACAAAATATATGTGCCTCATACTTGAATTTCAGCTAAACATGAACGAGTCAATATAAATTTATATCCTCATGCTCTTGATCAAAACTCATACAAGTTGAAGGATACTGGACCCCAAATAAATGCTCGAAGTTATTGAGGAACTATAAATTTAGGCAGAGATAATTATATACACGTGCAACACTATGAAACATCACAAAAATATAACAAAAAAATCTAATAGAGCATCTTACCTACATTCTCCCTCTTCAATCATGCATCATATTTCCTTCTTTCTTTCTCTATGTTTGCTCGGGTTTTTTTATTTAAGGGTTCCTCTATGTTTGCTCATGGTCAGCTCTGCAATATCTGCTCCAGTGGATTTTAGGCTAATCTATATAAGCGGCATTTTCTCAGTCGTTGTTTATGGCATTTCTCATTAGTTGTGATCTGGATCTACAAGGTAACAACTTTTCATGTGTACCAATGATTATGGGTGTGTTTGGTTTGTGCCCCAACTAGCCCCACCAATTTTTTGGCACGACCAAAGTGAGGGCATGGCCAAAATTTTGGTTGATTGTTCTTGTTTGGTTTAGAGCCAATGCACCTACCAATTTTTTGGCGAAATCACTGAGCTGTCATTTGGTTTGCTGTCAACTAACATAGGAAACTTTGGGAATTAGGATTAATCCATGCTTCATTTTATTCCAAGTCACAAAAAAACGTGACACGCCCTGCAAAAAAATGTGACATGATTTTTTTTAATAGCTACAATACACAGAAAGTAACAAAAAATGGGCATGCAAAAGCAATGTTACATTCGTCAAAACATATATCCCTTTTTTATTTTAGGTAAAAAGAAATTCCGTGCTTTTCAGAGTAGTTCTATGAGGTAGGGCTGCTACTCGACCGTACTAGTATAATAAACACATTAATTACTGCTTAGCGGATTAATAAACCTACACGGCTCATGCTAGTTTCGTGGTAATTAGGTAGCTATCTTCCTGCATGCACATGCGGGTTTGTTGAGCCAAAAAAGGAGTACCTATCACCAAACGATGAGGGAACGGGAGAAATATGCGGATCTACAAATCGCTTTCAGGGTAAATCGCGAGTTAATCGCTGCGATAATTAAGCAGGCCCCACGAAGGGAGCGGGCGAGGGCGCTGCCAATTTTTTGGCGGAGCTTTTCCGCGCCGCGAACTCGTCCGTGCGTTGGCAAGAATTGCACTGGCCCGTTGGCGGAACGTCGGGGGAGCCAAAATTTTGGCTGCTATCCAAGCGCTAGCCAATTTTCATGGGTTTGCCAATTTTTTGGTATGGCTGCTATTGGTTGCGATCCAAACACACCCTATTAAACAAAAATTGGGGAATCCATCCTTCTTTTGAAGTTATAACAATGTTTTCGATGCCTAAACCTGAGCTTGGCTAGCCAAATGATGGTCGCTCGTTAGATGGGCAAATAGAATTACAGTGATTCAGTTGGCTATTTTTATTAACGCTTGGATCTGGTTTCAGTGTACTAAATGATATGTGTACTAATAACAATTATTATGAATGACTCCCTAAAACAATTTTAAATGAGCACATCAATGTTATACCTGATAAAACAGACTTCATATACATATTCAATCTCCTACATAACAAGTTGCAACTGATCGGTGTTCAACCTCCATTACCATGTCCAAGGCATCCGATCTAGACCAAGTTGAGCTTTGCCTTCACCTGCTTCGCATGCTCATGCTTAGGTTGTGCTGCCCCTTTTCTTATATGCCACAAGAATTGAAAAGGATTAAACAACATGAATTGTTTGGTACAACAACCAATTAGATCAAACCTAATGACAATTCCTGAATCTCACAAGTTGTTTGCTATGGTATCCACAATGCAGTCATGATCACAATAGATCCCTACAAATCTTTATTATTAAATTAATCCCTCAAACCCACATGGAAATTTATCCTCAAAAAGCAGATCACCTAAGCTAGCACCACATTCCAATGCAATCTTTTGTACGTGCCTTAGCTGGGTCACAAACCATCTGGCCAGGCTCCTGATCCATCTTTGCCCTTATACTCTCCTCTCACTCCAATGTTTAACACTACACTCCAGCCTGCATAGTCAAAATAGATGTGTTCCCTTGAATAAAGAATGTTAACGGTACCAGCCATGTATACAGTATGTAAGCGCACAATAAAGATGGTAGCATGTTCTATCAGACATGTGTATGTAACACGAAAATGACCTACAAAGTTGGCGACAAAGCCCTAAAATTTGTTGGCGTGCTTGAATATATGGTGACAAAGCCCTAAAATTTCTCAATTTCTGTAGATCCCAAAGCTTGACACCATCAACAGTGGCATTTTAGGGGGATGGTAAAAATATCATAATAATGAAGGCATTCAACATTGTGCACATTGTTTTTATGGGGCATATGCATAATGGCAAGAAGTTACTATTTTCAGAGAAGGATATAGCAGCATTGGGTCCAACATGCCCCTCAAACTTTGAAATATCTAACTATTGACAAAAAAGAAGTTCCATTCGGAAATATATATGAAGTGCAGACATTTGTGACCATCTAAAACATATTCCTGACAATTGCAGTACGAACCTGAGTCTTCACATACAAAATTTTCATAAACTTCAGTAGTTCATGTTCCAAGCATGAGAACATTTAGGTGGAAAGACGCATATGTATATCCTGAAGCCTCTGCCAATCTGATAAAAAATTAGCACTGCATACACATGTATGCAAGTGCACACATGGGAACTGCTGAATGTAGCCTATGCGAGTGGACCTGTGAGAAGGCGGGAACATGTTAAAATATCATAGAAGCACCAAGGGCCATCCCTGGCAGCGGCCAAAAAATACTTTTGAATCACATGCACAGTAATAGCTTTGACCTGAGATTTTAAAATAAAAGAAATTCAGTTTAAAAACATGATTTGGTCAAAATGAGGAATATTTTACAGAAAAATGATCCCAAAAGGACATTAACTCTAGAAAGAGAACATTACTGACAATGGTGCAAATAGGGGCATATGAAAGAAACACTATCCAACAATAGAAGTATGGAAGTGTACTCCATGTCTGGTAAAAGAAGTTGCTATGTTATCCATACCATTCCTACCGTCAAGTGTCAAGATAGAGTAAAAACATATTTCTTGAGATATTAGCTTCTATTCTATATTAAGTGAATGGTAAACTTGGTTGCTCCAGAACTTAAATGACCAAATTTAAATTTTGTTCTTGAAGCTTCACAAGTTTCCCAAATTCTAACCATCAACTCAACTCATTGATGAATACACAGAAGCGTACCATTGAGAAATTACCTTTAGGGTCTCTAATGAAGAAGATGAAGTGCTTGCATAAACTGAAAAACTCTACTCCTCAAAGTGTTGGATATTTCATTCTACAACATTTCGTATCTGACCATCATTGGATTGCATAGCTAGCAGCAGGACCTCAGTGATAACCATTAGCTGAAACAACCTGTAGTGTGAAGATGACCCAGTAGAGCATGTAGGATATTATTATCTCAAAGAAAAAATGAAAAATAAATTGGCTGGATCCTCTTTTTTGTTTTAATTTGCGGCCCTATGTCTCATAGAAAGAGTAAAGGCAGTCTATTTTCAAGCCACTTTGCCTAATGGAAATATGAACCAGTAAGTTAAACAAGTGAGAATTAACTTCTCCTGTCCTAGATAAGAAGAACAAAATAAAGGCTCTTTTACAACCTATATCCTCCCCATTTGCAAAACAATTAGTGTCAATACATCTATCACTACAATTGATGACACCATTGCCATGCAGATCTAGGGAGGATGACACCACCGGAGCTGTCACCATGGTTAACTCAATAAAGGGCAAGCAGTGTGCTCCTGCTCTGCGTCTCTCGCCGCAAGCGTCCACGTCCACAGCTATGGGCGCTCACATGGCTGCCGGTGTTCGAATCCATCGCTAGGGCTGCACTTTCATGGGCAAACTGATTTAGGCATGATCTTGTTTTAAACTACATCATTTAATAAGAAAAAGAAGCACAATCCATGACAGCACAAATATGCAAAATAGCACAAATATTCCTGCAGAATCGACAATAGCACATTCTGTAAACACTATTGTACATAGTAGCAAAAAAATTGTGCACAATAACTCAACATTACGGCACACTCTCCACAAATAGCATTAAATATCTCACATTCTCTTGAAAGATAAAGAACACAAAGCAGTTGGGAGGGAGATAGATGCCACACTCGATACCTTTTATAGCTGCCAATGCATGGAGCAGCATGTTGCGCAGGAGATCAGGGGGGAGCTGGCTGTAGGGAGGAGAAAATGATATCCAGGCGGTGCTTGAACATAGAACGAGATGGCTGTGGAGGGTCGAGCTCGGGGTGGGGCTTGAAGATGAGGAGGTCGACAGCAGAGTCCGGCGCTTGAACAGTGTGGCCGTTCTCCATGGCCACCCGCCTCCCGTGCTTCCTACCGGCAAACACAGCAGTGCAGCCTCCAACTCCAGCCTGCACGCCCGCTTCGTCTGCTGCTGTACAGGGGCGGGGCCGCCCACAATAGAGACGAGGGTGGAGGTGAGACGACGGCTTGCCTGTTTGGCGATGACGATGCGAAGTGAGATGGGCCGATTGTGGCGGCAGTGCGTCCGGGACGAAGGAGGTGAGACGGCAGCTTGCCTGCTTGGGGACGGCGGTGCCAGGTGAGATGGCTCAGCAGCGGGGGCGGCGCGTCCTGGATGGCCGCAGCAAGGCGAGGAGGTGAGACGGCGTCTTGCCTCCTTGTGAGATGGCTCGGCCGTGGCGCTGCAGTTTGAGGAATGGCTCCTCGCGATGGATCAGGATCTAGACCGACGAAATGGCGTGCACAGGATGGTGGGCGCGCGATGGCAATTTTTCCAAGGAGAAAGATGCGATCGGGATGAAGGGGTTCCGAGAGATGGGGGCATGGGTGAGTTCATGGGTCGCGGTTGTTTTCTCTTTCGGTTTCTGTTTCTCAGCTTTGGTGGGTCGTGCTCGTGCGGGATGCCTCCAAGCAAAAAAAGAAAAAAGAAAATCGTGCGGGATGTGCGAGATAGCTATCGATAGGAGGAGGGTTAAAGCGAGGTTGAACCATCACGACATTCGATTCTCCTTTAACAGTAGAGATTTACTGTGGCGGATGGTTGGAGGTTGTGGGTGATTTGCTCCGTGCATGCCAGCGTGTTGTCCTTGTCTATGCCTCGTACGCGCTTGTCAGGTCGCCATGGAGTAGTTCTTACATGGCAGATCTCTAATTTTATTCAGTAGCGGTCAGACGCGGCTTGCACGAGTACCACGACGAGCATGAACACGCATAGCATTTGTGTGTTCTTGGTTCGCTGCGTGCCTGCGTACGTCCTGCAGTGCTTCCGCCATCCTGAACCTGACATTGTTGCCGCCCCCAGCAGTTTGGATTAGCAGATTGATGTCCACTCCTGTGATGAAGAACGCGTACTTGAAAATAACCAGTTTACTATTCCCCCTCTTGCCTCCTCCCTCACCCGCGTCGCCTCCTCGGCAGCGCCCAAGCTTACCCCGCCGGCCGGCCGCGTCGCCTGTCTACGCCCCATGTCCGCGGCTCGCGAGGCGCCGCCCCCCGCCCCGCCTGCGGTCTCCTTCCTGGAGGCCCTGCTCTCGTCTGCGGGGGCAGATGGGTATTCAAAGCCGGCGCGCATTGGTGCGCATTCAATGGAGATCTCCGGTCCTGCGATGGGGGGCCGGAGGATGGGGTTGTGGGAGGCCGCCTCCAGTCCATCGTGGTGGTGCCGCCGCGAAATCCCGCTGCTGCGCCAGAGACTTCAAGACCTACCGACCCTGCGCCAGCGCATTCAAGCCCAACCAACCCTGCAGAGCGCATTCATGGGGATGGGTGGAAGATGGTGGGGAGGGGGAGGCACCCCCCTTTTTACCAGCGCCCTCCTCCGAAATCCAGGCCTTCGCAATTCAAAGAGCTGTTGTTCAAGAAGGCCTGGGGAAAGTGCTTCCGGTGTCTTGAGCCTAAGCACAGGATAGCTAAGTGCACAAATCGTGAGCGGTGCTTGCTCTGAAGCGAGGTCGGGCATAGAGCGAGGTGGTGTGAGGGTGTGGGAAGGAAGAGGGCTCAGGGGGTTGCTTCCGGGGCTCGGCCGACGGGCGTGTTGCCGCCTCCTCCGCCGGGACCGCCTCCAAGCCCCGCCATCCGCATCCGGCTGCCAATGGAGGCCCCTCTGAGCGACCCGGAGGCGAGGCGGGGTATGGTCACCGCTACAGCTCGCAGGACGGCGGCTTTGGCGGAGGCGGAGAGGAAGCTGTCGAGATGTGCTGTGGTGGCGATAGTGGTGGGATCGCCGCTGCCGTTTGAGCTCGTGGACGTCAAAAGGGCGCTCGCGCTGCGATTCCGGATCTCGAAGGGTGCAGTCAAGGTCTCGCTTCGCGCCCTTGGCGAGCTGCTGCTCATCTTCGACGACGCGACAGTGCCGGACAAGGTGGTGGGAGGCCAAGGCCCCCTAGTCCTGGGAAGGGTCATCTTCATGGTGGCGCCTTGGTCTCGCTTCCGTCGTGCCTCGCCGGCCAGGCTGCGCTTCAAGGCAAGGGTCTGTTTGGAGGGTGTCCCGGAGCACGCGTGGGACGTCAACAGCGTCGCCACCCTGTTTGACCCCTCCATGCTTATTGAAGGGGTGGATTCGGAGGTGTGTTCTGAGGAGGATACTGGATGCTTCCGCCTTTGGGTTTGGATGGATGAGGTAGAGAAGCTCAAGACTAGGGGAGTGTAACAGCTTGAAGAACCAAGAGAGTTTGGCTCGCCGGTGATGCATTACCCGGAGTTGAATCTAATGGAGGAGGTGCTGCCGTGCTGGGGTCAGATTGGTTTGCTCAGCCACCCAGTGCTCATTCACTTGGATCACATCATCGATTTCTCCAATCCGCCAGACTTGAGTCCTGAAAGAGGGGTCAGCAGTAGCAGTGGGATCAGTGGGATTCCATCTGAGGATGGCACGGTGGCGGAGTGGCCAGGGAGATGGGGATACCGATGGTATCTCAGCTATGAAGATGGTGATTTCCCGCCACCGGCGCCGCGGGCAGTTGCCCATTCGCGGCTGTGTTTCACGGACAACGGCGGAGCTGGAGGAGGAGGAGGAAACGGGGGCAGGAGATCTTATGCCACCGGGGAGAACCATCGACTTGCCATAACCGGTCTCTCGCAGGCCGGAGGGAGACAACAGCGTGGTGCCGCGAGAAGGGAGGGAGGTCAAGGGAGTGATGGTGGTAGAAGGCATGAAGGGGTGCCGGCGACGCAGGAGCCACCGCTCATTGAGACCGAACTGGTGACTACTTCCTCGCCAGAGCAGGATCCGTTCGTTGGCTCCGAGAAAGCACCGATCATCGGCGGGCTGCTGCTGTCAGTACAAGAGGGGACGGAGGGGACCGTGAGCCAAGAGAGGAAGGGTGGAAGCGCAGCAGGCATGCTGTCCTCCGACGGGGGTGCCCTCTTCCATGAAAGGGGGAGCGATCCCTCGACTGACTGCATGGCACAGCCGGCTGGAGAGGAGCAGAGGGAGAACATGCTGGCGAGGCAAGAAGAGGAAAGAAGGACGAGCACCAGCCGAGCTTCAGGGGACGTGCATGCCCTCGCTCATGCAAGACTAAATAGTGGTGCATGCGAGTGAAGGAAATATGCCCTAGAGGCAATAATAAAGTTATTATTTATTTCCTTATATCATGATAAATGTTTATTATTCATGCTAGAATTGTATTAACCGGAAACATAATACATGTGTGAATACATAGACAAACAGAGTGTCACTAGTATGCCTCTACTTGACTAGCTCGTTAATCAAAGATGGTTATGTTTCCTAACCATGAACAATGTGTTGTTATTTGATTAACGGGATCACATCATTAGGTGAATGATCTGATTGACATGACCCATTGCATTAGCTTAGCACCCGATCGTTTAGTATGTTGCTATTGCTTTCTTCATGACTTATACATGTTCCTATGACTATGAGATTATGCAACTCCCGTTTGCCGGAGGAACACTTTGTGTGCTACCAAACGTCACAACGTAAATGGGTGATTATAAAGGTGCTCTATAGGTGTCTCCAAAGGTACATGTTGGGTTGGCGTATTTCGAGATTAGAATTTGTCACTCCGATTGTCGGAGAGGTATCTCTGGGCCCTCTCGGTAATACACATCACATAAGCCTTGCAAGCATTGCAACTAATGAGTTAGTTGCGAGATGATGTATTACGGAACGAGTAAAGAGACTTGCCGGTAACGAGATTGAACTAGGTATGGGATACCGACGATCGAATCTCGGGCAAGTAACATACCGATGACAAAGGGAACAACGTATGTTGTTATGCGGTCTGAATGATAAAGATCTTCGTAGAATACGTAGGAGCCAATATGAGCATCTAGGTTCCGCTATTGGTTATTGACCGGAGACGTGTCTCGGTCATGTCTACATTGTTCTCGAACCCGTAGGGTCCGCACACTTAAGGTTTCGATGACAGTTATATTATGAGTTTATGAGTTTTGATGTACCAAAGTTAGTTCGGAGTCCCGGATGTGATCACGGACATGACGAGGAGTCTCGAAATGGTCGAGACATAAAGATTGATATATTGGACGGCTATATTCGGACACCAGAAGTGTTTCGGGTGATTTCGGAGAAAACCGGAGAGCCGGAGGGTTATCGGAACCCCCCCCGGGAGAAGTAATGGGCCATATGGGCCTTAGTGGAAAGAGAGAGGGGCAGCCAAAGGTGGGCCGCGCGCCTCCTCCCCCCTGGTCCGAATTGGACTAGGAGGGGGCGGCGCCCCCCTTTCCCTCTCCCTCCCCACTTCCTTCCCCCTCCTAGTAGGAGTCCTACTCCTACTAGGAGGAGGACTCCTCCTTGGCGCGCCTATAGGGCCGGCCGGCCTCCTCCCCTTGCTCCTTTATATACGGGGGCAGGGGGCACCCCTAGACACACAAGTTGATCCACGTGATCATATTCTTAGCCGTGTGCGGTGCCCCCTTCCACCATAGTCCTCGATAATATTGTAGCAGTGCTTAGGCGAAGCCCTGCGACGGTAGTACATCAAGATCGTCACCACACCGTCGTGCTGACGGAACTCTTCCCTGACACTTTGCTGGATCGGAGTCCGGGGATCGTCATCGAGCTGAACGTGTGCTAGAACTCGGAGGTGCCGTAGTTTCGGTGCTTGATTGGTCGGGCCGTGGAGACGTACGACTAAATCAACCAAGTTAACGCTTCCGTTGTCGATCTACAAGGGTACGTAGATCACACTCTCCCCCTCTCGTTGCTGTGCATCACCATGATCTTGCGTGTGCGTAGGAAATTTTTTGAAATTACTACGTTCCCCAATAATGGCATCCGAGCCTAGGTTTTATATGTTGATGTTATATGCACGAGTAGAACACAAGTGAGTTGTGGGCGATATAAGTCATACTGCTTACCAGCATGTCATACTTTGGTTCGGCGGTATTGTTGGACGAAGCGGCCCGGACCGACATTACGCGTACGCTTACGCGAGACCGGTTCTCCCGACGTGCTTTGCACATAGGTGGCTTGCGGGTGACAGTGTCTCCAACTTTAGTTGAACTGAGTGTGGCTACGCTCGGTCCTTGCGAAGGTTAAAACAACACCAACTTGACAAACTATCATTGTGGTTTTGATGCGTAGGTAAGATTGGTTCTTGCTTAAGCCCGTAGCAGCCACGTAAAACTTGCAACAACAAAGTAGAGGACGTCTAACTTGTTTTTGCAGGGCATGTTGTGATGTGATATGGTCAAGACATGATGCTAAACTTTATTGTATGAGATGATCATGTTTTGTAACCGAGTTATCGGCAACTGGCAGGAGCCATATGGTTGTCGCTTCACTGTATGCAATGCAATCACGATGTAATGCTTTACTTTATCACTAAGCGGTAGCGATAGTCGTGGAAGCATAATATTGGTGAGACGACAACGATGCTACGATGGAGATCAAGGTGTCACGCCGGTGACGATGGTGATCACGACGGTGCTTCGAAGATGGAGATCACAAGCACAAGATGATGATGGCCATATCATATCACTTATATTGATTGCATGTGATGTTTATCTTTTATGCATCTTATCTTGCTGTGATTGACGGTAGCATTATAAGATGATCTCTCACTAATTATCAAGAAGTGTTCTCCCTGAGTATGCACCGTTGCGAAAGTTCTTCGTGCTGAGACACCACGTGATGATCGGGTGTGATAGGCTCTACATTCAAATACAACGGGTGCAAAACAGTTGCACACGCGGAATACTCAGGTTATACTTGACGAGCCAAGCATATACAGATATGGCCTCGGAACACGGAGACCGAAAGGTCGAGCGTGAATCATATAGTAGATATGATCAACATAGTGATGTTCACCAATGAAACTACTCCATCTCACGTGATGATCGGACATGGTTTAGTTGATTTGGATCACGTAATCACTTAGAGGATTAGAGGGATGTCTATCTAAGTGGGAGTTCTTTAAGTAAATTAATTGAACCTAAATTTATCATGAAACTTAGTACCTGATAGTATCTTGCTTGTTTATGCTTGATTGTAGATAGATGGCTCGTGCTGTTGTTCCGTTGAATTTTAATGCGTTCCTTGAGAAAGCAAAGTTGAAAGATGATGGTAGCAATTACACAGACTGGGTCCGTAACTTGAGGATTATCCTCATTGCTGCACAGAAGAATTACGTCCTGGAAGCACCGCTGGGTGCCAGGCCTGCTGCTGGAGCAACACCAGATGTTATGAATGTCTGGCAGAGCAAAGCTGATGACTACTCGATAGTTCAGTGTGCCATGCTTTACGGCTTAGAATCGGGACTTCAACGACGTTTTGAACGTCATGGAGCATATGAGATGTTCCAGGAGTTGAAGTTAATATTTCAAGCAAATGCCCGGATTGAGAGATATGAAGTCTCCAATAAGTTCTATAGCTGCAAGATGGAGGAGAACAGTTCTGTCAGTGAGCATATACTCAAAATGTCTGGGTATAATAATCACTTGATTCAATTGGGAGTTAATCTTCCAGATGATTGCGTCATTGACAGAATTCTCCAATCACTGCCACCAAGCTACAAGAGCTTCGTGATGAACTATAATATGCAAGGGATGAATAAGACTATTCCCGAGCTCTTCGCAATGCTGAAAGCTGTGGAGGTAGAAATCAAGAAGGAGCATCAAGTGTTGATGGTCAACAAGACCACTAGTTTCAAGAAAAAGGGCAAAGGGAAGAAGAAGGGAAACTTCAAAAAGAACAACAAGCAAGTTGCTACTCAAGAGAAGAAACCCAAACCTGGACCTAAGCCTAAAACTGAGTGCTTCTACTGCAAGCAGACTGGTCACTGGAAGCGGAACTGCCCCAAGTATTTGGCGGATAAGAAGGATGGCAAGGTGAACAAAGGTATATGTGATATACATGTTATTGATGTGTACCTTACTAATTCTCGCAGTAGCACCTGGGTATTTGATACTGGTTCTGTTGCTAATATTTGCAACTCGAAACAGGGACTACTAAGGATGAGGTGACCATGCGCGTGGGAAACGGTTCCAAAGTCGATGTGATTGCAGTCGGCACACTACCTCTACATCTACCTTCGGGATTAATATTAGACCTAAATAATTGTTATTTGGTGCCAGCGTTAAGCATGAACATTATATCTGGATCTTGTTTGATGCGAGACGGTTATTCATTTAAATCTGAGAATAATGGTTGTTCTATTTATATGAGTAATATCTTTTATGGTCATGCACCCTTAAAGAGTGGTCTATTCTTGTTGAATCTCGATAGTAGTGACACACATATTCATAGTGTTGAAGCCAAAAGATACAGAGTTGATAATGATAGTGCAACTTATTTGTGGCACTGCCGTTTAGGTCATATCGGTGTAAAGTGCATGAAGAAACTCCATACTGATGGACTTTTGGAACCACTTGATTATGAATCACTTGGTACTTGCGAAACCGTGCCTCATGGGCAAGATGACTAAAACACTGTTCTCCGGTACTATGGAGAGAGCAATAGATTTGTTGGAAATCATACATACAGATGTATGTGGTCCGATGAATATTGAGGCTCGTGGCGGATATCGTTATTTTCTCACCTTCACAGATGACTTAAGCAGATATGGGTATATCTACTTAATGAAACACAAGTCTGAAACATTTGAAAAGTTCAAAGAATTTCAGAGTGAAGTAGAAAATCATCGTAACAAGAAAATAAAATTCCTACGATCTGATCGTGGAGGAGAATATTTGAGTTACGAGTTTGGTGTACATTTGAAAAATTGTGGAATAGTTTCACAACTCACGCCACCCGAAACACCACAGCGTAATGGTGTGTCCGAACATCGTAATCGTACTTTACTAGATATGTTGCGATCTATGATGTCTCTTACTGATTTACCGCTATCGTTTTGGGGATACGCTCTAGAGACGGCCGCATTCACGTTAAATAGGGCACCATCAAAATCCGTTGAGACGACGCCTTATGAACTGTGGTTTGGCAAGAAACCAAAGTTGTCGTTTCTGAAAGTTTGGGGCTGCGATGCTTATGTGAAAAAGTTTCAACCTGATAAGCTCGAACCCAAATCGGAGAAATGTGTCTTCATAGGATATCCAAAGGAGACTATTGGATACACCTTCTATCACAGATCCGAAGGCAAGACTTTTGTTGCTAAATTTGGAAACTTTCTGGAGAAGGAGTTTCTCTCGAAAGAAGTGAGTGGGAGGAAAGTAGAACTTGAGAGATAACTGTACCTGCTCCCTTATTGGAAAGTAGTGCATCACAGAAAATTGTTTCTGTGACACCTACACCAGTTAGTGAGGAAGCTAATGATGATGATCATGAAACTTCAGAACAAGATACTACTGAACCTCGTAGATCAACCAGAGTGAGATCCACACCAGAGTGGTACGGTAATCCTGTTCTGGAAGTCATGCTACTAGATCATGATGAACCTACGAACTATGAAGAAGCGATGGTGAGCCCAGATTCCGCAAAATGGCTTGAAGCCATGAAATCTGAGATGGGATCCATGTATGAGAACAAAGTATGGACTTTGGTTGACTTGCCCGATGATCGGCAAGCAATTGAGAATAAATGGATCTTCAAGAAGAAGACTGACGCTGACGGTAATATTACTGTCTACAAAGCTCGACTTGTCGCAAAAGGTTTTCGGCAAGTTCAAGGGATTGACTACGATGAGACCTTCTCACCCATAGCGATGCTTAAGTCTGTCCGAATCATGTTAGCAATTGCCGCATATTATGATTATGAAATTTGGCAGATGGATGTCAAAACTGCATTCCTGAATGGATTTCTGGAAGAAGAGTTGTATATGATGCAACCAGAAGGTTTTATCGATCCAAAGGGAGCTAACAAAGTGTGCAAGCTCCAGCGATCCATTTATGGACTAGTGCAAGCCTCTCGGAGTTGGAATAAACGCTTTGATAGTGTGATCAAAGCATTTGGTTTTATACAGACTTTTGGAGAAGCCTGTATTTACAAGAAAGTGAGTGGGAGCTCTGAAGCATTTCTGATATTATATGTGGATGACATATTACTAATTGGAAATGATATAGAATTTCTGGATAGCATAAAGGGATACTTGAATAAGAGTTTTTCAATGAAAGACCTCGGTGAAGCTGCTTACTTATTAGGCATTAAGATCTATAGAGATAGATCAAGACGCTTAATTGGACTTTCACAAAGCACATACCTTGACAAAATTTTGAATAAGTTCAAAATGGATCAAGCAAAGAAAGGGTTCTTGCCTGTGTTACAAGGTGTGAAGTTGAGTAAGACTGAATGCCCGACCACTGCAGAAGATAGAGAAAAAATAAAAGATGTTCCCTATGCTTCAGCCATAGGCTCTATCATATATGCAATGCTGTGTACCAGACCTGATGTGTGCCTTGCTATAAGTCTAGCAGGAAGGTACCAAAATAATCCAGGAGTGGATCGACAGCGGTCAAGAACATCCTGAAATACCTGAAAAGGACTAAGGATATGTTTCTCATATATGGAGGTGACAAAGAGCTCATCGTAAAAGGTTACGTTGATGCAAGCTTTGACACTGATCCGGACAATTCTAAATCGTAAACCGGATACGTGTTTACATTAAATGGTGGAGCTGTCAGTTGGTGCAGTTCTAAACAAAGCGTTGTAGCGGGATCTACATGTGAAGCGGAGTACATAGCTGCTTCGGAAGCAGCAAATGAAGGAGTCTGGATGAAGGAGTTCATATCCGATCTAGGTGTCATACCTAGTGCATCGGGTCCAATGAAAATCTTTTGTGACAATACTGGTGCAATTGCCTTGGCAAAGGAATCCAGATTTCACAAGAGAACCAAGCACATCAAGAGACGCTTCAATTCCATCCGGGATCTAGTCTAGGTGGGAGACATAGAGATTTGCAAGATACATACGGATCTGAATATTGCAGACCCGTTGACTAAGCCTCTTCCACGAGCAAAACATGATCAGCACCAAGGCTCCATGGGTGTTAGAATCATTACTGTGTAATCTAGATTATTGACTCTAGTGCAAGTGGGAGACTGAAAGAAATATGCCCTAAAGGCAATAATAAAGTTATTATTTATTTCCTTATATCATGATAAATGTTTATTATTCATGCTAGAATTGTATTAACCGGAAACATAATACATGTGTGAATACATAGACAAACAGAGTGTCACTAGTATGCCTCTACTTGACTAGCTCGTTAATCAAAGATGGTTATGTTTCCTAACCATGAACAATGAGTTGTTATTTGATTAACGGGATCACATCATTAGGTGAATGATCTGATTGACATGACCCATTGCACTAGCTTAGCACCCGATCATTTAGTATGTTGCTATTGCTTTCTTCATGACTTATACATGTTCCTATGACTATGAGATTATGCAACTCCCATTTGCCGGAGGAACACTTTGTGTGCTACCAAACGTCACAACGTAAATGGGTGATTATAAAGGTGCTCTATAGGTGTCTCCAAAGGTACATGTTGGGTTGGCGTATTTCGAGATTAGGATTTGTCACTCCGATTGTCGGAGAGGTATCTCTGGGCCCTCTCGGTAATACACATCACATAAGCCTTGCAAGCATTGCAACTAATGAGTTAGTTGCGAGATGATGTATTACGGAACGAGTAAAGAGACTTGCCGGTAACGAGATTGAACTAGGTATGGGATACCGACGATCGAATCTCGGGCAAGTAACATACCGATGACAAAGGGAACAACGTATGTTGTTATGTGGTCTGACCGATAAAGATCTTCGTAGAATATGTAGAAGCCAATATGAGCATCCAGGTTCCTCTATTGGTTATTGACCGGAGACGTGTCTCGGTCATGTCTACATTGTTCTCGAACCCGTAGGGTCCGCACACTTAAGGTTTCGATGACAGTTATATTATGAGTTTATGAGTTTTGATGTACCGAAGTTAGTTCGGAGTCCCGGATGTGATCACGGACATGACGAGGAGTCTCGAAATGGTCGAGACATAAAGATTGATATATTGGACGGCTATATTCGGACACCGGAAGTGTTCCGGGTGATTTCGGAGAAAACCGGAGAGCCGGAGGGTTACCAGAACCCCCCCGGGAGAAGTAATGGGCCATATGGGCCTTAGTGGAAAGAGAGAGGGGTAGCCAAAGGTGGGCCGCGCGCCTCCTCCCCCCCTGGTCCGAATTGGACGAGGAGAGGGGGGGCGGCGCCTCCCTTTCCCTCTCCCTCCCCACTTTCTTCCCCCTCCTAGTAGGAGTCCTACTCCTACTAGGAGGAGGACTCCTCCTTGGCGCGCCTATAGGGCCGGCCGGCCTCCTCCCCTTGCTCCTTTATATACGGGGGCAGGGGGCACCCCTAGACACACAAGTTGATCCACGTGATCATATTCTTAGCCGTGTGCGGTGCCCCCTTCCACCATAGTCCTCGATAATATTGTAGCGATGCTTAGGCGAAGCCCTGCGATGGTACTACATCAAGATCGTCACCACGCCGTCGTGCTGACGGAACTCTTCCCCAACACTTTGCTGGATCAGAGTCCGAGGATCATCATCGAGCTGAACGTGTGCTAGAACTCGGAGGTGCCGTAGTTTCGGTGCTTGATCGGTCGGGCCGTGGAGACGTACGACTACATCAACCAAGTTAACGCTTCCGTTGTCGATCTACAAGGGTACGTAGATCACACTCTCCCCCTCTCGTTGCTGTGCATCACCATGATCTTGCGTGTGCGTAGGAATTTTTTTGAAATTACTACGTTCCCCAACAACGAGATGTGGGGTTTCGTGCAACAGTGGGGCCCGCAGAGGCAGAAGAACGGGGCGCTGACAGGCGTGAGCTCTTTGACCAGGAGGATGCACTGGTGGCTTGCAGTGGGGATGGTGTGGCGGGCGTCGGTGTGTATAGGCCGCATTTGCCACGCAAAAGCCCAGGAAGAAGGATGGGAGAGCCGGATGTTGGAGATGGTCAAGTTGGGCCGTCTTTTGCGGCCCAGGCCTTGTCGACCACTGATGGAGCTGGGGCTGACAAGGCTGGGACTGGAACACAGATTGAGGACCGACCTGACCCGCTGAGCCGCTTTCTCATTAGCTGTGTCTCCCCTCTCCCACACCTCTCCTTCCCACCCCGATGGCCGGCGGCGACTTGGGGCCTGGCCTGGCGGGGCTCGCCGCGAAGCGAAGCAGCGGCAGGCTGGCATCCAAGCCAACGGCGAGGTTGTCGGCTATGGACAAGGTGCAGTTCATCCTCCTCAAGAAGAGTGGCGTATGGGATGGAGAGGGGCTGCCTGCAACCCCGGCGCCGGCAGATCTAGAAAGGTATAGGGAGATGTTCAAGAAGCCGCTCCCTGGCAGCTTCATCGCAGCGGTGGAGGCCATGCTTGAGGCAACGGGGCCAGAAAAGCAGAGGAAAGGGGGCAAGAAGGGACTGGCGCAGGGTGTGCCGGTCTGATTGGTGCGTTGTTTGCAGCAAAATCGGTCAAGTGGTGTTCCTCCTAGTTTGCCAATGTTAGTGTTTTTCCTTCCCTCGCCTGTTAGTGCTGGCTGTGTGAGTTGTATTGTGGTTGTGGTGTGGTGGTGCTGCTCAGCTGTAATCCCCTTTGGGAGGAGTGGTAGAAGTCTAAATGTTCTGTTGGAATATGATGGTTGCCATGAAAGGAAGCTGCTTGAGAGGAGTCAAACTGTTTTATGGATCTCTCCATATTGAGCTGGAATGTGAGGGGTTTAAACAATCCCGCGAAGAGAAGGGCTGTGCAGATTTTTGTGTCTGACCTCAAATGCAACATAGTATGTTTGCAAGAAACGAAGCTCAACGATCCTTCAAATGGGCTGGTTGTGGAGGCACTAGGACCGAGATTCAAGGATAATTTCATCTCCCTCCGTGCGAACGGCCCTAGGAGAGGTGTGCTCATTGCTTGCAATGAGGATTTCGAGATAAAAAATGATCCATCTGCGGCTGGGGAGTTTTCAGTCTCGGGGATGATCAGGTGCAGAGCCAATGGGGAGAGCTGGTCCATCTCCGGCGTTTACGGACCGCAATTGGAAGAGGAGAAGATCCAGTTCATTGATGAACTGCGAAGGATCAAGATGCAAATGCTGCCGCGGTGGTTGATCCTCGGTGATTTTAATATGATCAGCAGGGCAAGTGATAAGAGCAATAACAATTTAAATCTGAGAATGATGGGGCGGTTTCGGGCTGCCATTGAGGAGATGGAGCTGATTGATTTCCCGTTGCTGGGAAGGAGATTCACATGGTCAAATGAACGGGAGAATGTTACTCACTCGAAGATTGATAGAATCATGGTGACAAATGACTAGGAGGCCAGCTTCCCTCAGTATCAACTATCGGCAGCCTCCACTAATATTTCTGATCACTGTCCCATTGTGCTAAAGAAGATGGAGTGCTCGCATTATAAGGCCTTCCGCTTTGAGAACCATTGGCGTAAGTGTTCTGATTTTCAGGGAGTGGTTCAGATGGCATGGAACAGAGAGGTGAAATCTACTGATCCTATTCGGGTTTTGCACACCAAGCTTTCCAGAACCGCGCAGGCTCTGCGTCTTTGGAACAAGAAAAAGGTACGATGGGCTAGTTTCATGTCGAGCCTGGCGAGTGAGGTGATCTTCAGGCTTGATTTGGCGCAAGAGGAGAGGGATCTATCCGCTGAGGAGAGGAGGCTGCGTGCTATGCTGAAAGCCAAGTTGTTGGGCCTGGCGGCTATTGACAGAGCTAAATGGAGGCAGAAATCGAGGCTAACTGATATAAGAGAAGGAGATGCCAACACTAGGTTCTTTCAAATCAGAGCTAGTGGAAGGCGCCGCAAGAATCACATACCAAGTTTGAACGGAAGGAGTGGAAGAGTGACTGATCATGAGGGGAAGGCTCAGATCCTATTCGATAGATTCAAAAGCATTATGGGCACACCGTTCTCGAGGACCACAAAAATGAATTGGGAGGCCATGGGATTGCCAAGGCGAGATCTGCAGCACTTAGACAACCCCTTCACCGAGCATGAGCTGCACGCGGCCGTAACTGAGATGCACGGTGAGAAAGCACCTGGGCCGGATGGGTTCACGGGGATGTTTTTCAAGCATTGTTGGCAACTGATTAAAGAGGACCTCCTTGCTGCGGTGAATTGTGTTCACTCGCTCCATGGACACAACTGGAAGCTGCTAAATACCGCAAATATTGTGCTGCTGCCCAAGAAGGACGATGCTCAGGAGGCAAGTGACTTTAGGCCGGTGAGTCTAATGCACAGTGTTCCAAAAATTGTCAGCAAGATGTTGGCTTCCCGCTGATTCCTGAGATCAAGGGGCTTGTCACAAATAATCAGAGTGCCTTCATAAGAGGAAGGGCTATTCAAGACAACTTCCTGTACGTCAAGAACGTGATCAAGGCTGCTCATTCCACAAAGTCGCCCTTGATATTCCTGAAGCTTGACATCGCCAAGGCTTTTGATTCGGTAAGCTGGGCATACCTGATGGAGGTCCTGGAGGCGATGGGGTTTGGTCAGAGATGGCGCGATATGATTTCACTGATTTTGTCCTCCACATCATCAAGGGTGCTTTTAAACGGAATACCTGGCTCACCTTTTGTTCACTTGCGAGGGCTTCGGCAGGGAGACCCTTTGTCCCTGCTGCTTTTCATCATTGCCATGGAACCATTGCAGCGGCTCCTATCGATGGCTGCAGAGCGAGACATTCTATCCCCACTGAGATCTCAGATTACCCGCTTCCGCTCCAGCTTCTATGCTGACGACGCGGCTCTGTTCATCAACCCCACCATGGATGATTTTCTTGCAGTTCAGGCCATTCTCAAGATCTTTGGTAATGCTTCTGGTCTGTCCACTAATATCAGCAAAACGGTGGCGTATCCCATTGCCTGTGATGAAATTGAGCTGGACCCCATGCTGGCTGTGTTTGGTGGGATTCAAGGGGCTCTCCCATGTAAATATTTGGGATTGCCTCTAGGTGTCAGGAAGCCCAGGAGGGCCGAGGTGCAGCCGGTTCTGGACAAGATGGCGGGAAAGCTATCGCCTAGGAAGGGTAGATTGCTAAACAGGATGGGGAGACTGGTTTACATCAACTCGGTGGTCACCAGCACGGCCATTTACTTCTTAACAGCCTTCCAACCGGATAAATGGTTCATTAGAAAGGTGGACAAACTCAGGAGAAATTTCCTATGGGAAATTGAAGAAAGAGCGGCTGGAGGCAAGTGTCTTGTAAACTGGAAGCGGGCCTGCTCCCCCAAGATTGTTGGTGGGTTAGGTATCAAGAACATCGAGTGTTTCAGTCGGGCCTTGCGCTTGAGATGGGAATGGTTCAGATGGGATGACGTCGATCGACCGTGGAAAGGATCTCCTACTCCGTGCGACGCCATTGATAGACAGTTGTTCTCGAGCTGCTCCTCTATTCAGTTGGGTGATGGTCAGCTTGCGCTGTTCTGGATGGATAGATGGATGCATGGGGAGGCCCCTTATGTGATTGCACCGAAGATCTTCAAGCTGGCGCGTTTTAAAAGAATTACTGTCAAAGAGGCTTTGACAAACGGCCGGTGGATGCAAGGTTTACAAAGAATGAACAACGAGGAGCAGCTAGCACAATTTGTCAGAATTTGGGAGGAGGTTCAGCAGGTGAGCCTTTCGGAGGCAAAGGATGTGATCAGGTGGTCACTCACGGCAAACGGCTCCTACTCTGCATGCTCTGCCTATGCCATCCAGTTTGCGGCCGGGATCGAGCAGCTGGATCTGGAGAGAATATGGAGATGCAAGATGGAGGGGAAGGTCAAATTCTACCTTCGGCTACTCCTGCAGAACAGAAATTGGACGGCGGATAGACTACTAGCGCGGAATTGGCCACATAATGATCGATGCAAGTTGTGTGATTAAGAGGCTGAATCTACAATGCATTTGACGCGGGGGTGTTCTTTTGCAAAGGAAATATGGTTCCACTTCCACGGATCTAACAGTAGGGTGTGGCGTATTGCGTCTTCGGCTAGCTCGATTATAGACTGGTGGAGAAGGCTATGCTCCGCACGCGGTCCGAAGAACAAGGTACAGGAGGATATCACGTTGGCGGCCTACATCGCCTGGCACCTGTGGAAGGAACACAACAAGAGGATCTTTCAGCAGAAGGAATTGACTGTGTTCATGTTGGCTGATTTAATCAGCGATGATGTAAAATTATATGTTGAGGCAACTGGTCAGGATCAGGTTATTGCATAAAATCTGCCCTGTGAGAAACATTGTGTGTTCTTGAGCAGTCCCTATCCTATCCGGGGACATGTCCCAGAAGGATGTTGTACTGCTTGATTTTTCCTCTCTTCCATTACAATGCAAAAGCAGAGCTCCTGCTATTCCCGTCAAAAGATCCTCCCAAAGCCAAAAATCACATGGTCCGTGGTTCTGCACGTCCCAAACGAAAATGACATGTGCATGTTAAATCAACAAGCTAGTTACTTACTGATTGACTCGGGCACTTGTAGAAATGGATGCCAGGGAGCACAAAGTTGTACAGGTGCGTGCTCTTCTATATAGCTGGTAAAAAGAAATTACGTCCTACACTATCGCAATGGCACACAACAATGGTATCTGCGTTCATACTGCCAGAATCACGAAGGCCCACGCCTGGGGCAACTGTCGGCTCCATACTGACATTTGCAGCATGCACTTGCTTTTGTGTCAGGTTATACTGCCTATAATACATACTCCCTCCATTCCAAAATATAGCGCGTCCTCGATTTCCGTGTTTCAACTTTGACCATTAATTTAATCAACAAGACCGACTGCGGCAGGCGAAAAAATTATACCAATGAATTCGTATTCAAAAAAAGTTTTTAATTATATAATTTTTGATCCCGCCGCAGTCGGTCTCGTAGGTTAAATTTATGGTCAAAGTTGAACCTCGAAAAGCGTGGGCGCGCTATATTTTGAAACGGAGGGAGTATATATATACGCTACAAAACGATGTCTGACACCCATATACCCTAGCAGCCTACTCTGATCCGAATCACGAAGGCCTGCGCGCCGTCGATGGCGTGGGATCAGATGCCGCTGCGTCCAGTGCTGCACTTCCCACTACATATGGATGTATAACGATATGTTTTAGAGTGTAGAATCACTTATTTTACTTTGTATGTAGTTCATGTTCGAACCAAGGTATTTAGGAACAGAAGGAGTAGAACCAAGGTATTTAGACGCTCTGTGAGGGCTATCAAATTTCTTAGATGTATGTCCTTTTAACCTTTTATTTTCCATGTTGCATATGAATTATGATACTATTTCCAAGAAAAAAATTGTAGTACTATATTTAATTCATATAGTTGTATATGTATTTCATTTTGCAGAATGTGTCACTAATAGATATGAATATTGTTAATTCATGTCGAGTTATCTTTTTACATCATATTTTGTATTCCCGTGACAATGCACAGGCATTCAACTAGTTATATATGGATGTTTCATTAGATGGTCACTGTGGCATTTGGCACTTGCACCACCCTGACGCTGACGCTGACAATGACGGTACAAGCGCGTCGGTCCAAACAAAGGCCTTTTTTTTTTCCTTACGAAGATATATCTCCAAACTTCGATTTGCCCGTTGGTCATTGGATTGCGAATGATAGGTTATGTTCAGTGTGCATCAGTTTTAACAAATCCAGTGAAAATATGCCAGTGAATCCGGTAAAAAAATGATGCTATCCCATGTAGCTTCACCACCATCTTGCCATCATCTAAAACTCTAAGCTCCCTCGATGGGAGCTCTCATGGTGAATCGTGGGTGTGGAGAGTGTATAGGACCCTGTTTACAGTGGGTTATAGTTTTGTGTGGGCAGCTGGGTTTCTTGTGCGTCCATTTTGCTTTCGTACGTCTCCTTCATGTAGCGTGGAAGATTGTTGATGGCCGGGGTTAATCAGATTAGCTAGGCGCTGCATGCCTTCGTGGGCCGCTGAGTTTGCTCTGTTGTGCCTCCAGGAGAGGTCGGCTGTAGCGGCATGTCGGGATGACGGGTTGAATTGACAATGTTATAAATTAAATTGCTAAGAGTGCTATGAAGATATTTTAAGCCTATGGGCTTTATTTCAAATTAGTAAATGTTTTTAAATCTATGAATACTCTCTAAATTCCCACGCATTTAAAAAAATCATGGTTCTTTAATTTACAACATTTTTTAAAATCCAAGATTTTTTTAAATATGCGAACATCTTTTTATTTGACAAAAAATAGCCGGCTTTTATAAGATAACAGTGGAGTGAGAGCAAACACAATCTCTACTCCTAATGGAGCAGTTGGTAGTCTCGCTTTCAGGTTTTTTTTCGTCCCACCACTTTCGTCCGGGTTTTTTCGTAGGTTAACCATCGTAGATTTTTTTCGTCGCCTCCCCCACTTCATCGGTTTATTTTTACTTCACCCTCTCACACAACGAAAAAAACTGAACGGATCAGAACTTTCCATACGGACGTAAATTATTTAGTAATGTCTTTATGTAAAAGAATCAATCACAATCAATTTTTAAAGATCAAATCTAAATTAATTAATCTTCATAACGTTTATTTTCTTCCGAATCACGTCCATAACTTTCCTTTCTTGTTTGGGCAGAAACTGTTTGGTAGCAGAGATTAGGAAGCTTCCTATGAGTGTAGTAATAGGAAGTATTCTTTTTCTTGATGATTCGTTTCCATGCATGATGATAGTAAATTAGGCCAACATTCACCACTATTTATCAACGTCATCAATCGTATCCATTCCTACCAGTTTTAAGGGAATCTGCTCGCTATGTCTTTTTTAAGGGGATCCGCTCGCTAAGTCGTCGTCGCACGTTATTTTCACAAGCAATTTCCCTAAAAAAGGCGTGGGTATTGGTAGTTGAACGCCCGCTAGGTTTTCCGCCTGTCCCATCCTCGCGTTGTGCCGCCGCCACCCGCCGAATTTCCAGCCGCCCGAGCCCGTTAACTTCGCCAGCCATCGGGTCGACTGCCCCCGCTCCAAACCCCCATCCCCGAGCACTAGCTATCGCCGCGTTGCCGCCCCAAGCTCCACGCCACCGGTAACGAATCAAGCGCCGTCCCGACACCGCCGTCGCCGGCCCAGCACCTCCAGCCTTGCATGGACAGCTTCAATGTACAGTCTCCCTTGCTGCCTCACCTTCTGCCAGCGCATGCAGCGGCGGGGTTGGACGCGTGCGTGCTTGCTAGCTTGCTCTCCGTGCGTACGTACTTGCTCTGCGTGCGTCGCACCGGCCAATGCGCATAATGCGTGTGTGCCTGCTTTTCTGTATGTGTATGGCAGCGTGATGCGTGTGTGCGTTGCTGTGTGTGTATGATATAGATGGCCCGAGTGTGTGCATGCTGTGCTCTGCTCTCTGCTGATCTATGTGTTGGTGCTTCTGCTATATGCTCATGTCATACAAATGAAATTTCTGTTAATCTTCTGACACGTTGAGTTGGTTCTCTTTGTCTTCTGAGAGGGTGAATGCAAAGCAGTCTATTAAGTCAGGCACTATTGCTGAGCTAAATTGACAAAAAAATATTGGTAGCCATAGTTGTAGTTTAAGTAGTAGCGAGTTGTCTGATATGTATAAAGAACCCGTTGCAATTGAGTCCATTGCTAAATTGACAAAAAAGGCCGCCAGTATCACTTGATATATATGAGAATATTAAATGTATTATTAACATGATTAATATTAAACTCTTAAAGTTAATGTGACCCCGTTGCAACGCACGCACGTTCTTCTAATATTACTAAGCATGCGAGTGGAGTAGAGAGCTGAGCTGGGCTAGCGTGAGATTTGTGGGCCAACCCATGTGAACTTTATATCAGCAATTCTACCGTTTCACCTTGAAATATGAGTTCAGCTCCCAAGGGGCTAACACAATGGCCACCGTCTTACATCATGGTCAAAATATGTAAAGACACCACACCCATTCATCCAACAACTTCATTTTTCTCTCAACACAAATATTGTCTTTATGGGCACTCTAGCACGATATGTGAATGCAAAAAAACACCATCGTAATATAATTAAAAATCAGGTGCACACGGGTAAAATCAAAACAAAATAATCAACCACAGCAACTTGCTAGAGAGAAATATTCCACGAGTGAAAGTGGCGCGGCAAAGCGCACGTTAGCCTCTAGTGCATATCTGAAATTGGAAGAGCTTGGAGCTTAACAAGCTGGAGACGTGTGCTCATGTTTCACAAGATGACAAGTCTCCTATTGGCACAATATTCTTCACATCAAGCTTGTCATAGGGCTAGTAAAAGGATCGCTGAGGCATTCATAAAAAAAATGAGACCAACCCAAAAGCTAATCCTCGTTTGCTTTTCTTTATAGAAGAAACTTCGTGAGCATCGCGCGTCCATGCCGGGACTCAGAGCGTGTTTGTTTTCAGGGACTTGTTGGTTTAGGGACTTAAAAAAGTCCCTATAAGTCCCATCTAAACCGAACAGGAGGAACTTATAGAGACTTAAAGTGGGCATTTGAGACTTATGAAATAGGACTCTCAAGGAGGGACTTATACGGACTTATAATTATAGTATGGTCTTTTAATCCTTGTTAAGTCCCAGGAACCAAACAGTTAGAGACTTTTTAAAGACTTGGGACTTATAAGTTGGGACTAAAAAAAGTCCTAGGACTTACCAAACAGGGCCTCAAGCTCGGGTGAGCTGACAGCAACCTCAGCTGCTCAGCCAACAGGTCGACGCTCCATCCTCACTTGAGGCATTCATAAGTTGCATGAATTGCGGAGTACAAATTATATAATAGCAATTTGGTGCACGAGCGATGCTATGCACACGATGGTGTCCGAACGATTTGTGAGCGATCATATATATATCAGTCCGTCCATGTACATGAATGAAGTGCATTCGACGGCTGGATTCGGCGTTGTTCCACTGTCGTGCATGGCGTGTCGTCCGCAACACTGGGCACTTTCGTTTGGTGCACAGTCTAGTGTTCTGTGCCACCTAGACTCGACCGCAACACTGGGCACAAATCTTTAATCTGTAAGCACCAATAGACGATGGATACATGCACAATATATCTCGTGCATGATAGAAAATCATTTCTGTTTCTTCAAGCAATCCCAAAGTCGTGTCCACAGTGGCAGGTGCAGCTCAAGGAGACCACGGGTCCACGGCTTAGCAACCAGATGCAGCGTGGCCTTGAGCCGGACGGACAACCCATACAGCTCGCTCATGTCCAGCTTCGCCCCGGCCGCCGCCGCCGGCAGCTCCCAGTCGAAATGGTACAGCAGGCTGGCGAGCGCCAGGTCGATCGACGGCACGGCGAAGCCGACGCCGGGGCAGCCCCTCCTTCCGGCGCCGAAGGGCACGAACCTGAAGTCCTGCCCCAGGACGTACTCCGCCGGGCCATCCGCGAACCTCGCCGGGACGAACTCCTCGGCGCGCTCCCACGTCGCCGGGTCGCGGCCGATGGCCCACGCGTTGATCACCACGCGCGTCCGCGCCGGGACGCGGTAGCCCAGCAGCTCCGTGTCCTCCAGCGTCTCCCGGGGCAGGAGGAGCGGCAGGGGCGCGTGCAGCCGGAGCGTCTCCCTGATCACGGCCCTCAGGTAGCTCATCTTCTCGAGGTGGTCCTCGGTGACGTGGCCGGCGCCATTGACGGCCGCGCAAACCTCGTCCTGGAGCTTGTGCATCTCGGATGGGTTGTTGATGAGCTCCGCCACGGCCCATGTCAGAGTCGTGTAGGTCGTGTCGGTGGCCGCGGCGAACATGTCCTGTTTCATCAACCGTGTAGAAAGGCATAGGGTTACATTTCATTTCATTGATTTGATGATGGTGATGGTGAAGCTAAATAGTTGTAGCGCCAACGTTGCGTACCAGGATAATGGCCTTGATGCCGACCGTGTCGAACCGGACACCCCCGGAGTCTTCTCCATCGTCCTCGCTGACGTCCAGCAGCACGTCCACGAAGTCCCGGTGATCGTCCTCCCCGTCGCCAACGAGCCGCCGTCCTCTGCCGAGACGCCGCTGGCGGTGGTCGGAGATGACCCGCTCGAGGAGCCCGTCCATCACCTTGCGCGCCCGTGCCACCTTGGCGTCCAGCCCCATGAGCGTATCCACCCACGCCAGCCACGGGACGAACTCCCCCACCGTGGCCGAGCCCAGCAGCTCCTCGAACTCGGCGAACACCTCCGTCAGGTCGTCGTCGATCCCGTACCCGCCATCGTCGCCGAACGCGGCCCGCGAGATGACGGCGCTGGTGTAGGATATGAGCTCGTCGGTCAGGTTCACGACGTTATCCTCGGGCCGCGAGCAGCAGGCGGCAGCGCGCTGGACGCGGTCGACCAGGGCGCCGGCCTCCTGCTCCCGGACGCGGCGGAAGGAGGCCACGCGGCGGGCGCTGAGGAGGTGGAGCACGCACACGCGGCGCGCCTGCCGCCAGTACTGCCCGTAGGGGGCGAAGGCCATGTCGCGGCCGTACAGGAGGCGCTCCGCCATGCGCACCGCGGGGCGGCTGGCGAAGGCCAGGTCGTGGGTCTTCATGACCTCCAGCGCCGCGTCCGCCGAGGAGGCCACGACGGTGGGCACGCCGCCGAGGCGCAGGAGCATGACGGGGCCGTGCGCCTCGGCCAGGGACCGGAGCTTCCGGTGCGGCAGGGAACCGAGAAGAGGGAGGTGGCCAAGGACGGGAATGCCCCATGGCGACGGAGGCAGGCGCGCGCCGCCATTGCTGCGGGATGGACCAGGCTTCTCGGTGAGGAAGAGGAGGAAAGAGACGAAGATCGGCACGAGCAGGGTGAGGAGGAGCAGGGGTGAATGCAACAATGCAAAAGGCGACGAGGCGTCCATGTATATGTCGCACTGCGACGCGGGTACAGTGCACTCTGCTCATGTTTATATTAGTTGATGTGCGTGTCTTTCTTTCTTCCCTTGCCACGTCTTGTGTGTGTTCTTTCGCATCTTTTCAACTTAGGTGATGTGCATGTGTTCTAATTGGATGTGCAATCACAGTAGGGTTCATTCTTCGGTGGCCGTCCATTTGTGCGTGTCCACTGAGTTCACTCTAACCTTATCGCTTCAGACGATCCATCCCTTTCATAATTTCTATCCAAAATACAGAAAATGAAGAAAGAAGTCCACATCACCCCCTGTGGTTTCAGAAACCGGCTAACCCACCCCCCAACTCTGAAACCAGTTAACTAATCCCCTGAGATATCTAATACCAGCCAAGGCACCCCCTAATCCCAATTAAAGTGGTATCTGCCGATGGTTTTGCTTGCGTGGCTGTACAGGATGGCCACGTCGGCTTGGTAGGGTGGGTCTGAGACTTAACTGCTCCTCCGGTTTGTTTGGGCATCGTCTCCCTTATTTCCTTTCGACGAGACGGCGGCGGGGCAAGACGGGATGATCGCCGCTTGAAGGTAGCAGCGCGACGACTCCAGGAGTCCAGGTTAGGCGCTCATCTCTTTCATGCCCAGCACACACGTATTTCTCTGTGTTGACTACACATTGAAACTTGCACACATGCAAGGCTGCAACGACCCTTTCTGAATTTAGATGTCAGACGCCAACTATATAGTCCTCGATCAGTCCGGTGATTAGTACTAACGCACCATAGTTTCACCCGAGTAGTGTTTGCTGAGTTAATGTATGTACACCAAAATTATCTCTATGCACTTGAACAGTCTAGGTTCTGAAGATTTTAAAGGACTTTTTTCAAATTCAGAAAATACGATTTGGGTCCCTTCAGACCACTGCCATTTTACTAGTTTTGTTATTTTTTCTCTATGAGTAATCTCGACCGACGTCTTAGTATTTTCTCAATGGTACTTGTGTGATCACAATTAAACAACTAGTCGGCCGTCGAGCTACAGTACACATTGAAATAGCTACTCTGCAATCAGCAGTTTTCTTTCAGAAACCTGCTGGACTTAACAGTCCATAACCCAGGTTGATGCCTGTCTGCATGTACTTTAGAAGTAATCAACTTTTGCAAAATGCCTTGTGTATTCCAGGATGCATGCATACCTTTAGCATGAGCATGACAGGGGCATCATAAATTTTGAAATACACTAAACTCATATAAACTCTGGTACGTATGTGTCGGAGTAAATAGCCATGGGTAGCCTAGCCGGCTCCCCTTGGCCCTTCTGAAAAAAGTTACGAGCCCGCCCGGCTCTCAAGAATCAAAGACATGGGTCCGCCTTCCCCTCGCTGGCTGCCACCCAGGCCGGTTCTCGGAAGGCGGTCCGACTTTAGCCCTCATGAGAAGGCCGACTCCAAGAAACCGGCCATGAGAAGGCCGACTCCAAAAAGCCGGCTCCCCATAAAGCGGTCCAGACCGTACTCACAAAAGTTTGCACCCACCTAATGGCGGTGCGAAGGGGCGTGGCTACAGAAGAGCCTGCCACCCCCGAATCCCGGAGCACGCCTGGCACAGTGCGCCGTACGGGGTAGGCATGACCCGTCCGGCGCAGCACTGTTGCCATGTTGACCCTGGCATCACCCACGACGGGCTGCCAGCATGGCCCACAGGCGGTGGGCCCCTTTGAGCAGAGAGACGCACGAAGGCGGCCACGCCTCCAACCAGTCGGCCCAAGACAGAGCCGGCTCCCCGCAGCCGGCTTGCCGCCTCCCTCGAAGAAGACGCCCCATTAAGGAGACAAGACGCGGTAAGGCTACAGCGATCGCCTGACAGGCGGCGGTACTGTAGCCACGCTTACCACGATGAAGCTCACGTCAACAAGATGAAGCCACAGTAACCAGCCGCCGACCAGGCCCTGGACAGTGGGGCCTTCCTGTCGACCAAGGGGCCGGCAGCCGGCGGGACCCACCAGTCGGCGGGCCCCAGCAGCCGGCGCAGAAGCCGGCGAGCGCAGTCACAGACGGCTGGGCCCCGCGCCCAGTCGGATTACCATTGTACCCCCGGAGGGTAGGCCTATATAAACCCCCCGGAGCACCCATGCAAAGGGTT
>NC_041384.1:151097515-151098628 GCF_002162155.2 Triticum dicoccoides | reverse complement strand
AAGCAGGCTAGCCGTGCCCTTCTTCCTCCTCCCCCCAAACAGCTCAAGGAGCGTTGTGTAGCTACTTGATTCATCTAGTGAGCATGCGGAGACCCCGCAGAGCAGCAGTAGGGGTGTTATCTCCATGGAGAGCCCCGAAGCTGGGTAAGATCCGCCGGCGTGCATGTCTTCGCCTTATCCCGCTTCCAGGCACCGGCGATGTCTTACTGGTTCTCACAATGATAAGCCACCCGTTGGCATATGTCGCACCTACCACCCGACAGTATGTTTTAGAAATTTGTAAGTATTCAGAAGCAATAATAATTTGTGTTGCTACACTCATTTTAACAGGATGGTTTTATGCTTGATTGTACATTAAGTTAGAGGTTTGACTATTGAAACAGTTTATATCCGGAGGGCCTATGTATGTGCGATTTGTCACTGGTTTGATTGCATAGGGATTCGATCTTATATATGTGCAGAGCGCTTATATATGTGTTGTATTTTGTTGTTATTTCGCAGATATGAAACCACTCGGTTACCTATCTGTTCGGCAGGCAGAACAAGGAGAGGGACAATGAGAGGAACAATGTTCAGAAGAGAAGAGAAATTCAGAGGAATGTAGAGGAGATGTAGAGGAGATGCATGAGGTAGCTGAAGATGCACATGTATGTTGGGTTTCGTAGTAATTTCAAAAAAATTCCTACGCACACGCAAGATCATGGTGATGCATAGCAACGAGAGGGGGAGTATGATCTACATACCTAGTAGATCGACAATGGAAGCGTTTGGTTGATGTAGTCATACGTCTTCACGATCCAACCGATCAAGCACCGAAACTACGGCACCTCCGAGTTCTAGCACACGTTCAGCTCGATGACGATCCCCGGACTCCGATCCAGCAAAGTGTCGGGGAAGAGTTCCGTCAGCACGACGGCGTGGTGACGATCTTGACGTACTACTGCTGCAGGGCTTCGCCTAAGCACCGCTACAATATTATCGAGGACTATGGTGGCTCGGGGCGCCGCACACGGCTAAGGAATAGATCACGTGGATCAACTTGTGTGTCTCAGGGGTGCCCCTGCCTCCGTATATAAAGGACTAAAGGGGGGAGGCGGCCGGCCAAGGAGGGCG
>NC_041384.1:151059820-151097252 GCF_002162155.2 Triticum dicoccoides | reverse complement strand
AGTTGGAATAGGATTCGCGGAGGGGGGAAAAGAGAGAGAGGGGCCGGCCCCCTCTCCTTGTCCTATTCGGACCAAGGGAGGGGAGGGGCGCGCGGCCCATGTAGGGCTGCCTCTTCTCTTTTCCACTAAGGCCCATCATGGCCCATTTAGCTCCCGGGGGGTTCCGGTAACCTCCCTGTACTTCGGTAAAATCCCGATTTCACCCGGAACACTTCAGGTATCCAAACATAGGCTTCCAATATATCAATCTTTATGTCTCGACCATTTCGAGACTCCTCGTCATGTCCGTGATCACATCCGGGACTCTGAACAAACTTCGCTACATCAAAATGTATAAACTCATAATATAACTGTCATCGTGACCTTAAGCGTGCGGACCCTACGGGTTCGAGAACAATGTAGACATGACCGAGACATGTCTCTGGTCAATAACCAATAGCGGAACCTGGATGCTCATATTAGCTCCTACATATTCTACGAAGATCTTTATCGGTCAGACCGCATAACAACATACGTTGTTCCCTTTGTCATCGGTATGTTACTTGCCCGAGATTCGATCGTCGGTATTCCAAATACCTAGTTCAATCTCGTTACCGGCAAGTCTCTTTACTCGTTCTGTAATACATCATCCCGCAACTAATTCATTGGTTGCAGTACTTGCAAGGCTTAAGTGATGTGCATTACCGAGAGGGCCCAGAGATACCTCTCCGACAATCGGAGTGACAAATTCTAATCTCGAAATACGCCAACCCAACATGTACCTTTGGAGACACCTGTAGAGCTCCTTTATAATCACCCAGTTACGTTGTGACGTTTGGTAGCACACAAAGTGTTCCTCTGGTAAACGGGAGTTGCATAATCTCATAGTCATAGGAACATGTATAAGTCATGAAGAAAGCAATAGCAACATACTAAACGATCGGGTGCTAAGCTAGTGGAATGGGTCATGTCAATCAGATCATTCACTTAATGATGTGATCCCGTTAATCAAATAACAACTACTTGTTTATGGTTAGGAAACATAACCATCTTTGATTAACGAGCTAGTCAAGTAGAGGCATACTAGTGACACTTTGTTTGTCTATGTATTCACACATGTATTATGTTTCCGGTTAATACAATTCTAGCATGAATAATAAACATTTATCATGATATAAGGAAATAAATAATAACTTTATTATTGCCTCTAGGGCATATTTCCTTCAGTCTTCCACTTGCACTAGAGTCAATAATCTAGATTACACAGTAATGATTCTAACACCCATGGAGCCTTGGTGCTCATCATGTTTTGCTCGTGGAAGAGGCTTAGTCAACGGGTCTGCAACATTCAGATCCGTATGTATCTTGCAAATCTCTATGTCTCCCACCTGGACTAGATCCCGGATGGAATTGAAGCGTCTCTTGATGTACTTGGTTCTCTTGTGAAATCTGGATTCCTTTGCCAAGGCAATTGCACCAGTATTGTCACAAAAGATTTTCATTGGACCCGATGCACTAGGTATGACACCTAGATCGGATATGAACTCCTTCATCCAGACTCCTTCATTTGCTGCTTCCGAAGCAGCTATGTACTCCGCTTCACATGTAGATCCCGCTACAACGCTTTGTTTAGAACTGCACCAACTGACAGCTCCACCGTTTAATGTAAACACGTATCCGGTTTGCGATTTAGAATCGTCCGGATCAGTATCAAAGCTTGCATCAACGTAACCTTTTACGATGAGCTCTTTGTCACCTCCATATATGAGAAACATATCCTTAGTCCTTTTTTAGGTATTTCAGGATGTTCTTGACCGCTGTCCAGTGATCCACTCCTGGATTACTTTGGTACCTCCCTGCTAGACTTATAGCAAGGCACACATCAGGTATGGTACACATCATTGCATACATGATAGATCCTATGGCTGATGCATAGGGAACATCTTTCATATTCTCTCTATCTTCTGCAGTGGTCGGGCATTGAGTCTTACTCAACTTCACACCTTGTAACACAGGCAAGAACCCTTTCTTTGCTTGATCCATTTTGAACTTCTTCAAAACTTTGTCAAGGTATGTAGTTTGTGAAAGTCCAATTAAGCGCTTTGATCTATCTCTATAGATCTAGATGCCTAATATGTAAGCAGCTTCACCGAGGTCTTTCATTGAAAAACTGTTATTCAAGTATCCCTTTATGCTATCCAGAAATTCTATATCATTTCCAATTAGTAATATGTCATCTACATATAATATCATAAATGCTACAGAGCTCCCACTCACTTTCTTGTAAATACATGCTTCTCCAAAAGTCTGTATAAAACCAAATGCTTTGATCACACTATCAAAGCGTTTATTCCAACTCCGAGAGGGTTGTACCAGTCCATAAATGGATCGCTGGAGCTTGCACACTTTGTTAGCTCCCTTTGGATCGACAAAACCTTCTGGTTGCGTCATATACAACTCTTCTTTCAGAAATCCATTCAGGAATGCAGTTTTGACATCCATCTGCCAAATTTCATAATCATAAAATGCGGCAATTGCTAACATGATTCGGACAGACTTAAGCATCGCTACGGGTGAGAAGGTCTCATCACAGTCAATCCCTTGAACTTGCCGAAAACCTTTTGCGACAAGTCGAGCTTTGTAGACAGTAATATTACCGTCAGCGTCAGTCTTCTTCTTGAAGATCCATTTATTCTCAATTGCTTGCCGATCATCGGGAAGTCAACCAAAGTCCATACTTTGTTCTCATACATGGATCCCATCTCAGATTTCATGGCTTCAAGCCACTTTGCGGAATCTGGGCTCACCATCGCTTCTTCATAGTTCGTAGGTTCATCATGATCTAGTAGCATGACTTCCAGAACGGGATTACAGTACCACTCTGGTGCGGATCTTACTCTGGTTGATCTACGAGGTTCAGTAGTATCTTGTTCTGAAGTTTCATGATCATCATCATTAGCTTCCTCACTAACTGGTGTAGGTGTCACAGAAACAGTTTTCTGTGATGCACTACTTTCCAATAAGGGAGTAGGTACAGTTACCTCGTCAAGTTCTGCTTTCCTTCCACTCACTTCTTTCGAGAGAAACTCCTTCTCCAGAAAGTTTCTGAATTTAGCAACAAAAGTCTTGCCTTCGGATCTGTGATAGAAGGTGTATCCAATAGTCTCCTTTGGATATCCTATGAAGACACATTTCTCCGATTTGGGTTCGAGCTTATCAGGTTGAAGCTTTTTCACATAAGCATCGCAGCCCCAAACTTTCAGAAACGACAACTTTGGTTTCTTGCCAAACCACAGTTCATAAGGCGTCGTCTCAACAGATTTTGATGGTGCCCTATTTAACGTGAATGCGGCCGTCTCTAGAGCGTATCCCCAAAGCGATAGCGGTAAATCAGTAAGAGACATCATAGATCGCACCATATCCAGTAAAGTACGATTATGACGTTCGGACACACCATTACGTTGTGGTGTTCCGGGTGGCGTGAGTTGCGAAACTATTCCACAATTTTTCAAATGTACACCAAACTCGTAACTCAAATATTCTCCTCCACGATCAGATCTTAGAAACTTTATTTTCTTGTTACGATGATTTTCAACTTCACTCTGAAATTCCTTGAACTTTTCAAACGTTTCAGACTTATGTTTCATTAAGTAGATATACCCATATCTGCTTAAATCATCTGTGAAGGTGAGAAAATAACGATATCCGCCATGAGCCTCAATATTCATCGGACCACATACATCTGTATGTATGCTTTCCAACAAATCTGTTGCTCTCTCCATAGTACCGGAGAACGGCGTTTTAGTCATCTTGCCCATGAGGCACGGTTCGCAAGTACCGTGTGATTCATAATCAAGTGGTTCCAAAAGTCCATCCGAATGGAGTTTCTTCATGCGCTTTACACCGATATGACCTAAACGGCAGTGCCACAAATAAGTTGCGCTATCATTATCAACTCTGCATCTTTTGGCTTCAACATTATGAATATGTGTATTACTACTATCGAGATTTAACAAGAATAGACCACTCTTCAAGGGTGCATGACCATAAAAGATATTACTCATATAAATAGAACAACCATTATTCTCTGATTTAAATGAATAACCATCTCGCATCAAACAAGATCCAGATATAATGTTCATGCTTAACGTTGGCACCAAATAACAATTATTTAGGTCTAACATTAATCCCGAAGGTAGATGTAGAGGTAGCGTGCCGACTGCGATCACATCGACTTTGGAACCGTTTCCCACGCGCATCGTCACCTCGTCCTTAGCCAATCTTCGCTTAATCCGTAGTCCCTGTTTCGAGTTGCAAATATTAGCAACAGAACTAGTATCAAATACCCAGGTGCTACTGTGAGCATTAGTAAGGTACACATTAATAACATGTATATCACATATACCTTTGTTCACCTTGCCATCCTTCTTATCCGCCAAATACTTGGGGCAGTTCCGCTTCCAGTGACCAGTCTGCTTGCAATAGAAGCACTCAGTTTCAGGCTTAGGTCCAGGTTTGGGTTTCTTATCTTGAGTAGCAACTTGCTTGCCGTTCTTTTTGAAGTTCCCCTTCTTCTTCCCTTTGCCCTTTTTCTTGAAACTAGTGGTCTTGTTGACCATCAACACTTGATGCTCCTTCTTCATTTCTACCTCCGCAGCTTTCAGCATCGCGAAGAGCTCGGGAATAGTCTTATTCATCCCTTGCATATTATAGTTCATCACGAAGCTCTTGTAGCTTGGTGGCAGTGATTGGAGAATTCTGTCAATGACGCAGTCATCTGGAAGATTAACTCCCAACTGAATCAAGTGATTATTATACCCACACATTTTGAGTATATGCTCACTGACAGAACTGTTCTCCTCCATCTTGCAGCTATAGAACTTATTGGAGACTTCGTATCTCTCAATCCGGGCATTTGCTTGAAATATTAACTTCAACTCCTGGAACATCTCATATGCTCCATGACGTTCAAAACGTCGTTGAAGTCCCGATTCTAAGCCGTAAAGCATGGCACATTGAACTATTGAGTAGTCATCAGCTTTGCTCTGTCAGACGTTCATAACATCCGGCGTTGCTCCTGCAGCAGGCCTGGCACCCAGCGGTGCTTCCAGGATGTAATTCTTCTGTGCAGCAATGAGGATAATCCTCAAGTTACGGACCCAGTCCGTGTAATTGCTACCATCATCTTTCAACTTTGCTTTCTCAAGGAACGCATTAAAATTCAACGGAACAACAACACGAGCCATCTATCTACAATCAAACATAAACAAGCAAGATACTAATCAGGTACTAAGTTTCATGATAAATTTAAGTTCAGTTAATTTACTTAAAGAACTCCCACTTAGATAGACATCCCTCTAATCCTCTAAGTGATTACGTGATCCAAATCAACTAAACCATGTCCGATCATCACGCGAGATGGAGTAGTTTTATTGGTGAACATCTTTATGTTGATCATATCTACTATATGATTCACGCTCGACCTTTCGGTCTCCGTGTTCCGAGGCCATATCTGTATATGCTTGGCTCGTCAAGTTTAACCTGAGTATTCTGCGTGTGCAACTGTTTTGCACCCGTTGTATTTGAACGTAGAGCCTATCACACCCGATCATCACGTGGTGTCTCAGCATGAAGAACTTTCACAACGGTGCATACTCAGGGAGAACACTACTTGATAATTTAGTGAGAGATCATCTTATAATACTACCGTCAAACAAAGCAAGATAAGATGCATAAAAGATAAACATCACATGCAATCAATATAAGTGATATGATATGGCCATCATTATCTTGTGCTTGTGATCTCCATCTCCGAAGCACCGTCGTGATGACCATCGTCACCGGCGCGACACCTTGATCTCCATCGTAGCATCGTTGTCGTCTCGCCGAGCTTGTGCTTCCACGACTATCGCTACCGTTTAGTGATAAAGTAAAGCATTACAGCGCGATTGCATTGCATACAATAAAGAGACAACCATATGGCTCCTGCCAGTTGCCGATAACTTAGTTACAAAACATGATCATCTCATACAATAAAATTTAGCATCATGTCTTAACCATATCACATCACAACATGCCCTGCAAAAACAAGTTAGACGTCCTCTACTTTGTTGTTGCAAGTTTTTATGTGGCTGCTACGGGCTTAAGCAAGAACCAATCTTACCTACGCATCAAAACCACAACGATAGTTTGTCAAGTTGGTGCTGTTTTAACCTTCGCAAGGACCGGGCATAGCCACACTCGATTCAACTAAAGTTGGAGAAACTGTCACCCACAAGCCACCTATGTGCAAAGCACGTCGGGAGAACCGGTCTCGCGTAAGCGTACGCGTAATGTCGGTCCGGGCCGCTTCGTCCAACAATACCGCCGAACCAAAGTATGACATGCTGGTAAGCAGTATGACTTATATCGCCCACAACTCACTTGTGTTCTACTCGTGCATATAACATCAACATATAAAACCAAGGCTCGGATGCCACTGTTTGGGTTTCGTAGTAATTTCAAAAAATTTCCTACGCACACGCAAGATCATGGTGATGCATAGCAACGAGAGGGGGAGTATGATCTACATACCTAGTAGATCGACAACGGAAGCGTTTGGTTGATGTAGTCGTACGTCTTCACGATCCGACCGATCAAGCACCGAAACTACGACACCTCCGAGTTCTAGCACACGTTCAGCTCGATGACGATCCCCGGACTCCGATCCAGCAAAGTGTCGGGGAAGAGTTCCGTCAGCATGACGGCATGGTGACGATCTTGACGTACTACTGCTGCAGGGCTTCGCCTAAGCACCGCTACAATATTATCGAGGACTATGGTGGCTGGGGGCGCCGCACACGGCTAAGGAATAGATCACGTGGATCAACTTGTGTGTCTTAGGGGTGCCCCTGCCTCCGTATATAAAGGACTAAAGGGGGGAGGCGGCCGGCCAAGGAGGGCGCGCCAGGAGAGCCTACTCCCTCTGGGAGTAGGATTCCCCCCCCCCCCCCAATCCTAGTTGGAATAGGATTCGCGGAGGGGGGAAAAGAGAGAGAGGGGCCGGCCCCCTCTCCTTGTCCTATTCGGACCAAGGGAGGGGAGGGGTGCGCGGCCCATGTAGGGCTTCCTCTTCTCTTTTCCACTAAGGCCCATCATGGCCCATTTAGTTCCCGGGGGGTTCCGGTAACCTCCCGGTACTCCGGTAAAATCCCGATTTCACCCGGAACACTTCCGGTATCCAAACATAGGCTTCCAATATATCAATCTGTATGTCTCAACCATTTCGAGACTCCTCGTCATGTCCGTGATCACATTCGGGACTCCGAACAAACTTCGGTACATCAAAATGTATAAACTCATAATATAACTGTCATCGTAACCTTAAGCGTGCGGACCCTACGGGTTCGAGAACAATGTAGACATGACCGAGACATGTCTCCGGTCAATAACCAATAGCGGAACCTGGATGCTCATATTGGCTCCTACATATTCTACGAAGATCTTTATCGGTCATACCGCATAACAACGTACGTTGTTCCCTTTGTCATCGGTATGTTACTTGCCCGAGATTCGATCGTCGGTATTCCAAATACCTAGTTCAATCTCGTTACCGGCAAGTCTCTTTACTCGTTCTGTAATACATCATCCCGCAACTAATTCATTGGTTGCAGTGCTTGCAAGGCTTAAGTGATGTGCATTACCGAGAGGGCCCAGAGATACCTCTCCGACAATCGGAGTGACAAATTCTAATCTCGAAATACGCCAACCCAACATGTACCTTTGGAGACACCTGTAGAGCTCCTTTGTAATCACCCAGTTACGTTGTGACGTTTGGTAGCACACAAAGTGTTCCTCTGGTAAACGGGAGTTGCATAATCTCATAGTCATAGGAACATGTATAAGTCATGAAGAAAGCAATAGCAACATACTAAACGATCGGGTGCTAAGCTAGTGGAATGTGTCATGTCAATCAGATCATTCACTTAATGATGTGATCCCGTTAATCAAATAACAACTACTTGTTTATGGTTAGGAAACATAACCATCTTTGATTAACGAGCTAGTCAAGTAGAGGCATACTAGTGACACTTTGTTTGTCTATGTATTCACACATGTATTATGTTTCCGGTTAATACAATTCTAGCATGAATAATAAACATTTATCATGATATAAGGAAATAAATAATAACTTTATTATTGCCTCTAGGGCATATTTCCTTCAATGTATTCCATCGACCCCAGAAGTTGCCAGTTTCTAGGAAGGTTGTGAAGGGAAGTGGCTCCATAGCAGGAAAATCAAAGGGGGCTGAAGGAAAAAGAAACAAAGGGGGTGAAGATGAATCCACAAGCAGTGATAGTGATTATGAGGTTGATTTAGAAGAAGAAGAAAATAGTTCTGCCGATGACGAAGAAGCAATTGAATTCAAAAAATATGCAAGGGAACTCAAGAACAAGGTCAGGAACAAAATGCTTGGAGAAGAGGATGAGAAAGTAGTTGATGTGCCAGAGGATTTCCTTGTCCCAGAGGATTGCAAGCTTGGTGATGGTGATGTGACACCCTATTTTGACAGCGCAGACGATTTATCTTATGATGAAGCAAGTGACAGGGATGACATGCCTAAGAGGAAGAAGACAGAGCACAAAGTTTATGATAGCACTTCTGAAATTCCTTTAGTCTCTGTTGGTATGGCCTTCCATGACAGTAGGGAGTTCAAGAATGCATTGGTCAAGTATGGACTGAAAACATATCACCACTTGTTATTTCCAAAAGATGAGAAAAGGAGAGTAAGTGCAAAATGCAGTTGGCCTGGCTGTCCTTGGAGTATTTATGGGTCCATTACTAGTAGGTCTGATTGGTTTCTAGTATGGAGGTACAATAATGAGCACACTTGCATTCCAAGAAGGGACAACAAGCTGGTCACATGTGGTGTCATTGCAAAGAAGTATTTTAGGCAAATTAGGGACAATCCATCATGGAAGGCAGAGCACATTCAACAAGCTGTTCTTCAGGATCTAGTAGCTGATGTGTCCATCTCCAAATGCAAACGAGCAAAGAAACTTGTTATGGAGAAGATAATTGATCTATCTGATGGTGAGTATGCTCGGGTTTATGATTATCAGCTTGAGTTGCTTAGAAGCAACCCCGGTAGCACTATCGCAGTGACATTAAATCCAGAAATTCTTAATAGTAATGTGTTTGAAAGAATGTATATGTGTTTAGATGGTTGCAAGAAAGGATTTCTTGCAGGATGTAGAAGAGTGGTGGGGCTAGATGGATGTTTTTTGAAGGGCGCATTCAAGGGGCAGTTGCTTTGTGCAATTGGTAGAGATGCAAATAACCAGATGTATCCAATAGCTTGGGCAATAGTAGAGGTTGAGAGCTATGAGACCTGGTACTGGTTCATTGGGTTTCTTCAAAAAGATCTCCAGATAAACAACAATGGTGAAGGATGGGTTCTCATCTCTGATCAACAGAAAGTGAGCTAAATTTTGTTACTCATATTTTTGTTATTACATATATGATACATAATTAATTATCTTACTCTCCTATTGTCCTTATGGATGTGAGATTATTTGCTTATGTCAGTTTTTTCTTCCCTTATGTAGGGTCTCGTCAGGGTAGTCAATGAGCTTGTGCCTCAAGCAGAGCATAGGATGTGTGCGATACACATTTATGCTAACTGGAGAAAAGAACACAGGGACAAGGTCTTTCAGAAAATGTTCTGGGCATGTGCGAAGTCATCAGATAGAAGCCAATTCAATTACAACAGGTCTAAGCTTGCACAAAACACAGTAGAAGGAGCGAGAGACATGATGAAAACCGCGTCGGAGCATTGGTGTAGGGCCTACTTTAGGATTGGCTCTTTCTGTGACTCAGTTGAGAACAACATGTGTGAGTCATTTAATAATGCCATCATGAGATCAAGGTTCTACTCTGTAATAACGGCAATGGAAATCATTAGAAAGAAGGTGACTGTGAGGATCCAACAAAACAGAGCAAAGTCTCAGAAGTGGCATGGAACCATTTGCCCAGTCACAATCATCTCAACCTCCATCTGCATCATCTTCTTATCAACCAACACCTGGGTCGAGATCTCAGCCAATGTCAAACCAATCAGGATTCCAATGGTGGTTATATGGCAATAATTGACTGCTAGTTACCTACCTACATTGAAATAAATATGAACTTGTGGTACATCATTCACTGTTATGCATGCTCTGGTTCATGCTATATTATGTAAAACTGGTACTAGTAGCACTTGTTCCCTGTTATGTGACACATATACTGTTTTGCGATGTGGGCATGACTTGTTCTTATGTGATTTCACTGCTGTGTTTAGAAAAATTTGTTCTTCCGAAGTAAAGCTGAAACAGTACAGATAATTGTCGTCATGTCTTGTTTATTAATTCTGCTATTGCCAATTTGCAATAATGATGGCGAATGTAAATAAGATGCTGCCAATTTGCAACCATGATAATTACAACAACAGAGTACTTCCAATTCACAAAAGTTTTCATTCATGTTAGAAGAAAATATTGCATTCAGATTACATATATTGGTGCATATGCAACAGTTTGTAGACTCAGAAGTACATTCCCTAAATAAAATGCTTTCTCTGAAGTCTCTTTTTTCAACTAGACTGGGACAACAAGACCAGCAAGAGAAGATAACACTTTTTGCATGTACTGATTCTCAATCTCAACTAAACTGAATTCTCTCTTCTCATAGCATTAGTACATGCCTACAAAGAGTATAATGTACACCATTTGGGCCCCTAAGATGATTTTGGGTGTAGTTTTCCTGCAAGAATGGATGCTCTGAGCAGCTTTCAGTTTGGGCTCTGCCAAATCAAGGTCTATTTGGGTCATCTAGGAGAACAACTTGGTGAAATTGTTGACCTTCTCGCCCCCTCCAACGGCAAGGTGTGACCTGCGTCCCTGATGATCTCTAGCCTGGATTCCTTGCCAAGATGTTCACACTAACCAACAAAAAACGCAACCACTGTTATTCTCTTCTCCATTTGAAGAAAAGCTATGTTGTTAGTATCATACAGGATTCATGTAAGCTAAAGTACTACTCGCATTTTACCTTTCAGTTTGTAGCAAAAATTCGATGGGGAACACCCAGCCCTTGTCTCCCTTGAGAAGTAATATAGACAACAAATTGAACCAACGACGCATTCTACTCGTAAAAAATTCCAACGAAAGCAAAACAGGGCATTGACTTCAAAAAAGTTTAAAGTTCAGTATATCTGCATCTGTACTGTCCCAATTAAAACTCACGATGTACATTGAACATAAACTCCAAGATGAGATTGTGCTGCTCCGTTCAGCCATGGCAAGGGCGCTCCTTGTTCAAGGTGCTTCCAGGTCATGGGAGAATAATGGATCAAGGGATGAGAGGGGCGGCCATGGCAGCGAAAACGGGAGGAGAAGAACCAGAGAACAAACAAACATCTAGCTTTAGCCCGCAGCTGGCGACGGACAGGAGAGGAGGAAGAGATGAACTATGGGGTTGGGGATTGGGGATTGGATGAATTAGGAACAGCCGGCGGCCCGTGCTCATATCTCCTGCGCCTCCTACCAAGCCGACGTGGCCATCCTGTACAGCCACACAAGCAAAACCATCGGCAGATACCACTTTAATTGGGATTAGGGGGTGCCTTGGCTGGTATTAGATATCTCAGGGGATTAGTTAACTGGTTTCAGAGTTGGGGGGTGGGTTAGCCGGTTTCTGAAACCACAGGGGGTGATGTGGACTTCTTTCGAAAATGAATCACAAAGAAAAACTCTCAAAAGGCCAAGAATGGAAAGAGAACAGTGAGTTTGCATAAATGTAAGAAAATCATCTCTACCCGTACGTAGATAGTAGGAAAGAAAATATTGCTAAAAACACCGTGGCTCTGTTTTCATCATATGTACCGTCGCGGTCATCATGTTAGGTCCTGTTTGGTTCATAAGTACTAGGACTTTTTTTAGTCCCAAGTCCCTAAAAAATCCCTACCTGTTTGATTTCTGGGACTTAACATGGACTAAAAGACCATATTACAACTATAAGTCCCTATAATTCCCTCCTTGACAGTCTTATTTCATAAGTCCCAAATGCCCATTTTAAGTCCCTATAAGTCCCTTCTGTTTGGTTTAGATGGGACTTATAGGGACTTTTTTAAGTCCCTAAACCAATAAGTCCCTGTAAACAAACACCCTCTTAGTGTCTATGGTGTTTTGGACTCATAGATTGATGGCATCACATATTGTTAGAATAAATTCGAGGCATACCGTTGATCATCCAAGGATCAAGCAATCACACGAATACGATACCGAGATTTATTAACGAGGTTCACCAATATGGCTACATCCCCGGGGCCTGACTATGGGCGCTCCTCTCCATGACACCGCTACAATGCCGCATACGGTTATCCTGGACGCCGGCACGTGCCGCTGGCTTCCCCTGCGTTTCTGTGCTATTATGTTGGCATAGGTTACAACGTGTGTCTAGCCCCGCTATATATGAGAGACCTAGGATACAAGTGTCCTATTAGGACACGACTCCATATCTTATCTAAACACAATACAACTACAAGTCCAATTGTAACCTACCTCACACACTATATTCGACACAACTCCAACAAACTCCACCTTGACGAATATACTCCACCACCCTGGATTTGTCTATGCGTCAAATTTCCATGTACATTGGACTTGAGCTTATCCCATTAGTACCGCTGCTACTCCAAAGACTCCATGCGACTCCACCTATAACTTGTAGTCTCTTCTTTTCTTGACCACAGTCAACACTCGAGCAAAATTAAGTTCCTTGTTACTCAATTTGTCCTCCCAACTTTCAGAGTATCCGTCCAACGCCATCACACACTGATCACTGACCTATGTGAAAGTGAACAACTCACATATTGGGTGTCACACGTAAGAGTTATCTGAACTCAACATCACCGCTCCTTTCTTGACCGTCTGTCTGAAACTTGAAAGAATTTCACCATTGCTTGTAGTCATCCCGAGTCAAATTCGCAATTGTCTCACCACATGTATGACCACCAGAGTGACCACCAGAGCACTGACACGTCTCCATGTCCCCAGGACCGGCCCTGGGGAGGGGCAGGGGGGCGGCCGCCCCGGGCCCCCAAAATCGAGGGGGCCCTCCCCGGTATACACGTAGGCTATGGCCAACAAAACGTACGCACCCAGCAAGTCACGGAGGATGAGCCAGTGCAAAACCATTCGATCCATTCAGTACATGCACATAGGAAAAAAAGGAACTAATTGATCCCTTCCGATTCTTTTCTTAGGTTAGTACATGCACATAGAAAGAAAAGGGGCTGATTGATCGCTTTCCATTCCATCACGCATGCATTCACGCAGCGCTTTCCAATTTCCCAGCGGTCGCCGACGCTTGTCTCTTGGCTAATCGCCACTGTGCGTATGGCGCTTCTTTTTTCCTTTCCCCCTAAATCCGTTTTTCATTCCTAAATCAGTGAGGTCGTCGGCCAATTTCAATTCCCCGGCGGCCGGTGCAACCTCGCTTTGCTCTCCATCCATCAATAATTCGACCCTCCAAGGTATATCTTATATTCATATTGTGGTTCCTACTTCCTAGTATCCTGGATGAATAGCCCCCAAAATCTCAGGACCGACCCTGTTTATTAGTAGAATAAAAGTGGTAGTTATGTTCGACTGAAATCCTAACTGCGGTAGTTTTTATTTAAATGCTCAGATTTGAGGCCCTGGTTTTGACTAAAATCTTGTGCTTATTTTTGTTATTTGTTTTACATTTGGTTTTTCTTTTGAAATTCATCCATGGTTATCAATATGATGCCCAAGCACGATCTTGGCCCTGATTGCATTATGGAAAAATGCATCCAAATATTCATATTATTATTGAGCTCGGACACCCTGAAGTCATTGCATGATATTGAACTTGAAGAGTCTTGCACGAACATTCTCTCTTAATGGTTCATGAGATGTTCAGGTATATGATCTTATTTTTGAATTGAAGGTTATAATATTAACTTTGCCAGATGGTGTAATGTTTGCAATGGATATTTTGGAGCATGTCCAAAAAGTTGATTGTTATCCTAATATCTTCATTGCCTACCATGTTTTATTTACTATGAGTGCGACTGGCTTACAAAGTTGAAATTACTGAAGAACTATCTGAGATAAACAATGGTTCAGAGCGGTTAAATGATTTGGCAACATTATGCATCGAGAAGAAATTATTGGATGATATTGACATTGATCCCATCATAGTTGACTTTGCATCGAGGATTGTTAGAAGAAATTTTAAAGGTAATATGTATAAATTATTTTATATGCATACTGATTTAGATGCATTTGAGTGTTATCAATAAATATTATATATATATATATATATATATATATATATATATATATATATATATATATATATATATTCATTTTTGTTGTTATGGCATCCATATTAAGGGCCCCGAGTTTTTAGTCTCGCCCCGGGCCCCCAAAATTTCAGGACCGACCCTGCATGTCCCAGTGCATACCGCACGCCTCGCCGCTATTACCGCGTCGAGACTCCGCTGTCCTGATCGAGTCTCAAGGGTCGCCAACCCACACCACTCAACCCCCACTGCAGAGTATCACCGATCATCACCGACCGATGACGAGTTTCACGCTTTCATCAGACCACTGAGCTCCAGTCTGAACTGCATGTCACTCGCTTTTTCCCGCCTGCTGAATAGGCTTCGACCCCGTCGACTTACGCCGTAGCCCCTCAATCCAGCTCCACCTTCAACATGACTCCATGGTAGATGATCAGTCCACCCCTGCGCCTCATCGACTTCAAGCTCCGTGTATACACCACCTTGAATCAATCCCACGCCATAGTCTTGTCGAAACCGCACAAGCCTCGGGCATGTGCACCACGTGTTTCCACGCCTAGAAGTCGGTCACCATTAGATCACGCTCCTACGTCGTCTTCACTAATTCCACCACCGTCTTCTGTGCCAACCGACTTGCGTCGATCCGTCAGACTGTTCAGCCCAACCTAGCCGAACTAGTCTGGCTGCATGACACGCTCGAGGCTCCCAAATCGTCTTTCGTGAATTTTCATCCATCACATGATAATTCCATCACCGCTGACATGACTTTCCGCAACGCCTTCAAACATCTCTGTTGTGTCAACAAATTTTTCACCCATATCTGCCATAACCCAAGGTTTTCAATTTCGTTGAACTTCTCCACCTCAAACCTGATGCCCGATGATATCATGATTCTTTATATGACTGACGCCGTGAAAAATTATTCGAGCTTTTCTCTCACGTGATGCCCAAGTACACAACAAATCTGTACTAATAGCAAATTGCAACCAAAAACAACCTTCTGGTCTTCATATGTGTAGCTCCCTGGCTCAACAGCTGATGCAAACGAAGTACTACTTGGCTGCCAAAGCTCCTTGCTTTCCAACAGACGCGTATCGCTGGATGGACTTTTTTCACCTGCCGATTGATCTGCCTTCCTATATCCGTGTCACATGAAGACTCGGTCGAGAGAGGATTTTCTACCATGCACGGGACCTCCGGTGCATGCATCCCTCATTTATTGTTGTGTGGGACCACTAACATCATTACAGTTTTGTATACACACTAAGTTTCATCCAAATAAATAGACACCTAATGTATGTTGAAGTAAAAGTTTGATTTACACTATGTTAGCACAATTGTATTTTTTGACAAGATTTTAAAAAACAAGACTAATATTGAATATATTTTTAGAATAGACAACTAAATCATCATGCTTCAAACTTGCTTGGTATAAATTTTCTAATTCCGTGTGAAAAAATTAAAAATATTTCATTCTATTTCGTAAAGAAAATCTTACAGTTTCATTATGGCTCTTTTTTGCGTATTATATTACATTGTGTGATTCTTATTAATTTTACACTGTTTCACCATGTTTCAGAGCTTGAATTCTAAAATTGTTGAAATATATTCAAAAGTGATCTCGTATCAAAGTTCTCGTTGTCATATATGCAAATATGCCAACAGGTCCTAAATTTTAACTTGGAAATAAAATAAAAAAGTATGGGGGTGGAACCTAGCCAGAACATAACAGAGTGCTGCCATGTGGCCAGAGAAAGATGTAACCAACTACCAGCGGTATCACGCTGTCAATGCATTGCATGACATCGAATCTCTAAATTAAATCAACTGCTCTCCCATGCGCCGGACATCCCGTGCATGGGAGAATTGCTTTTCTCAGACTCGGTCTCCCTTTTTTGGTCCAAACAAATCTCTTGTGTCGACGTTGCCACACGCACCAGCTAGCCCCGCCGGGCCAGCCCACACCGCGCGTCGCTTGCCTTGGCTTCAGCCGCGCCGCCTGTATGTTCGCCCGATGGATCAACATGATCAATCGCCGCACGTCTGCCGCTGTCGATGCTTTCGCCTCATATCCGTATCTCGTTGCGAATCAATATGTGGTTGAAATATTTAGATGGACAGTGGTATCCCCAACCATCAGGGTTTAAATTCTGGTGCTCGCATTATTCTTGTATTTATTTCAGGATTACCGGCGATGTGCTTTCAGTGGGAGGAGACGTTTCCGTCGACGACGAGGCGTCTACGGTGACTTCGTAAATCTCAAGATGATATGCCGGCTCAGTCTCTCAGAGGTGCTCATAGGGGTAGGGTGTGCGTGTGTGCGTTCATAGGGATGAGTGTATGCGCGTATATATGAGCGCTTATGTCTGTATTGATGCTAAACAAAAAAATATCCGTATCTCGTTCAAATTACTGCTCGAAGATCACAGCACGACCAATCTTGCCTCGACGGTAACTCGCTGATGATATTCATCTCGATCGCTTCCCGCAGATTTATGTTGATGCATCTTCTTCCTCTAGATCAACTTTCCTATTTCTTTAAAACAGCCTAGCAATGATACCACTTGTTAGAATAAATTTAAGGCATACTATTAATCATCCAAGGACCAAGCAATTACACGAGCATGACATCGAGATTTGTTAATGAGGTTCACCAATATGGCTACATCCCGGGGGCCTGACTATGGGCGCTCCTCCCCATGACACCACTACAATGCCGCACGCGGTCACCCTGGACGCCAGCAAATGCCGCCGACTTCCCCTGCGTTTCTGTGCTATTATGTTGGCATAGGTTACAACGTGTGTCTAGCCCCGTTATATATGATAGACCTAGAATACAAATGTCCTAGTAAGACACGACTCCATATCGTATCTAAATACAATACAACTACAAGTCCAATTATAACCTACCTCGCATACTATATTCAACACAACTCTAATACATATTGCATGTCTTGGACCCATAGCTTTCGATTTCGATTTCGACACATCGTGCAGATGAGGCACGTCACCACGGCCACATCTAGGCGGCATTTGGATGGTACTGCCTAACAACAAGGACACAACTTCTTCCTTGACTCCGATCATCGTCCACCAAAACACCCACTAAAATGTTGGCGCGCCATGACAACATTTGAGCGAAGCCACACCCACAACCCCAAGGGTCAGCCTCCCTACAAACAGGCTACTCGCTATCCCACAAACTATCCACCCTAGATGGTAGCAATCCATCCGTGCAGAGGAGGCTTCCTATCCTCTGGCTTAGCTTTTCCTCAGTCACTTTAAATGAGAACCTTGCTAACCTAGTGAGATGCCCCATTCAAGACAACGTCATAGCGGTGCTTCCATACCGTCCACGCCACAAGGACCATGACTATCCAAGTATCTGTCGAGTGCCTCTGACCCGAATCAATCAAAGTACACCGGTCACTAGCTCAGAATCATGGTTGGGTATCCATTGAGGCCTTCCCCTGTGGCCAAGAATGTCCGCCCACACCTATCTTGCAAGCACGCATTCAAAGCATGTGATGGACTTGTGTCCGGTGCATGTTCACAAAAAGGGCATTCCGCCAGATGAGCCAGGCCTCGCCATTCTAATCTATCAACCGTCCAACACCGGTTTCTCATCACAAGCCGTGAGAACATCATGCACGAGGAGTGCTTGGGAACGCCAAATCTGAACCATGCCAGTGTTCTCCACCCGACAAGCAAAGGGTGCCCGGTAAGCGGAGAGAGAGTAGAGAAGTGGGCGTCGCTCTCCTATGCTCAGACTAGAGCGTCCATAACGCCCTGAAGAAGCTACACCTCGGTCAAGCTGATCCACCAGCCAAATGAATTCACTGAGCACCTCTCGTACATATTAGGCGTCACATCCGCCCACCACCTTCCGTTCAATACCTTGCACACAATGCGCTTTCGGATGGCCTTCTTCTTAACAAAAGCGAAGAGGTTGTGCACGATGTCTTCTAGCCTCCCCTTGCTCAACCACTAGTCCGTCCAGAAGAGCGCCGAGGCATCGTTCCCCAACCTACACCTAGTACCGGACTTGTAGACACTGTCGGAGCTACATGTGCTCCTGCAGCAGCGTTCCCCAACTTTGACAAAATATCTGAAGAAATTTTATTAAGAGGTGCTTAATTAGAAAAAAAATAGTGTATGGCCCCCTCAGAGATTGCTAGGGTTGCCTTTTGCCCCTCCAGCATTTCTTATCTAGCTCCGTCACTGCTGTAGACCATGGCAGTTTGCATGATTTCCTCAAAACCAAGATGCGCCACTTCAATAAATGGCATTCTCGCGTTGTTTTCTTTCGATGATTGTCCTTGTCCCTCAAAACCCCGTCCCACTTACAGAAACCTCTCGAAACATGGAAATTTCTCGACACTGGTGACTAGAAGTTGCCCATACCTGTCGGCTTAAAATTGCACAAACTGAAGCTTTCCAAAATCTGACACTGGTTGAAACCTGCTAATGCAATCTCCGATTTGTTTTCCCCCCTCCCAACTTCTGAAACTAAACTAAACCGCTCCAGTTTGGAATGCATTTCAACGGTGCAGCGGCTACCACAACTTTTGGTTTGTGGTTTCTAATTCTGATCGATGCGGACAAACTGTAGATTTGGCAGTTTATTTTTGGGAGCTCTCAGCATGGCCACAACTTTCAGAAGTTCACGAGCACCGCACGCAGTATAGACCAGATGTTGCTGCTCTGTAGTAGGAAATGAAAATGAGTTCGTTTTGCATTTGGGCACATGCATGGCGCTGACAGGAAAGGCGAATCCAATAGTTCAAATGGCACAGCGTGTAGTCGACTATGTTCTCGCTGGAGATGTCAACAACAGAAATCAAGACAAACTGTAGCAATCATTGAAAGTGAGCATGGTCCTTCCATAAATTTGATAAATGAACACCATTAGGGACCTACACATGACATAAGAGTGGAATCTGCAAAGTCCAATCTTGTGTCACATCATTGCAGCAAACAACAGCATGAATACACGGAAATGAAAATCTTAGTGGCTGATCTATATATACCATGGAAGAGAGGAATGGAAATGAAAATAGATGGGTAAAAGATGAACCATGTAGATGTAGATCTGGATCTACCATCAAAATGGTTAGAAGAGGAAAGCACGAATATTGGGCCGTTCTCCTGTCCATTTACAATCTTCATAAATATATATATTTGATCTTTCTGGGATATGTACGCACCACGACAACCAAAACCTCGCAAAAACTAAAAAGAATGCCAACTCTATACCATCTAACGCTCATACAAAGAATCAGAAGTTATGAATGAAATTTCTCCCATCTCGCTAGAAGGGAGCGAATACTAGACAACCATATGTAGCAACCGATACAAGATAGCAGCTTTCAAACTAAATATATATATCAAACTCGGGAAGAGCGAGCACCACCAAGCCAATCCAAACTGAGGGGGATCCTTATCTTCTAGCATTCACAGCCTGACGAGCGTTGTTGCCTTCCAGCACCGCCCATGTCGATTGTATCAGGGAGATATCTACAAGAATTTAGCAAAACGTCAATATAGCTGCTAACATACGGTTAGTGCATCTCCGTGTTGCTATTTTGAAATGCCCTCCCCTCCGAGGAAAATAATCGAGTAAGAATTATCCCTTTGTGTAAACAACGCATCTACTGCAAGAAGTAAACTTACATATCTTCTTCAGGTTCATTCTTGATAGCATTCCTTGCTATACACTCGAAAGCTGCTTCCACATTGAAGCCTTCTTTAGCAGACGTCTCAAAATAAGGGATGTTTCCCTTGGAAGCACACCAAGCTTTAGCCTTTTTCTCAGAAACCTGAAAGACAAGTGGTCTCAAAAATATCATAAAGTATATATATCAAGTGAAAGCAAGAAAAATAGGCACTTTGTCGCGAAGAATACTCACAGTCCTGCTGTTACCACCATCAACATCAATCTTGTTTCCAAGTAAAACAAAAGGGAAATTCTCTGGATCTGATGGGCTAGCCTGCAACAGGAATGACGGGCCAAACTTTCAATATACCATACATATTGCAGTACATTTGATCGACCGGCAACTAAGCAAGCTACTTACTTGAATTAGAAATTCCTCACGCCAGTTGTTGAGTTTTTCAAACGACTTGGTAACATTGACATCATATACAAGAACACAACAGTCAGCTCCCCGGTAAAACGCCACACCGAGACTCTGAAAACGTTCCTGTCCAGCCGTGTCCCATATCTAGGTTCCAGGAAAAACAAAAATGTGGTAAGATTAAATGAGAGTGGAACTATTGTTTCACAAGGAACAAAGTAGACAGATGTACATTCTAGTGTTCTCATAAAAATAATCAGGCTATAGATATACGTAATGATTAACTAGCTAGGGCAGTGAAGATTTGGGGTTAGTTCGCTTTTTTTGTCCCAATAACGCACGCAATCCACGCTTCTTTGCAATAGAAGAAGAAAGACACACAGCAGCAAGCACAACAAAAATGAAGGCTTCACAGCAACCAAAAACAAAATACACGCAAAAGCAGAACAGAAAAAAAAACTATAAGCAGCTAGGCCATTTGCACTAGCAAAATAACATCAACCATATTAAGCGTCCGGTGAATGCACACAGAGTTACTTCACTGAATTGTGCAAAATACATAATTTAAGTAATAAAATCATTGGACCGATATTAACGAAAACGTAACAGAATGTTCTTCGTATTTGTTTCCATCTTTTTTAAAGAGAGTACAATTATTTTCACTTGCAGTCAAGATTATTTAAGAATGTTGTTCATACTTCAGTTCATTTCATCTTAGAAAAGTATCTAATGTTATCAACTAGTAATCACAGCCATCAGAAAATTTGTAAATCAAGTAAAATAGCTAAAATCAAATAAAGCAGCATACCAAATACAAAGTTTGCTATTGTAAAAAAGTATCTAATGTTATCAAGTAATCACAGCCATCGGAAAATTTGTAAATCAAGTAAAATAGCTAGAATCAAATCAAGCAGCATACCAAATACAAAGTTTGCTATTGTATAACTAAAAAGACAGTGGACTCCAAAAAAAAAATCATTTGTTTATGCTTATTCAAATAAACTACCCGGCGGGGATAAAAAGACAAATGTCTGAACCTCAGGTATAGGTATAAATGAATTGTTTGGCTATCCCATATGGTCATATCCTTGATTTAAATATGATGAATGAGAGATGGGCCATAGAGAACGCAGCTGAACAGGCTGTTTCATTGCTGTCCTGTTAAATAGAAAAGATGGCAGGGTCTCTGAACGTTCAATACTCTAGTCCAGATTTAAGAAAGTTGAGTGCCAGCGGATAACAGCTCAACAAAGTAGTTCATTCCCAGTCATAAAAATCTGGAAATTTCTTATTCTTAACCAAAGCAAGCAAGTCGGTACATGGTCCATAAAGTTCGAGTAATGGTACCTATGTGTTAATCAATTTATGACAATCAGAGTACTGCAGTATTGGGACGCATCAATTATACTATATGTAACAGAGTAACAGAAAGAGACCCCAGAGTAAGATAAAAAAGGATAGGACCGATGGCTACAATATAAGTAATATTGCATAGCTTTTTAATAGTAACTCACATTAGTGAAGCCATAACTTAGCAAAAGTCATGTTTCCTCTGGACTTCGCCAGATTTTATTTTTCTTTGTTCATGCACATAGTGTTGGGCCACTGGAAGGTGTAAGACAGCTTTCTCTCTGTCTTAATGCACAGACATGCAATTCCCCTGCATTGTTTCTAATTATTATTTTTCCCTCTGAACTACGGTCTCAGTCCTCTAATCCTTGAGAAATTGTAATATAGAGGCAGTGCAAACCAAGTGGACAACTGAACTAGAGCTGAACTGATGTAATTTCTTATGACATAATGTGCCTTTCGATTGGGTAAGGTAAATCTACCCTAAAAACAATCCAACCATCTGTAACCGCATTAACCTATCCGATAAGCACCTACCAGCAGAACGTTTGCAAAAGTATATTCTTTCGAATTGGGTAAAGGTAAATCTACCCTAAAAACAATCCAACCATCTGTAATTGCATTAACCTATCCGATAATCACCCACCAGCAGAACGTTTGCAAAAGTACATAACTCTATAATAAACCAAAAATGTCGCTTATGTTGACCTGAATAACTCAGGAACCAACCTTCTCAACCTGTCATAAACAAACTGCAGAGTACAAGGGTCCTAGTTTAGTAGTACTACCACTAAACTTGATCATCATCGGACCTACTCAAGAATTCAGAACAGTAACCAGAGAATGGGAACTTTTCGGTTTCACGCAAGTGTCACATACTCACATCTCTAACAGCATAGAATCTGTTAGTGTTCTAATACACCCAGAGCTAATTGCCCAACAATAAAACTAGCACCAAGCACGTCAGTAGTAGATTGAATGAAGAACCTGTAGAGTGAAGAGGCGGTCGTCGATCTTGACCTCCTTGGTGAGGAAATCGGCGCCGATGGTGGCCTTGTACTGGTTGCTGAACTTGTTGTTGACGTACCTGCACAGGAACCAACCACCCAGATCGTTCAAACCCCCCGCACAGAAATAACCCGAATCAGACGAATCGGACAGGGAGAGATTGCCGTTCGGCCTTACTGGTTCATCAGCGACGTCTTCCCGACCCTGACGACGAACAAAAACAAAAGCGCAGGCAAGGGTGATCAGACAAGAGCGAAACATCACACCCGAAAGGAAATCCAAAACAAAAGTGGGGTGGAAGGCGTGAGTGATTGCCGCGCACGCACCCGCTGTCGCCGAGGATGATGACCTTGAGGAGCATTCGCCTGCGCGACGCCATGGCCGCGGATCTGGGGCGGAGGGCGGGGCTACGCGCGGGGCGGGGGGTAAGGGGGGAGCGGGTGCTGAGGAGGAGGAGGAGGTCGGAAGATTTTGCGCCGTGTGTTGGTCTGGTTTGCTTGGCTTTGCTTTGGGATTGGTGTGTGCGCGCCGTTGTCACGGGAAAGGAGAAAGATCGGTTTTGTTGGAAGGCTTCGCCGCTCCGCCTCCACCTGTTTCGTTTGGGTGGACGCGTTGCCGGGCGGGCGAATTATTACTCCGTCAATTTTTTAGAGTAGCGACAGACAGACAGACAGCAGTATTGTTTTCATTATTTATTAATCGTCGATGATAATAAAAAATAAGATTGATTGGGACAGGCAGATTTTGTCCAACTGATGGCTCTGTGCTACCTACAAGTATGATAATTAAAAATTATTATTGTACACGGTTCATCCGCGTCTGAGTGGCACATATATGCATGTGCACACGGTGTCTTCAGTGCTGGAAAGAAGGGACTAATGTACTGCCGACTAGTAACTGTTGTCTCTTTCATACTGCACCTGCTACAGATTTTACGAAGAAAGTTAAGCCAGAATGAACGCAAGCAGGGGTCGTTTGGTCTGAGGCTAAGATTTTATTATTTTTATTTTTTTGAAACAAGGAAAATGGCTTGAATAAGAAGGTTTAAGAATCTTGGCCAAAGGCCAGGTAACAAGCATCACTCTCGCGGCATTATATTACATAAATATTTCGCCTCGACAAGGCACCACAATGAAGTTTCCGCTTTGATGTGAGTTGCAATCACCCCGACCGGAATCACGGTGCTGCGGAACACATGTGCATTTCCCTCGTTCCAGATTTCCCAAGAGATAAGAAGCATAAGGGAAAGAAGCGCCCTTCGAGATTGTGACCTCCCAGAAGCAATGTTGTGCCACCACTCCTTGATAGGAACCATGCCTCCCCAATTCGTAGGATGGACATCATGTAAACCAAGCCATGTTTTGATCATTATTCAGACTCTAACTGGGTAACGACATTGGAAGAGAAGGTGAGTTATTGATTCCAATGTTTGTTTGCATAGCGGGCAAAGGTTACAGTTTGGCCAGCCCATGCGCTGAAGCCGGTCAGCCATCCATATCCTATTTGTTGATGGCCAACCAAGCAAAAAAATTGTATTTGGGAGGAGCCCAATTCTTCCATACCAAAAGAGGCATATCCGAGGCTAAGATGGACACACCTAATGTTTGTTAGCTCAATAAGAACACCATTGAAACTCAACGGTCTTGCATAAAACGACCGGCACCTTTTGTCAACAGATTCTGAATGCTACTTGGTTTTATCTTGGAAAAAGTTTATCATGTTCATATCATATACGCTAGCTAACTGGAACGCAACCGCAGCTGCATGACTGCAGCAGACGTTGGGATGCTTCGGCTGCACCAAAAACAAATGAGAGGGGAAGCATACAGCCTGGTCCAACGAATCCATGCCTGCTGTATCTCCCTGGCTCTTCCCCTGAACTCAACAGCATCTCGTTAGCCAGTTAGCTTTCTTCCAAGCATGACACCAAAGTTCAGACGGCTGACAGCCAATGTATGATCATGCATCTACGGAAAGATGCAGTGCAAACGGAAGTAAAATTGCAGAGGAAGCACGTAAATGCGTCTAAGAAAAGAACTATATATATATATCTCAAGAACAAAATATCATTTTTGTTCGTTGCAACCAAGTCAGCTGGCAGCTTATGTGAATTCAGCTATGCTGTGGATTTACAAATGATGTCCTGAGGTTAACTCTCTCCAAGGAAAGGGAAAGTGGTCATCTCATGGAAGCCTGGCTCTCGACGTCGCCGTCGTCTCGCTTCGTACTAGTCCCCAACTCCACCTCCTGCGTCTGCTGATGGCCGTCGCTGCTCGGGACGGACGGGTTCTGGTGCTCCTGCTCGTGCTCGCCGCTGGACGGTGTTAGCTGGCTGCTCTGGAAGCTGCTGGTGCCGAGCGCCATCTTCCTGAACTTCTTCAGGTCCTCGTTGTACTGGCTGGTGTCATACTCGGAGCTGGCGTGCGATCCCATGAACCGGCTGTGGCCAGGCCGGACGCCTTCGTGCAGATCATCCAGCGACACGTCGCCTTCCAGGGCCCGAACAACCTGTTCGTCACAGAGGATCGAGGTTAGCTTAACTCCATCTAGCACACAATGGGGATGAGGTCGAAGTAAAGAGTGATGAATTTGTGTCGACGAGATAAGGATACAAGGGAAGAAGAGAAACAGGTGTAGAAATGTACCTGGCTCATGCGTGGGCGTCGCCGTGCAGAATGGCGTACACATGCGGCTGCGCAGGCGATCATCCTTGCCATCTCGTTATCATTGAAATCGATTCCCATGTGGGGATCCACTAAAGCATCGTGATTACCATCCTCGAGTGCTTGTGTCATCAAAGGCCTTGCCTGCAAGGAGAAAGAAAGGAAGAGGATCCAACTCAAATATAGATGTTACTAGAAAGGTACTCCGTATCGAAAACTTGAAGATGGTAAACTCTCTGACAAGAATAAATACAAAGGTCAAGGCAGCCCATTTTGTCGACGAATAGCAAGTAAAATATGAAGGAATAGATCCTATGGTTGTTACTTCAGAAGCCCAAGGCAGCCCTCAAGGATGATTGGAATTTAGTGACAAGATTAACTACAGTAAATCTTATCTAGGAATAGATCCCTTGCAGTATTTTTTAAGTTAAAACACCAAAAATTTACCAAGAAATACTCCTCTTCCAAAAAGACCCATAAATGAAAATGAGTAGAAAAAATACAACAATGACTAATTTGACCAGCACGGTGGACAACAAATTTAACTTACCCAGTCAACCAAGCTGTCATCCATATGCGCTTGCTTTGAACTTACAGGCCGGCGTCCAGTTATTAATTCAAGAAGCATTACTCCAAAAGAAAAGACATCTGATTTCTCAGTGAGCTTGCCAGAAGAAGCATACTCTGGTGCAAGGTACCTAAGGGGAAAACAAGACTATCAGGGCAGTAATTATCATACAGCAGATTGCACATTATGAGCTAGAACAATGTCGATCTCTTGCTATATATATCATCATGATTGATCTCATTTCAAGCATTTGAGATACTCTTTCACTGTCCCAGAAAGCAAAAGGATAGTTTCACTGGAAGATCGAACTTACCCAAATGTGCCCATTACTCTGGTGGAAACATGTGTGTTATTATCAGAGGTTAACTTTGCAAGTCCAAAATCTGCCACCTGTTAAAAAAAGGTTTATTTAGTGAATTACACATCTAACAGTTTGTATTAGTAGGCTGATATTAACTCTGTTTATGATGATTGGCTACACATCAATTTATCACAACTCTCAACCTTAGTTTCTAAATTTACTCATATCAACCAATGACATTCAGGATTTTACACTACACTAGCAACTAAACTTAGTTGGGACCAGGGGAAGAAAGACTCTCAGAATTCTCAGTAGAAATGAAACACAAAGGAAAATGGGTATCATGCCTTAGCTTCACATCTGTAATCCAGAAGAATATTTGATGCCTTTATGTCACGATGAATGATCTTTGGATGGCCTGCGAAGTACAGAAATAAAATCATGACAGAACAGCCACATATCTTTTTCAATGTGAAAAAGCAAAAGAAAAGCATAACAAGTAGGTATGTGTGTGTGAGCTCACAGTCTTCGTGAAGATAGGCCAATCCCTTCGCAGAACCCAAAGCAATACGTAGTCTTGAAGGCCAGTCCATAGTTGGTCCACGCCTTCCTGAAAAAGAGGTGAGAAATAACCTGAAGGCAATAACAAATGCTCAAGAGAATACAGACCAAATGAAGATAGCAGCTTTTTTGCATGACACGAGCTTCAGAGCAATGTTTTCTGAATCTTCAAGAAAAAGGTAACCAATAAACCTAGAAAGCGTTGCCCCTTTCGGGTGGTAGCAAAAACAAAGTTGTATCTTCCCAGTTTGACAAAATCAGGGAAAGTTATTAAAGACTAAAGAAAAGGTGGCGATAAAGCTGATATCTTCTGGAATGGATTTGGTTGTGATTATTATTACCATTAATGAAACTCTCTTGCAGTCATGGTATTTCATTTTCTGAACAATGCAACTGCTCAAATTGTCAATTTACTCGAACAAGGTCTCTTTTTCATAGCCAAGATAATAATTTAAATCATGTAGTACCACAGATTTAACTTTGTAAATCACCCCGATAATTACTAACCGACAACTCATACGGCAACTGATAACGATAAACTGGCAATAGCTAGGATATTCATGGGTACAAAATATGGAACCAAAAAATACAAAAGATGGCATAGTTCACTTTCTCGGACAAGATTAAAGAGCATTCTGAGAGAGAAGAAACAATCATGATTGAAACATAGTGAGAAAACATACCATGTAAATGGAATTCTAATGTGTTATTGGGAACAAACTCATAGACAAGCAACCTCTTGTCTTCAGAAATGCAATAACCAACCAACGTCACGAGATGTTTATGATGTACTCGGCTGATAATCTCAACCTCTGCCTGGAACTCACGCTCTCCCTGCCCACTTCCATCTCTCAATTGCTTAACGGCAACTTCTGTGCCATCTGGCAGCACTCCTTTGTGAACAAATCCAAAGCCACCTTGCCCGAGAAGATTAGCATCGGCGAATTCATTGGTCGCCACAGCCAACTCTTCATAAGTAAAAGTGCATTTCGAGAAGCTGAGGGCGTTGCCAAACGGTGATTGCAGGGGTCGATTCTCACCGCCGCCTGAGAAATGTGAACCCGAACCACTGCTGTTTACATTGACCGGAGGCGGCGGCTGTTTAGTGGAAGGATGTGAATTCATCTTCACAACATGATCAGGGGGTGGCGGAGGGGCATTATGCTGCCACCCATATTGATCCCCTGCAGAAGAACAAGAATCATAATTAAAGATGAGAGTGACTCGTGTTGAAAAATAATAATTACAAATGGATTCCCCTGTTACAAAATCTAATAAACAAGAAATGATTGCACGAAGTTTAAGAATGAAGTAGACACATTTACATTTCTGATACTAAGTTACTAACACACTTCGAAAAGGAGAACATACTTTCCCTCACAGATTTGCCTTGTACAAATCAGATTCCATGAAGAAGAATGAAAAAATATGCAGACCTAGTGGTTATTTTATCCTTTTCTCGAAATTGCCCGTTTGGATTATATCAAACAAAGATGAAGCTTCCTGTGATGACTACCCCATACTAAAATTAGCCATGCTAATATATTAATAAACATATAGGTTAAGACGTACTAATATATTTCTGACGGAAATTTTGATATTTTTATGTCCATAACGCCATAATAGCATGATTAAAAGAGGACCCATCTTGAAGGCACCAAAAAACTGGAACGTAAGTCATACTTGTACGTCACAAGCCAACGCACATTTGCCAAGAACAGCGGGATAATTGCAAGCGACAGCCATGTGCCTTGCTAGTGAGACAAAGAACGCACATGAGATCTGTATGGTACTGTATCTGCTCCGAGACAAAGAGTCATGGAGGGTGCACAGCTGCCATCTCACCTTTGAACGGCGGCGGGGGCGGCGGCGGCGGCGGGTGCCCGTAGTAGTGCAGGTGGTGGGGCGGCGGGGGAGGCGGAGGGTGGTGCGGGTGGTGCCGCCTCTTCTTCTTGAACATGCAGAAGCAGAGCAGGCTGGCGAGCAGCAGCGCGATCAGCCCGCCCACCGCGATCCCCGCCACCGTGGCCGTGTTGAGCGCTGAGCTCGTCGGCGGCGGCGGCGAGGCCTGGGCGGACGGCGTCGGACGATCGGTCGGCGGAGAAGGCGTGGTCGACGGGGGAGACGGCGCGGCGGGCACCCCGGGCGCCGTGGGAGGCGGGAGGGAGGGCGTCGCGGGGGTGGCACCCGGCGACGGGGGCGTCGCGGCGGGCGTCGACGGCGGTGGGAGTGGAGAAGAGGGCGGTGGCGCAGGCGGCGAAGGGGGCGTCGAGTTGGTAGCGGGCGGCGCGGAGGCCGGGGGCGGCGCTGTGCGGTTTCCCGGCGGCGAGGCCGGGCCCGGCGCGGCGGGCGGCGACGACATCAGAAGCCCGCCGCGTTAGACCAACTTCGCCGCTGGCTTACCCGCGTTGCTTCCTTGCGACGTACTACTGCTACTGCAGTAGCACTGCTCCTAGTGCTTGAGCGAGAAACGGAGGGAGCGGGGCGAAAGATAAGCGAAAAGGGAGGAAAGGTGCCGTTTCCGCTCCGCCCGCGGTGGCGGTGGCGGTGGTGGTGGTGGTGGGGAATTCCGAGCGGGGATTGCGACCGGTGGCAGTACGTCGTACGTACGTAGCAGCACTAGTTGGCGGCGAGTGGAGTCTCTAATGGTGGGTGGGTGCGTGGAGGTGGAGGTGGAGCCCGGCGCGACGCGACGACGGCGGGAGGAAGGAGAGGGCCGGGGTGGGAGTGGAATAAAAGCGCGACGACAGCGCGGCCGTGGCCGGCACGTGCGACTACCTTCACGTCACGCGGCACGGCCCGCCCGCGCTTTCCGGTTCGCCCGCGAATGAGTTCACGAGAATCGCATTCCCCCCGTCGTGTCGAGCCCGCCGGTCGCTGGCCGGCGGGGCCAGGGCTCGGATGACCCCGCGTGTCGGTGAGGTAAGGAGTCCGGGTGGACCCCGCCTCGTCGGGCTTCCCTTGCCGCTCAAGATACTGATCGCGATTACGCGGCGGGATCACACGCGACGGTTACGCTGATGGCGAAGGCCGTTTGCTGGGATATGCGGGGCCGCTTTGTCAGTGGCCGGTTGGAGTGGGGGTTTCCTCCTTCCGGGCGACAGGTGTGCCTCGTGGCTTGAGGGAGAAGCCTCTGCAGCTGCATGTTAGCAGCATGACACGGTGGGCCGTGCAGCTCCCTGACGATGTCAAGTAGGAGAGCTGCAATGTCAAGTAGTGTCCTGAAAAATGGCAGCTTTCCCGCGAGAAAAAAATGGCAGCTTTCCTAAAGCAGTGCACGAATTGATTCGTATAAATGCTTGCAGTCAGATCCACGATAAAGCGTACCGTGCTTACCGCTTCTCTGAATTGCTGATCGATGATTCCACTGCACTCTTCTTAAGTAAGAAAATTAGTTGTGTCACCTTCCTTTCAGGTATTCCACGGAAGAAAAAAAAACACGTGACATGCGTGTAGCATGAATGCAGAAAACACGAGGTGGGTGTGAGCGAGGCGGGGTCGCTTCGCCGGTGGCAGACTTCGAGTCAACCAACCGTCAACGGCGGTGGTATGCGTGTTATTTTGGATTCGTCTGAAATAATCTGTTTCCCTAGGGTTGTACTAGTAAATAAGTACTGTAACGAGGGTGGAGATAATGCGCGGATCGACGGCCTTGTCTCTCACATCGACCATATCTAAAAAGCGTGACATGTCAACTTTTATCGACCCATACACACCTCGCATTTACTACGTTTCATTGCAATCGCTAGCCATCCACACCTCCTAATCTCTAGTTATATCGACTACGACCACAATCTGTTCCGTACATTTTTCGTTTGCGGCAAAACGCAAGTATACCTTTAGCAGACGTATAACCAATTTTTGAATAGCTCATTCCTCAAAAGAAAAATGGATAACTTTGATCTCAAAAGGAAACCTTTGGGTCTTCGAGGCTATGATTTTTTTCTAAATTTTTGACACAGTCTTTGCTACAGATTGCTAAAGATTATTCTTTCAAGAATTTCCCATTTTAGTTTAGAAAAAAAAAATAAACATTGGAGCACAGCTTCACTCAACACTAGCCCAATGAATGCCTATGTCTAATCTTTTTTTTTGAAAAGGAGGTCATCCCCGGCCTCTGCATCGGAGAGATGCATGCAGCCACTTTAGCCTATGCTAATCTAGATGGAGTGGTGCTTAGCAATCTCTTCCAACTTTGATAGGCGGAGAGGACGCCATCGCGGGATGTAGGTGGAGCTCCTCTCGAGTCTGGAGCTCCCGGGAGTAGCCCCCTTAACATCCAGACAACATGGATCGGTGTGGGCTGAAAGATTTCATTAAACAATACATTGGTCGTCTCTTCAACTTGAGATCTTCTGGTTCTGATGACATATTAAGAATGGCAGACAATATATTTTAACACATAGACATCATTTTTAGCCTCTGGGAGCATCTGGTGACACCACAACGACATTGCCTTCAATATTGTCTTAGTCTCGATATATGTGATCAACGATGAAATCAGGACTTAAGAAGATCGGTGGAGTCCGGCGAGGCGGCATTTTGTCCAGTGTGTTGCAGTGGCGGTGCCGAAGTCAATTCTTGTAGATGTAGGGGTCGACCTTTTGTCTATGAAATTGATGTATATCTCAATGACGCGTATTATAAACAATATTGGAGAGGGAAAGGTGATTAAATCATGTAAATTATGATAAAGTGATACGCAGGCACACTCACCCTATTCATATGAGCATCTTTAAGAGATTGGGCGAGTAAATCTTGAGATTAATTAACTGATCACTGCGGGTGCCTCGTAGTCAAAAAACATCATAAGCCTAGAAAAATGCAAGCATTAGAGCAAAATCTAAGACTTGAACCCAAATGGGTTGATTCCACCACAAGGATTCTCGCTATCTTAACACTTAGTTAGCCCACATGTGTAACCTTTTGTGATATATAAATATACACGCGCCAGTCGAAGCTATGCCGATAAACCCTAATTGATCCAATCTAACATTTGATCAAACTGTGGGATGCGAGAACAAATGTCGGGTAAAGGGAGAGAAAGAACAAAAAAGAAAAACTTGAACTCGATGGGCCAGCACTCCCTAGCATGCTTTCTCATTTCTTCCTTTTTTCTTAATCCAAAGTGGCCTAAAGTAGGGGCGCATGATTGGTACATGATCGGTCATTCAAAGATGATGCCGATGGAGCTTGACTTTCACATTGCGAGTGATTTAACCGATCTTGATATTTTTCTGCATTGATGCCTTGATCTTTACTCATGATCTCGATCGAGCTGAAGCCGATGGGTGTGCAAGCAAGGCCATGCATTCCATTCCATCGCACCAGTCAGGATACGTTGCATGACGTGCACTAAACTGCAAACATGCATGTATAGATCGGGTGGCTAATCGACCAACAACAAGTGCGCAGGTCTGGTCCTTTGCTTTCAAAGCACCGTACACACAAGACCATCTACGCTCCATAATGTAGTGGCTATAAACTTTTTTGAAAAGTCAGATTTTACCAAATTTTAACGAAATTTATAGAGAAAAATATTTTCATTAACAATACCAAATATATACTCCCTATGTTCCTTTTTACTCCGCGTATTAGATTTATGTCAAGTCAAACATTACAAAGTTTGACCAAATATATATTAAAAAATATCAACATATAAAATACTAAATATATATTCCATGAAACTACATTTCGTGATGAATCTAAAAATATTGATTTGGCATTGTTCTTTGACTTTGGACAAAACTTATATGGAGACTAAAAAGGACCGGACGGAGTACAATGTGTAAGTGTGTCTCACGGCGTACCTAATGATATCTACTCCCTCTGTTCCACAATACTTGTCATGGTTTTAGTTTAGTATAAGACGTTTTTATAGGCTGTAAAAATGTCTTATATTTTGATACAAAGGGAGTATTTGGTATTTTTCAATATAGATATTTTCCTCTAAAATTTTGATCAAAGTTTATTAAATTTGACTCTTCTATACATACATGTCTGTTGGTGTCCTACGAGACAGAAGAATAAGGTGAATGTTACAAAAATGAGTAGTAAAACTATATATGATCTGTTTTTTAGATAAATATATGTTTTGCTGTGATTTACGAATGCCCCAGATTTGCATCCGGCCTCTCGGAAAGAACCGTGCCAAGGCACAAGGCCCATTCTGGAGTTGTTACCCTGGCTTCATATGTTTTAGAGAAAAAGGTCTCAGTTAAGATCGTCAAAACAATTATAGCTAATCATAATTTAAATGGTTAGGTTTTTTACGCTAAAACCAGTATAAACGTGATCAAATCCTAGACTTGTCACTTGTCGGGCCAGCCTCTCGGAATAATCATAGAGATAGAGTGAGTATGCATGCGTGTTGACTTTGGTGGCGAAAGGATAACGAAACCATAATCATAAAACAATTCATTAATCTTTTTGCGAAGGATTATTCTCATTTACTTCCCAAGAATAATGGCCTCACCAGGCAATATGACACCGAATCCACAATCGAAACCTCGTTGGTAGCATCATTACCCCCGCTGTTGTGCAAGTTGTTCGATTCCCTACAACGATTCGTGATTCTTTTGAAACATGCCTTTTTTTATTTTCTTTTAGAAGCAGCTAGTATCTGTTAGAACAGACGAATTCTGATGACTCCTATCCTTTTGCGAAAACTCTTTTCGACAAAGGACAATAAAAAAGAATTGAAAGAGAAGGCAAATCATGATCTGCCTTATGCATTCACAAAGGACAATATATATTAGCATCATCGATTACATCCGGTATTTGCAACGACATAATATCAACAACTAGCCGCATGAGCCCTGCCCTTAAACGTGGTTCGCCGAAGGGAGAGAAAACAAACATTGCAAAGAGCAACTCGATCTACATTCCACAACCAATTATGTGAAGGTGATATACATAAAGTAAGAGTAATGCTACACGTACAAACGAGTTACAAGCTTTTATAAAGAGGTCCCCATGAAAATCAGGAGGGGACAAGTTTGTGATTGGTTAGTAGATGAAAAAAATCCTAGTCAGCGTGTAATTGCGTGTAACTCTTTGTATGTTTAGCATTATTGCATAAAGTAGAGAGGCAGAGGAGGTGCTAGGATTTTGTTCGCCTTCCTTCCTGTCGTCTGATGTATGGTGGCCGTTGCTTTCGCGATGCCCACATGATCCACCGATGCACAATTGCACATGCACGCGAGTGGCCGCTAGTGGCCCATCCCCGTCGCACAACCACGCAACGCAAACCTTTTCGGATTTTTGTGCGTATCTCGTCCCGGCCGGTTCTCATGCCTGCACATGTCCATATCCTCGCCTGCCGCCCGCCCGCGCATATTCCTCATGCCCACGTTGCTTTCCGATCAGAGGCTTGGAGTAGCCGCCGGTAGGGAGAAGAGCGATCAGATCGTGTGCTCGTAGCCTCTCGTCGGAAGAAGAAAAAACAGTGAGCACAGCGGCATCTTTTTCTCAACCAGTGAACACAGTGAAAGAAGAAAAAACAGTGAACACAGTGGGATTTTTCCTCAAGACATGCACATCATTCTGCAATAATGTTCTACTCGGGGCTTAGTGCGCCGATGTTACGACAGTTCTCCGTGAATGAAACATCCACGGCTCCGACGGACGTGGACTGGGCGGTGGAGTTGAGTCCCGATGCTGGTGTGGTGCGCTCTGTTGTTTGGTCATCCTTCCAACCCTAAAGCCAAAAGAGAGAAGAAAAGAAATCCATTGACCTAAGGCTCGACGGCCACTGTTGAGGATAAAGGGCAGCGGGGCTGGCTGTCCTGCCCTTGTCTTCTACCAGTGGCGTGTCGATTTAGTGGCAATGTCGACTCCCGAAGGGAATTACCACAACGGGGAAAAGCAAAGCAAAAGTGCAGAACTAGCCGAAATATTCGCAGGCCTTCGGTTTTGAGTTTTGTTTCTATATGTAGTGTGTGCTTTTAGATGGGTCATTTGAAACATACGGATTGGACTTGCTGTTAAACTCCACTAATCATCACATAGTTCCTAGTAATTTGGTGATGACGGCCTGTTATTTTGCACAGGGGCGGAAAGGGGGAGGCGATGATGGCGGAAGTATGCCAAACTGCATGGATAAAATATCAGTTCAGATCAACTGCATTTCTCCTGGTGTTACTGCAATACTATCTTGTTACTAACAGGCACAAGGCGCGGCATGGCCGCGCCCATCGTTGAACCAATGCGTTTGTGTGCGTTGTTTTTTGATATTGAGGTCGAGCGGGTTGCAAAGAGGCAGCATCGGTAGAGTATTACAGGAGCATAGTAGCGGTGACAGCCCTGTGTACTATGCATAGTGATCAGTGCATAATGCTCATGCTAAAGTAGGAAGCGTCGCTTGAGTGCTAGCTTGTTCAAGGGTTGTTGTGCCTGATGAAAACTGTTATGCTTGTCTCCACTGATGAAAACACTCGTGGATTGCATAGCTCAAGAGGTAGCTTGCTGATTCTGAGATGGAGGAGAGCTCTGAACTGATGAGCATGGTATTACTGCTATAGCTAATTCAGCTGACTGAGTTATGGTGTAGCAGATGGAGGAGAACTCTGAACTGAGGAGCATGTTAACAGTTCCATATGAGCTGGGTGACGACGGCTCGGGATTGTTGACAGCAAAAAGCTGGAGTCAGTCAGTTTCTGAACTTCAACCCGCAGGAAACCTATGTTTGTAAGCAGTTTTTTTGGCATTCTTTTGAACCATCAGAGAAGATCCTGGCCGTGGAAGGAGTATTGCCATGTTTGAGAGCCCGTTGATAAGGACGTCATTCAAAATGGCATGAGAGATGAAGCATTCAGCGGGCTCCTCTCCTCGTGCTGTTGCATCATACTGTAGGTTTTTGAGTGTCAAAATCACTGCACTGCACTTATACTGTATATCCACTGAAGAATGCGGCTGCCTCTTGGCCATCATATATATAAAGGCCATCATATATATAAAGGCATTGGCAGCCTTGTCGCGTGCTTTCACAATTATATCAGCTGGAAGAAGAATGTTGCGTTAGGTGTGAGCTATGCAAGTAAAAGTTGTCAAGTCCTCCATTCAACATATATATATTGAAAGGGTGCTAAAAGTATGCAGGAAACATGTATGGGAAAGTCTATTAGAGCATTTTTGGGTCTATATATTCAGTAGTGCAGTATAGTTTGATCAAGCCAGAATGATGACATGGATGCTATTGTTGCAAAGAAGAAGAAAATAAAAAAGGAAAGGGTTAAGAACTTTCTATTGCCTTGTAGATATGTGCGTGGTCTTTCTTATCTGGTCCGAAGATTGTATATTGTTGCTCACAATCTTAGAACTGTATGGAAAAAAAGGCATACGCAGTGTCGGTATGAGCTAATTATCTACAGCCATCGACATGAAAGGGGAACAACAAGTATGAGGAAAGATGAAAGAAAATGCGGAAGCAAAGAAGATCTGCAGCAAGCAGCTTGAAAGTTCAGGACCAAATAAAGTAGACAGGCAAATTATGCTCACAGTTAACAAATGCATGCAGTCAAAAATCTGAGAAATTGATACCTTTGATCCGTTGCAGTGTCGATGACGCCTGGTTCATAGTAGGTACCGATGGAAGTGTTAAAAAGATCTGACCTTCTTTTTACAAATATTGCTATTTTGTTGAAGAGTGCATAATTGAATAAAAGCTGATTATTTATATTTCATAGAGAAGAAAAGAAAATAATAAGAAATTTTAATTATAGGCGGCGCCTTGTGATTCTTCTCTCAATAGTTTCTACAGATAAGCTGAAATTTTAATTATAATTTGAGGAACTAAAATCATGGTATATGTATGAATAGTAGCTGAGTAGAATGTTGCCCGGTTAACAATTTTATAAGCCCAAGGAATCAGAAAATTTAGCAGTAGGTACCTTCGCTATAGCAGAGATTACATGGTGTTGCCGGAAGGTATGCATATCACATCTTCTGCATCTTGTCCTTACATTTACATATACGAAATATGTAAATCCTTCTATAAACTTTAAAGTGAATCTGGCTCGCCCATGTCTGATTTGTTCATGTAGCAGCTGCTACAGGGATATCATACTGCAGCAGGAGTTGCAGACCAAACCATGGGGATTGCAGTTAAATTGTCGGACCTTTAGACAGTCATAGGCGGTGAGCACGAGGGCCGGTGCAGTCCGGTTTTGGGTGAGCTTCCTGTGAGAAGGGCTCGCCATACTGCTAAGAGCAATGTAAAACTTTCTGTAAGATTCACAACCATTATTGTGGTTAATTTGTAGGGGTAAAATACGGACTTTATGGAAAGGAAACAATTGGATATGCCATTTTTGTCGTGAGATATTTCAGTGATTACAATATTTATAGTAAAATAACACTCTGCATGTCCTTTCTCCCCCTTTCCCATAGTTTTAATCATGCCACGTGCTTCCTTGAGTGACAAGATGAAGTTTACATTACGGTCGAGACATGTGCCTATTTTAATGCTTATTAGGATCTGTTTTCGTCCTACACCTTTTTGTTAGGTTGATTAAGGTCAGTTTCCATCGTACGATGTTGTCAGGGGCGGAGCCAGGGGGGGACGAGCAGGGGCC